>NW_011889011.1:191091-201682 GCF_000151845.1 Pteropus vampyrus
CCCCCCCCCCAGATTCCACATATTAGGCTAAATAAGAACATTTTCAAATGAACAAAAACTAAGATAATTCATTGTCAGTACACCCGCTCTACCGGAAATGCTGAAGCGAGTTCTGCGGACCGACAAGAAATGATACAAGAGGGAACCCCGAGCATTAGGAATAAAGGAAGAGCAACGGAAATGACAAACAGCCAGGTGAATAGGAAAATTACGTTTTCCTCCTGAGCTCTCTGAAACGCACGTGACTAACTGGCACTAAGGTTACGTCGCTGTCCTGTGAGGTCGTCAGTTAAGTGCGTGTACCCTAAGGTGGGAGGGTGGAGGGGAGGCCTCTGTGGTTGCAAGGTTTTTATGTCATATTTCAAGTTGTATGACAGTAGCTCTAGACTGCGAAAGGATAGGTATATGTACTGTTATCTATAAAGCAGCCTCCAAAATGATACAAAAGTTATAGCTGATATCTCAGAGTCCATTGACATGAGACATTAATATATTCAAATAATCGTACAGGAGGCAGGAAAGGGGAACGGAGGAACGAGAACAGGTGGTACAAACAGAAAACACAATAAAATGATAGACCCAACTCCAGCAATGTCAGTAATCATACTAAATATAATAGGACAAAACAGAAATTGGCAAACTATAGCCTAGAGGCCTCATCTGGCCATTTACTTTTATCTACTGCCTACAGTCTCAGAATGGTTTTACATTTTTAAATGATTACATTTTAAGAGGTTATATCCGTATCTACATAATATCCTCAATTTGCTTCTTAGACTACAAAGTCTAATATATTTACTATCAGGCCTTTAACGAAAAGTTTGCTTACCCCTACAATTAAAAGGTAGATATTGCCAAACTAGATTTAAAAAATAAATAAATAAAAGCAGGACTTAATTACATGTTGCCTATAAGAGACACACTTTAACTATTAAGATATAAATGGCTAGAAAATAAATAGATGGAACATGACATCACATGCAAACGGCAGGTATATGAAGTCTGGCACAGCTATTTGATATCAGATACAATGTATCAAGACAAAGAGAGATGTTTCTTAATGTTTCATAATGATAGCCCTTTCATGAGGAGGACGTTACAAGTACAAATGAGCATGTCCTCAACAGCAGACCCCCAAAATACCTGAAGCGAAAATGGAAAATAGTAGAGGAAGAAAGAGACAATTCCATAATCACAGTAGGAGATTTTAACATACTTCTCTTAGAAATGACAGAACTAGACAAAAAGTGAGTAAGAGCTGAACGATAAGATCAATCGCCTTTATATAACTGATATTTATAGAATACTACAACCCTCAATAGCAGAATATGCATTATTTTCAAGTGCACGTGGTGTATTCACTGAGATAGACTTATATACAGGCCATAAACAGTTCAAAAGTATGACAATCATAAACAGTATAGTCTTTGGCCATAACAGACTTAAATTAGAAATAATAATCAAATACTTAAGAAGATTCCAAATATCGGGAAAATAAATAATACAGTTCTAAGCAATTCCTGATTCAAAGACAAAATCACAAGGGAACTTAGAAAATAGTGACCTAAATGAGAATAAGAATACAACATATCAAAATGTGTGGGATGCAGCTAATGCAGTGTTTAGGAAAGCACTTACAGTTTTAAATGTCTATACTGGAAAAAATAGAAACGTAAAGTTATTAACCTCAAGTTTCACCTTAAGGAGCTGGACAAATAAAAGAAAGTAATCTCAAAGTAAGTAGGAGGAAAGAAACAATAAAGATAAGGTGGAAGTCGGTGAAACGGAAAACAGGCAATAGAGAGTATTAACAAAAGAAAAAGCCGAATTTTTGAAAAGATCACAAAATTGCCTGACCCCTAACAGCACAGATCAGAAAAATGAGAAAACACATATTATCAATGTCAGGAAGGAAAGGAGGGCTATCACAGCAGACTCTACAATTATTAAAATAATGAGAGAGTACTGCGCGCAATTTTATGCCAAAAAATTTGAGACGTTGAGTGAGTCAGATTCATTTCTTTAGCATTTCCATAAACAAACAGAAAATCTGAAGAGTTCTCTACCTATTAATGAAAATGAATTTATTATGAAAAACTTGCCCAGGAAAGAAAACCTCAGGCACAGAGAGTTTTCCTGGTGAGTTTTATCCAACTTTCGAGGAAGAAGTAACACCAAACTTACATACACATTTCCAGAATGTAGAGGAGAGATCCCCGCCGAACCAGTTTCAGGAGGCCAGCTTGACAGTACCGAAATTTGACAAGGCACGGATTCCTACTTTCAGCACTCCTGTTTAACAGTTTTACGAGGCATAAAAGATAGGAAAAGGAAGAAGTAAAACTGTTCCTACTTTAGATGTTTAGCTACTTACATGAAAAAAAAAAAAAAAACTCAAGTTATCTACAGAACAACTAATAGAAAAAAATACAAAAATTAGTAAGTTGCAGAATACAAGGTTAATATAAAATTAATTAAATGTTTGTCTACTACATGTAAAATATTGGAAAATGAAAATAAATGAAATTCCATTTACATTGATGCTAAAAGTTACAAAACTCAGGAACAAATCTAACATAAGGTATCTGTAACTTCTGTACTGAAAATTACAAAACGGTGGTGAAAGAAATTAAAAAAGGTCTAAATAATTGAAAGATATACCATGTTCATGAATTGAAACTGGCAATTCTCCCTAAATTGACCTATAGACTCGATACAAACTCAAACAAAATTCCAGCAGGACTTTTATTTTTTGTAAACATTGGCAAGCTGATTTCAATCATATATAGGGAATGCAAAGGGTCTAGGAAAGCCAAAACAATTTAAAAAGTAAAACCTGTAAGATTTACTCTACCTGATGACAAGACTTGCTGTAAAATTATAGTCTGAAATTGGCAAAAATAAGAACATATAGTTCAACAGAATAGACTCGACAGTGTAGAAATAGACTCCATACATATACAACCAATTAATTTTTTGACAAAGATGTCAAGGAACTTTAATGAGAGAAATGATAATTTTTTCAATGAATGATGCTGGATCAACTTAATATCTGTATGGAAAAAAAAATGAACATCAACTCATCCCTTACCTCACACCATACACAAAAATTAACTAAAAATTGATTATAAGACTAAAAGTAAAACCTAGAAATAGAAAACTCTGACGAAACAAAAAATAAAACATAGGCTGTCTTGGAATAGGCAAAGGTTTTTAGCATACAAAAAAATGCAGGGTCAACATTAACGGCCTCCAACACCTTCCAGTTTCCAGGACTGTGGGACGGATGGGGCTTTGGCACAAGGATGGGAGGAGAGGAGACAGTGAATGCACCCCGTTTGCTCCCCCGAGTCCTCCCCGCCAAGTCTTCTCCAGCGTCGATTACTCCTAGGCACCTTTCTCTACATGACCTCCAGGTTCAAGTAAACTTCCACTCCCACCAGTCATCCTTTTGGGCTTAGGAGTGTTCAAAGTTCACCTACAAGCACTAAGTCACTACACAGTCACTTGGTTTTCCTTCTCCCCATACTTGGTAAATCTTTGCAAATAAACCTTCTTTGAATTATCCTGACTTTGAGTAAAGATGAATTTGGCAATATCTAGTGAACCTAAAGATAGGTATTTTCTATGACACAGAGATTCCACTCTTGATTATATACCTAGAGAACTGTCACACATATGTGTACCAAGAGAGATCTACAAATGCGTGTGTGTGTGTGTGTGTGTGCGCACTGAAAACATCCTAAATGCACTAGCTATTTGGCTCATTAATTTTTCCAAAGTATTGAAAAATATTAGAAAAGATGCTACCAAAGAAATAACTTTAATTAAATAACTCCAGGTCACTGGCCTGGAACATTTCCTTTATTTTGAGAATAGGAGGAAGAAAACCCATAGTTTCTAAAGTTTGCGTAAGAGTTGTTTTGGAAAGAGAACAAAGTCTCCTGCACGTGCGTTTCAGGTGGGGCTGCACGTCTACCTGAGTGGTACAGTTCTCCCATCAATAAACATCAGAGCATACTTCATTGTGCTTTATCACATTATAATGCAGCTGTGTTCCATGCAAAGCAGAAATAAATGAACGCAAAGCTGTTTGCTTAAAATAACTTAGTTCTTGATTTTAATTGTCTAAGTTAATGAAAGCGAATTGATATCAATGCAGATGTATATCATGGTTTGGAATATATATCGATGATCCTATTCAAAAATATTGTCCAGTATTTTCCTAATCTTAGTATGACATAGTTTGGTCAATCACCCCTTCATGAGTTTGGGATGATAAATGAGCTATAGATACATAATCCTCAGAATTACTATAGCCCGCTAGTGTCTGAACTGCCTCTGGTACGCCAGAGGATGAGCAAGTTTCTGTAATTTTTGGTCTGATCTGCTCTCCTCGTTTCTGGGTGGGCTCTCAGAACGTGTGTGTAGAGATCACGAGCAGTGAACTGCTAACACTCCCCGGTGGCCATGTAATGCTTTGGAGACCCACTGTCTCTATCCAGGTAATTGGACATGTGGGGATGGAGAAAAGAAATCCAGTTTAAATTCATCCCGAATAACCCTCTGCTAATCTGAGCTAGATACACTTTCCAATGTATCTTGTTCTCTTTTTAGAAACAAACTACTAACATCTACACGAATACCACAAAGATCGAATATAATGGTTTGGGGATTTTTTTTTCTATTTCTGTATGAAAATATTGCCATGTATTTACCAACTATTTATGTTCGATTACCCAGAGATAAACACTGAATATTTTTAAGAAGTAGTGTGGTCAACAATAGAAATATCGAAGAGTATTTGATTCATGTTACATTCTTATACAATGATCATTAATACAAAAATTAGCTAAGGTAAGAAAAACATTTCCCTGAGCCATCTTTCGGCCAATAAAAATATATTGAGAAATCCAGGTACAACTGAAACTTTAAGGGCTTTCAAATCCGTCAGTCCTTGCACAGAACATGAGCCCCTCCACACACCATTTTGAACCTGTGTGCGTTCGAGTAAGCTATTTGACACTCTGAATGTCTGTGTACCTACCCATCAAATAGGAAGTCCTATTTACTGCAGGGTTGGTAAAGATAAAAGAAGAAACCCGTCGGTATGGTGGGAACTATCACCATTCTCTTTTTACGGATGAAACACAGAGGCACACAAGGCTGGGCACTGTGCCCACAGCTGCGCAGCTGGTGGGTGGGGAGGCAGGGCCTTGAGCACTGGCCTTGCAGCTCTGCTTGCCCTCTCCACGTGATGCAGGCGGACTCTCAAGGGCCTCTTCACTAGCCGCTTGCAGAGAGGGAAGAGGGAATCGCTTTCATGTCAAACTGGTCTGAATTTCCTCACCCATCCATGCATTCTCTCGCTCGTTGATCTGTCATTCATTCAATGCCTATGATGTGCCAAGTTCTGTGCAAGGCATCGAGGGATAAGTGATGGAGGATAATTCAGGTGGTTCATGGTCCCTCCTTTTGATAAGTTCATTGTGTAATGGGGAGATGTGCCCATGAACCAAATATTAAATACAGCACGATAAGCGCTAATGATGCTTGCACTCACAGACTACCATGGACTTGGAGAAGAGAAATACACATCTACATCTGTCTGGGAAGGTGTGGGAAGTGGAGAAGAAATTCGGAGAGGGCAATGCTTAAGGGAGATCGTAAGTGGCGAATAAAGATGACTGTGTGGGAGGGATTCCAGGTGGAATAAATAACTTGGACAAAGTCTCTGTCATGAGAAAGAGTAAGACTTAAGAAGTGGAGAGTAGGTAGGACAGGACATAGACAGATCATTTGGAATTATCAGTGTCCACTACTTTGAGGGTACATATGAGAATTTGGATAACTCGACTTAATTTTGAGCTTCAAAATCACACATAGATATAGTACTATTGTTGTTGCTGTAGAGTCACAATTCGTTCACCAGAAAAAGTCTGCAATGATTTTTATCTGATTAGATGCCTCTGGCTTAACTAGAACAGTTGAAATCGTGAGATAGTGACATCTGGTGGTAATACACCCAAATTGCAGTTTTAATTCATTTGAGAGGAACACTAAGTCTCAAAATTTGCAGGAAATGCCTTTTTCTGTTGGGATATCATATGAACACTTAAGTTTTCAAGGTATGTGAGATTTCAGTCACTGAAATAAGAGGAAAAATAACAGAAAGGTGGTAGCTTCATAGTAAGTCTGGTCCTTAAGATTTGGCTACGTAAATTCCATAAGAAGGAGGGGACTCTCAGCTCATTATTCTGCCAAGAGAATTATCGCACACTGAAGACATCAGAATTTTTTCTGGAAACGTATTTCACAGACTTAATAGTATCGGTGAGTCTAGTTGAGTTGTGAATGTAATTTTTAGATAGACTAGATATGAAATAATGTCCCCCTCCCCAACCTTCAACACCCCCACCCCCCGCAAAAAGCCACACATGAAAAGTTCATGGGTTCTTATATTTTTTTGAGGTTGTGGGTCAAAATAAATTAAGTAATTCTTTGGCCTACTATGTTATGCTTGATGAAAGCCCACCAGTCAAACCTGTTGAGTCCTAGTATCTATGGGATAAAGCTATAGGAAATATTTTTCTACTTCTTTTCCTTCCTCTTGACCAAAATCATTTTTCAAATGACCCCGGGAGTTGATTTTCAGACTATGAAAAAATATTTAAAATATACAATGGAAAGACAAGAATTATTTAATTTCAAATCTGGTCTGCAAATAAGTTTAAATATTTACTAAATATGTAAATATAGGCATTTATTGATACTATTTTTGAATAACACCACTAAATGAAAATCATTTTAAAACTAGAATAGAGAACAGACATCTTTAAGAGCTGTAAGATTTAAAGGGCTAAATTTACATAAACAAATGGATATTTTCCAGGAGAAAATGCCTTGATTTTTTAAAAAAATTGATGAATGCAAATAGTTCAAAAAAGAAACTCGCGGTATATGAACAAAGTGCTTTTCAATAATGTGACTTAATTTTACTTGAGGAGACATTTTATTTGAGGCTTCTATTTAAGAAGCATTTCATAGAGTATTAGCTTTCGATACCCTGAAAACCTTAGCTTCTCCTTGTTCAGGTGCCCACATATTGGTATAACTTGGCATTTCCCCACATACACCTTTCCCTAAACTCATTGGTTTTCACGTGCTGTTAATGCACTAGATTCTAGAACCGATTCTGCATTTTCCATAACAAACATTCCTCTGATAGACTAGGTATGTGTTCATTATTTTCAGTGGAATCTGCTTTCAGGTGCAGAATTCAAATAAAAACTAGTAATGGATGTTGAGTCTATTCTTTAGCAAGTGCTGAATCCCTATAGGAACCCCACAGTCAGAGGGATTAAGACATTCAGTACTTTGAACTCCCTTCGAGACGCTTCTTGTATTGATGTACGAGTAAAAACCATGGAAGAAAGAGCTAGCATCACCTGCAGGAGAAGGTCAGGAAGAAGTACCAGAAAGGGCGTATTCATCCGCGCTCGCTCTATACCTGCCCGTTATTACCAATATTACATTTTCTCTTAAAATTGGTGATAATTACAACTCCTCAATGTATTTCACTCTAATTACACAGTTCTTTCAGATATGATCTGGCATTTAAAATTTTTTAGAAACACTATTCTATACTGATTATTTAACGTACTAAAAAATTTTTTTTACTCTGTGTCAAAGTTATTCACAAAACTCCAAAAATGCTCCCCAAAAGCAGAGAGAAAGCTATTATCTTTACAGAAGATTTTTTTTTTCCCCAGAGGAAAGACGAATTGACTTAAAGAGCAGAAGGACGAGCTTTGAATTGGAACAGCATTAACATACACATCATTTTGAAATAGTCCTTTTGGATCAAGGTAGTGTTATCAAAAGTAACTGTTTTAATTACTCTTTTTGGAACAAAACATTATTAACATTCAAGATCAATATTTAATAAATCTCCCTGAAAAGATTATCGTAAAAATTCTAAAACCTTGCTGCAGCTGGGAATTAATTTTTTCCTTTTCTTCCGTTTTTCCTCTCAAAATCAAAACGATTCTAACTTTGACGGGAAAACCGGGCAAAATGGGAATGGCAGAAAGGGTCTCTGTGCCCCGTTTCCTTCCCGCAGCCTTCGTGGTTAGGGAGACCACAGGTTCCCAGCTCCTAAGGGCAGTGCTGGCTCATGCCTGCTGTCCCTGCATAATCAATAATCAATATCCACCTCACTGTCCTTTGAGAGTAGTCGGGACATTAGATCTATGCCCTACTTGTAGTCCGCACGGCAGACCAGTGTGGCTGCAGATGCAGTGCTTCAGGCAGCTACTGCGAATAATCAGAGCTCCCTGCAAAACGAAAGTGGAAAAATATAAATACCTGTCGCGTTAAAGCGTCCTCTCCTCTTTCCCTCCCCACTGAAGTGTAGTACAAGGAGCAATACTAGATGACAGGAAGTTTTATTTTGGGTTTCGACGATGTCTTGGCTTTAATTTCTTTGTTTTTGACATTAAAGTGTGGAATTCAACGGGCCGTGGGGTTCTTGCAACTCCCCTTCTTTGGCTGTGCACCTGGGGTCTGTCGCGTCAGCAAACTGAAAGCTTGTTTTCTTTTATAACTGATCATTTGGTTTTAACGGCAGTAAGCTAAAGGGCTGTCTTCCTCTCGTTTTTATTACTTTGTAACAACCTTCTCCTCTTCGGTTCCCCGCCCGCCCCATCCGTACAGACGACAGGCGGTAGGACAGACATCCCTCCTGAGCGCCGAACTCATATGTGGCTATGGAACATCTCTTCTGCAACGTCACACATCCCAAACTGAACGATTATCTCGCCTCCTTAAAACGCGTCCTCCTTCCAGAACTCCTGTCCCAGGTAACGGCGCCACCATCTACCTTGTGGGTCACATGCTCACTATGGCTCGCAAGGGCACCAGGAGGGTTTGGGACACTCGGCTCTTTCTCTCATGAAGCTCCCGCCTCTCTTCCTGCCTCTGTCACCGTCTGGGTCACCGGCCCTTCCGCTTCCTCGTGTCCTTGCTCTGTCAGCCCAGGTCCAGCATTAATGCTCTTCCCCGCAACTCGAACCGTCTGCCCCCTTTCTGAGCTAATGCGACCTCATCTTTCAGACCTCACCATATACACATTTCCTAAAGGAAGCTAATTCCTTAACCCAAATATGGTTGGCTGTTTGCCGATTCTACCCAACCGGTCAGGCATTTTGTTTTTCTTGCCCCCCCGTGTTATCCCGATGCCTGGCACAGTGCCAAGCGTTTCTATAATGGCAAAAATAGGCATCAGAACATTGGTGAATAAATGACTCAGTGGATTTCTGAACACCATTTCACACTTAACTGCATCACGCTCACCTACCATGATAAGTATTAATGGGTTTTTAGAACGTCCCCTTCATTAGTCAAGAGTCTTATTGCTCATGCAAATGAGGGACGCCCGGGGCTGAGTTAGACTGGCGGGGCCACTGAATCCAGGCTCGATGTCCTCACCAGGACAGACTCACTAACTCTCGGCCCCTCCGCCCCCGCCCACCACCCCGCATGCCCACTGTCCCGACGGTCTGCTGCACTGTCTAGTAGACTCTCTCAAGCAGCTGGGACTGTTTCTCCACCTAAGCTAACATTAAGGCATAGTCTTTATAGGTGTGATTTAAGAGAAGATCTGTGTCAGTCTCACAGGGGGTCCTGGGGGCAGGAGTGTCACTGGCTGTGATAATTAATTTTATGTGTCAACTTGGCTGGGCTCAAGTCCCACCGTTTAGTCAAACACTAGTCTGGATGTCTCTGTGAAGATATTCCGTGAATGTGATTAACATTTAAAATCAATTGACTTTAAGTAAAGCAGGTTGCACTCCATAATGTGGGTGGGCCTCATCTGATCTGTTGAGGGCATTAAGAGGGAAAACCGAGGTTTCCCAGAGAAGAAGAAAGGAATTCAGCCTCAAGACGGTGACACAGAAACCCTGCTTGAGTTTCTGGCCTGCCAGCCTGGACTTAACAGATTTTAGTCTCAAAACTGTGACGCCTACTCCCACCTGAATGTCCAGCCTGCCCTAAAGATTTTGAACTTGCCGGCCCCAACAATCGCATGAGCTAGTTACTTAAAATAAGTCTCTCTAGTTCTGTATATCCTCTGGGTTCTGCTTCTCTAAGAATCCTGACTGATACCCTGGCTCACGGGACACGGGCGGAATGAAGTCACCGGTTCACAAATCCATCCTGGTCACGTGTATGGGGTGGGGGGAATTTCTTAAATAAAGGAAGTCGGGCAGACAGAAAACTCAGAGACATCCGTCTATTCCCCAGGATTAAAAACTTGGGTGTTTTAATTAGGTTATTAATATATCATTCTTCTTCTCCAGAGAAAAATATATTGTCTGATATTCCCCATCCTCCATTCGACTGTAGCAATATTAGCACCTGGCACATGACAACCAACCACAGTGTTGAGGGAAATCCACACTGATTTGGCACCAATGTTGCCAAGATCTGGCCCCATTTTAGCTTTCTTTTCATGAAAAGGCAGAACTAACGCAATTCCAGCTTCTGGATGTTTAAACCACCAGACATAGTTCAATGTAAGAGCTTTACC
>NW_011889011.1:205037-218806 GCF_000151845.1 Pteropus vampyrus
TTTTGCTATGCATGCACATTACACGTCGACGCACACATATCGCATGACATGAATGAACTACGTCTGTGTATTTTTCTTTCACATGCGCAGCAGAGCCACTATATCCGATAGGTGTTTGTCACCAAGCAATGACCTTGAGAAGAGCTCTAAGTGCTTGAGTGATCCTGCCATTGCGTAAAATATTTTTGGGGTGCGCTCTTATACAATTACTTTCCGAGGCTTCAAACATTCTCTCGAATATCCTCAGTGGAGGCACACTTTGGCCACCAGGAATGAATTTGAAGCGAAGGTTATTTGACTTGAAATTTAATGAATGAAACGTGTGACAGATGTGGACAAGCCAATCCATTGTAAAAACTATACTGAAACTACACAGTAATGGAACCCCTTTTACATGGCTCTGAATGGAGCGGACCCTGTAAAGACTTACTGGGCGAAGGCAGCACCACAGGCTCGGGTATGTTGTTGTTGTTGTGATTTCTTTCCAGCTCATTTTACTTAAAAAAGGGTAAGTGCCCAACTTGGTCTTTGATGAAGAGCATTAGGATGCAACTGAAGAATACAGTCCTTTTCCCACCAACCTAACCTCCATGCGTTCAGCACCCCGGAACAACGGGAACCTTGGAGAAAATCGCTGCTCTCAACGCCTTAAAGACCGTCAGGATTGAAAGGAATCTTTAAAAGCACGAATTACACATAGCTATGAATCTCCTTTACTACACCTTTGCGCCAAAGCCACATTGTCTCTTTGTGAACGGCTGTTAAGTGACAGGGAACTTATCACCTCCCCAAACAGGCCATTACCTCTTCAGACAGGTCTTATTACTAGAAAGTTCTTCCTTAAATTGTGCCAATATATGCCCCTCTTCAGCTTAGGCTGCTTATTCTGTTTTATCTCCCAGAGGTGATGTAGCATGAATTAAATCCCTTTTCTTCATGACGGTCTTTTAAATATTCGAAGACATGCCATGTCGCTCATCTTCCCTATGCCAGATTAAACTATTTGTGTCATATATCTATGTATTGTATATCATTAGTGTATTTATTCATTTGAATAAATATGAATGAGTTTATAATATTCATCAAGCCCGCTTTCTAATCAAGAGAGATACTGAAGCAAATAAGATCAACGTAGTACATGTCTCAAGAATTTGAGTTGCGGAGATAGAGAATGAGCAAATAAGATAATTTCAGTTCATGATTACTCTTTTGAATAAAATAAACAAAGTGATAAGACAGAGAGTAACTGAAAGAAACCAAGTGTTTGGAGACGGGCTCTCAGAAGTAACATCTGAGCTGAAGGGTGAGAAGGACGCAATCATGCAGAAGGCACTGCATTAGGCAGACAGGAGGGCAAACGTGGAATCGCTGAGGCAGCAAAGAGCTTGGCACGTCGGAGGGATGGGGAGGAGGCCAGTGTGTCTGGAGCCTGAAGAAAAGGAGAGACGGGGACAGAAAGCGAGTTTAGAGTAGTAGGTTGGGGGCTGAATCATGCTGGGTTCTGTGGGGTGACAAGAGGTGCTGAATCTTATTCTAAATCCAATGGGAAACCATTGAAGGCTACTTGTCGGGGAAGAAAGTCATCTTGTTTGTAAACATAAGAGAGGGCTCTGGCTGCTGCGGAGTGGGTTATCGGGGTTCACGTGAGTAGACCAGGGAGTCTAGTGAGGAGGCTACCACAGTGGTCCAGCCAGGAGACGCAGTGGTGACTCCTTGGCACAGATCTATGACACATTGGCTCATCTTCAATGACGTCCGAACTTTGTAGCAAAACAGCAGGAAAGTCAAGTCTTTTCCTGATGGGTTCACATGTACCACTTCTCTTCATCAGCTGAGTTATCAGACAATCTGGGAGTGCATTCATTATTCCTATGTAAAATTTACCTCTTTCTCTCAATGAACCGTTGGTTTGGGTGTAACTGATGTGCCCTCTGGAAGTGCTAGACAGGTTCAGGACAAGATGATCAGATGCGTGAAGACTTGTTCACGCCCACCAACAGTGCACGGAAGGTTCCCTTTTCTCCACATCCTCGCCAACCCTTGTTATTTGTCGACTTTTTGACAATAGCCATTCTGAGAGGTGTGAAGTGGTATCTCATTCGATTCTACTTCCTGGTATTTATTTGAAGAAAACAAAAACACTAACTTGAAAAGATATATGCACCCTTATGTTCACTGTCGCATTATTTACGATAGCCAAGATATGGAAGCAATTTGCATATCATAGATAACTGAATAAAGAAGACGTGGTATGTATACACACACACGCACACACACACACGTACGTACACACAATGGACTATTATGCAGCAATAAAAACGAATGAAAACTTGCCGTTTGCTATAATATGGAAGGATCCAAAGGGTGTTATGCTAAGTAAAATAAGTCAGAGAGAAACAGATAAAAACCATATGATTTCACTTATATATGGAATGTAAAAAACTAAAACAAGTGAACAAAACAAAACAAAAACAGACTCCTAGAAACAGATCAAAGTGACGGTCGCCCTCGGGGATGGGTGAAAAGGTGAAGTGGGACAAGGTGGATAAGACCGTGATAAGTTGCATGGTGACAGACGAGCACCAGGCTTAATATGGAGATCACACTGTAAGAGACATCAGCGTCGAATCGCTATATCGCATGCCTGAAACACATGTAGTATTGCACACCGACTATACTTAAATCAATTTTAAAAAGATATGTTCAACACATGGAAGACATAAAACATTTACCTCCACACAGAGACTGCTTGCTTATCGAAGTGCTACTACAGGTTGCTGTCCTATGAAGAAAGGAATCGTGATAAATTCGATTTTGCACATAAAAAAAAATAATTCATAGATACAATTATTGTAGCATGCACTGCATTATTGATGAGATACAACCTTCCTCTTATAATTTTCTTGCACATCCAACACTTCATAGAATCCTTACAAATCCAAAAATTTCCCGGAGACTTGCTTCTGGCTCCATGCGATTCCTATTCTCGTTTCTTCTCGTGCGACTCCTGACTCCTCTCCCAGACGGGTCCGCTGCCAGCATCTCGGGACACGTTCGCATTGAGACATCATCACTGGACCTTTGGGTAGCGAAGCCTGGTGAGCCAGCACAGTCGGCGGGGAGAGCGAGGCACAAACTGCATCGCACCAAACTCACACTCAGCGTATCCCGCATCCATTTCCCCCCTTAGCCACATCCCCAAATTGCTGAGTGCCACTCCGGTTCCTCCGAACAGCAGGGGAATGCAAAAGAGGGACGTCGTGGGGAGAAAGACAGCAGCATGAACCCACTGAGGTTAAAATACTTCACGCTGAAAACCTTATAAAAACGCACGGCCCTGTGAACGTCCTGCCTCGGCCCTCCCGGGGCTGAGGGAGGGGGTCGCGCCAGCTGCTCCCCGAGCTTGGTGGCGAATCCATCTCTGCATAGACGTGATCAGGGCCACTGGGATCAATCGAGGGCTATACGACCATTCTGTAATGCACTCCGGGTAATCCCTGCCTGCGTTAGTCACTGTCGATATTATCCTGTAAGAGGAGGAAAAGCCTGGCAAAAACCCTCCGCTGTCCTCACAGCAAAATGTCACAGACAGACAGCACTTTGGCAGCGGCACGTTGGCTGAGGAGGTAGCGAAAACACATTCCTGCAGCACAAAGGCGTTTAAAGTGTGTCGTGTCCCAAAAAGTAATAATCAGATAACTCCAGTCAAGGCTGTCAGGTGCGCGGTGTGCAGTCTAAGCGTCTGTGCAGATGTTTTTAAGGATTCAGAAATAAGTAAGACAACATGTTATTCATAAATAGAAACTATTGAAGGTTTTATCTTCAGATTATACAGGTCTTGGGCCATTATATTTGGAAAGATTAAGCACACTCATCGAAAATACTGACTTGCTTAGTGCTAGCCAAGCTTAGGCTGAGCAAAGAAAGTGTGTTTTCATAAAAAAGCTTTAAAATCTACAAAGAAGTAAGCAATGATCTCATCCGATGCGAAGTAAAGATTAAGAGATGTAAGGCCATGCGGCTAATGCTTCTTCGATACTGATAAAATTGTATGGCCATGAACTTGGGTGAAAGATCAAAGACAGTTATGCTGGGTGGCTGCAATATTTTCCTTTTACCGTCAGGAACTGTCACTGGAAGTAGAGTATATATTCACTTGAAGTTTTGTTTTATAATCACCAAAGAGGTATAGTTTATTTTGTTCGATGATATGTATTATTTAACTTTAATCTTTAATGTGGTGGGTTGACATTTTTTAATGTCCTTGTCAGAATTAGCATCTTTGGAATACTTGGTAAACACTTTCATCGTGCTTAATAAATGTCTCTAATAATAATGATATATGCCAACAAGAATCGTGATAATTTCTACCCAAATTTGTTATATTCTGATTCTGTTTCAATTCAAATGTTCTCTCCAAAAATACATACTTGGCAGAGCTGACATAATGTCTTTTGCAAAGCTTGTTTCACATAGCAATGAACAGAAAAATTTTCAAATCAACAAAATGGAACAGTAACTATAAAACACTTATTTGAAGGCTTTGTCATTACGAAAAATCATGTGATACCACGTGACCCATGGTATCTCATCTGAGTGTATCTGAGAGCCTTGCAGGGCACAGATATTAATCTAATTTCTACAGGTGGACCGATAGCCAGCTGGGCCTGGCATGCAGCTAAATGGATCTCTTCCTCAAAACTTTTCAATCTCTTTTCCGAATTTTTGTATTGCTAATTTTGTATTGCATACGATTTCATAATTAAATAACACTGCGAAGGAGTACTATTTTAGCCATTTTAGTCTACTTGGTCTTACTTTTCCAACCAAACAATAATTTCCCGGAGAGCAAGACCTACTTTATAGTCATCTACATTTTCTATCTGCCTGACCTAGAATTGAGTCTTGTAATCACGAGATATGTGTTGGATTAAAGCTTCTACTTTGGCATTCTGTGCAAATGCTGTCTCAGGTCATAGTTCTGGGCTTGGCCGAGGCCATCACAGAAACGCCCTCATATTTATCAACCATTTTTTAGCAGGGATGGGAGCTTCGCCCCATTCAGGTCCAGACGTGCTCCAAGTACTAGGCCAGCCCACAGCGCCTTAGCAAAATCAGAGTGAAAATGTACAAGCGTGCATCCAGCTTGGGTCCGCTGGCCATGTCGTGCTGTTGGTACCGCCAGCAGCTGTGACTTCCGCTTGTCTCGAGGTGCTGGTGACGGCCTTAGTGGTTGTACAGACTCTGTCTTGGCCTGCGAGGGGTAAGTCCAGGGTACGTCTGTGATCCATAACAGCCCTGGACAGTCACTTGAAGCTGACTTGACTTGACTGCCTTCCGGGGCGGTGTCACTGATTACTGTGACAAGGGACACATTCCACATCGCTTTCCTAGCTGACGACTCCCCACACATGGAGAGCTTCCCCCGGGGTGAGGGCAACCACAGGCGGTCTCGTTTTGGGGGGTTTCCGAGGGCTATGTGGCCTGTTGGTGGTTTTTCCTTCAACTCCGAGGAGCGGAGAGGCAAGCGAGTTAGCGCCTGACGCTCACACAAGTCGTGCAGGCCTGGGGAGTACGTGGCCGTGCCGACGACAGTGTCGTCACAGCAGCTGGCACCCCCAAGTCAGAACTGGGGAGCGAACTTTGACCGAACGATGTGTCCTCCAGCCAGCTGGTAAAACTTCCAATTTCCAGGTTGGCCTGAATAACTGAGTCCAGTCTGCGTTCCGGGAGGGACTGCCTGAGAGCCATCAGCCCCCCTGCCCTGTTTGTCCACAATGCCAGCCGGTCTGGGGCCATCCCCTGCTGTTTCCAACAGATTTCTTGATGAGTTAAGGGGCATGGCAATCTAATCCTGGTCAGATCTTTCTGGGGTCAGATGGCAGACCCAGCGGTCAGTTAAAGTTAAGGTGCTTGGAGTCGTTGGTGTGAGCTGCACCAAGTTCACGAGGAAGACGCCATGGATGCTTCTAAAGGGCGAAGCTCG
Source organism: Pteropus vampyrus (assembly GCF_000151845.1). NCBI lineage: Eukaryota > Metazoa > Chordata > Mammalia > Chiroptera > Pteropodidae > Pteropus > Pteropus vampyrus. The sequence continues at coordinate 211,024 of NW_011889011.1, forward strand.
TGAACGTCCCTGACTTCCCCACCCTCCTCGAGTCCGAGGTGCCCCTACGCGCGCTGAGGTTTTTGTTCTCTTCCACCGTCCCACTTCGGTGGTGTGAATTCACTGTTTTCTTCCACAACCTCTTCTCGTCCTAGACTTTTCATCCGGGGAGCCGGTTGCAAGAGGTATAAGGACTTTTAACAAAACTGAGAGAGATCCGTTATGGCCACCACTTTGGCCCGAGAGAACCACTGTAGGGGGACTTGATGAACAGAGACCTTGGCCAGTGGTCCTTGCCCTAGTGACCTCACTTCATGACAAGCCCACGAGAGAACCCGGGTGGTTGAATCAGAGTTAGATTTGAACCCACCACGTCCAGGGCTGGGCGTGCTGTTAAGGTAAAGAAAAAAGCATCATGTCCAGGAATGACCGGGGTGGATCATTAGAATTTCGGAACAGGTCTGTGTGATTCCTCGCCCCTTTGTTTTGATAATTACCCAGGAAGTGGACAAGAGACGATGTTCCCTCTCTGGGGACAACTACATTCAGTGACCAAAGTGTCTTACGAAAGCGTATGGACCAGGAAGAGATCAAAGTCGGATTTTGGGGAGAATTTTGGAAGAGGTCGCTCCAGTATTTAACAATGCCTATTGCCTGTGGGCTGGAGGCAGCCCGGAAGGCCCACCAACCCAGTTTTGAGCAGTTTCGTGATAAAAGACCTACTTTTGTCAGACTGCAAACATGAACCAAAAAGAAAAAAGTATGAACAAATTTGTTTCAAAGGCCCCAAAGTGTGGCAGAAGTGAGCGGATGGGACCGAACGGCAGCACCGCAAGCTGAGAAGGTGTCAGCGGTGATGAGTCACCGCCACCAACAGCCCCGAGAGGCGACCGCAGGTCCAATGCGGTCAGTTTTCCAGGAGCAGGTGGGGGCCACGCCCTGTGCCCAAATGCCCCTGTGATATGAATGGCCTGCAGTGGTGGCTCTGTGTCAGAAACAGAGTTCCTCACGAAGTGCCCAGTCTGTGACGGTGGACGTGGTGCCACGTCCAGCAAGAAGATGGGTCCGGGCGGCCATGTTGCCACCTGAGCCGCACATATCAGTCCCGTTGGAGAACAGGTCCACACTGTGGCCTCTGCGGGAGTGACGCGGGTGGTTGGATTAACGGTGAGATTCGTCTCCAATGTCTGCAGCCCCCAAACCTGCCAGTGCCCAGTTCCCCAGGGGCAGACCAAACAGCCGGGCCACTGGCGACGTCCTGAGAGCCAGGAGAACACGAGATTTACTAAGGGGGGTGTTGGCGGGGGCTGAGGACGGCCTCGAGTGCTGCCCGCTGACAGGAGCGACCACGATCATTGTCGGTCCTGGGGGCTGGGCGTGAACGGCTGTGGGCCAGGGGACACCCCTGGGTCTCAGCTCAGCCCATCATCGGCGAAGTGGGCCCAGCCACTCAGGGACACCGATGTAAGTGCGGGCCCCATCGAGCCACCAGCTTTATCTCGGGTGGCAGAGTAGAGGGCAAATGGTTCCCAAGGGACACTTGCCAACTTTTCATGTAAAGCTGCAACGCTGCTGGGGTCAGGCTGGGGATATTCCCAAATGTGCTATTTCCATTTGACAAGCAAGGTTCATCAGGCCTTTCCCATGACTTAGCCACTGAGTCTAAGTCTCCCCGAGTGAGAATATGAGGCCAAGAATCACAGGGGCTCCCTGGATCGGGCGCCCAGTTCTGACGCGAGCCCAGCAGTGAGCTCATAGCTGCCTCGCAAAGGGGTGTTTCTGGAGGCTGAGTTACTGAGGTGCAAGACCAAAACGCCAAGGGTGACTTCCAACAGGAGCTGCCCCCCGTCCCAGGATCCGGTCAGCAAAACTGTCCGTCACAGAGGCTCGCAGCCCAAGGGGTCACACAGGTTACGGGGCCTCCAGAAAACAAGGTGAACCAGAGCTTGCTGGGGGGCTTCCAACACAGTCTGTTGGTGGGGTTCCACCCCAAGGAGGCCGATTCATGGCTTATGTGATGATAAGGGGGACGCCCAAGCGGGCCACACACTGTCCTCCACATCCAAAGAGCAAATAAAGCACTGGGACTCCTTCTGGGTGGTGAGGACAAAGAGACGGACATTCTGCCTTATCCGAGTGACCCCGAGGAGAGGAAGTGACCACACAGAGTACAAATGCAGCCGGGCCAGCGAGCACCGCGACGGGTCCTGGACAGAAGTCGGGGTCAAGAAAACAATTTCGATGGTAGAAAATGTAAATACCAGAACGTTTAAATGCTGATGGGAAGAAGTGGGGGAGGGGAGGGGCGGGGGCAGAAAGGAGAGTCTGAAGGACCTGGAGGAAAAGCAGAAAGTCTATCAAGAACACAGCTGGTCAGGATCTCAGAACTAGAACCCAGAGAAGGTAAGTTTTTACTATACATTATCCTGTTAGACTTAAATATCTCATTTATACTTATGGTGGGGAGTGAAATCAAGACTTTCTGGGATCGTTTATGATTCTCTCTCTAGGTTAATACACACACACACACATATTACATATATATATATATATGTATGTGTGTGTGTGTGTGTGTGTGCTCGTGTATGTGCATATTCAAGAGCCTTAGAAGCAAATAATGACACTATAAAACTCAGTGAATATATTTGCTGGGTGCTGATATAAGTAGAAGTTACAAACAAACAAACATTTCTATAAAATGCTAAAGTCAGCTAAAGATAGTTATTCATATTCAAGATACCACTACACAAGGAGAACACCAATGCCAGGTCGGATAGTCGCTGAAGACAGAATGGATTGGTTTACTCTGACTTTAAAAAATCACTAGAGAGCACTGCTCTGACGAGGCTGATTTATACAGCAAACAATGATGTACTTACATTATTGTAGAGAGGGTATCCATGAGATCTAGGTTAACAAGCTATAAAGTACCTTTTTATTGCTTAAAGCGGCAACTCGGAATAGTTTGAAGCAAAGACTTCTATTTCTAAACTACTACAATATTTAAAGCTGGGTTTTCAATTTGTCAACCTATCTAAAAAATTGAGACTAGCCTGATTAGCAGCAAGCAGAATTCAAGGAAAAGATTTTTTTTTTTTTAATGGGTCAATGGTGTAGTTAAATTGGTATCGTCTGAACAGACTTAGAATGCAGTGTATAATCTCGAATGCTATAGAGTTCTTCATCACTGTAACTGCCTTGATGAATAAAAGCTAATAATGGCTTATCAGGTGAGATGAACACTTTATCTAATCCACTTGGACACCCTGACTGTGTCATTATTATTATGTTGCCATTATAATGCCCACGTTTGTGACAATCTTATGCTTCTCTATCACAGGAGGTGGTTGCGTCTAATGATGAAGTTAGCCTGATAAGGGGGCCCCCAACCTGAGCACCGTGAAAGGATATTTTGAAATATATACCTAGGCCCTCTTTCCTTGTTAATACCTTTATATTCTGACCTTCTTCCTATTGGGGCAGCAGCTAGATCTTGTTGCCCTAGGGAAGGGTTGTTATTGCAGAAAATTTGAGAAAAGTTTTTTGTCTTTTAAATTCCCGGTCACTGGGTTCTCCAAAGGTGAAGATGCCTGCGGGAGCCCAGGGCGCCCAGGGTGCAGGAACGGTCACTCGCTCGAGGCCACGGTTCCCATCTTCCACCCTCCAAGGGCAGGGGGCGCTCTGCGGGTGGAGGAGGGGACCGTCAGGGGAGCATATGGAAGAGGCTGTGTGATCAGACCCTCTCTCCTCTCCGCGTTCCTCGTCCCTCGTGTGCCAAGGTCAGGGAGTAGAGGTGACGTAACCTAAGGGCAGAGGGATCTGCAACCTCTCTCTTGGGAAAAGCCCAGGGAGGGGGCGCCATCCACAGCCCCCCCGTGGGCCAGCGGGGTTTGGCAGCAGTTGGCATAGAAATAACTGTGCCTCGTCCACACAGTCAGCTCAGGGTCCCCGAACGCTGCCGAGCCTCGGAAGTAGCCGAGCGCTTGCATGGATGGAAGCGGGGTGCAGACAGCACCCTGAAGCTATAGCGGGATGCCTCGTGTTTGGGGTTGGCGCAGGATGCGAGAGAAGCGCTGGACCCAAATGGACTTTTGTCTGGGTGTGAGGGATGCGGCCTTGGCCGCGGATCTGAGTGCTCGTCCCAGCGGCTGCCAGCAGGGACAGCCCGCAAATGAGATCAGTGCCCTGTCCCCCTGCCGGGCCTGGGCCCTCTGTCAGCCCGACTGACTACACCCAACCCTAGGACATATGTTCTCAGAGGCGGGTGGCGTGAGGCCAGAACTTTCCAGCGTGATCTCCAGATTCAACTTCAATTTGGATAAAAAAAAAAAAAGTTACATTTCTTCACATTTTATATTGTATTTACAACATTTTATAAAGATAGTCTACCTAGAAATATCTTTAGTTTTTTTTCCCCACTGAATACTTGCAGGAAGTTTGACAGTAAATGGCGATCCCACAGGAACACCTTAACGGTCACAGAAGTCACAGTCGACACTGTCCCCAAAATGTCTGTGGTCACATGTGTTTAGAACAACACTCGCGGGCAGTTTTTCCACTGCAATTCCAAAGAATTGGAAGGTCACCTGCCCGTAATCCACTCCGGGCGCCTTTCGCTCTGCTGGGAGGACCAGCCTTGGTCCCGCAGTCGATAAGGAACACGTCCACGTCCCAAAGCCACCATTCCATATAACTGAGACGGCACGATTCTTTTGTGGATGACATCTCTTCCTTTCTCCGTAAAGCTTATTTAAATTACAAAAAATTAATAATATCTAGAATTTATAGTTCTCATCCCTGCGTGTTTATCTCCAAGGAAGATCTCAGGAATGTGATGGACAATTGCAAGGGAGTAGACACTGATGCGCCTTCCCCCAGATGTACGTAACGAAAATACGACCAGTAAACGCGCTTCCTCGCGGTGACACGGTGACAGCCAAGACGTTAGAGACCAGCAAACGCTTGAAAGCGGTAAAGTCATGACTCAGCTATAGGAAGCGTCTTCTGCTTCCACGTCACCCGCTCCCCTCTGCCACCAAAACGACAGTCGCACTTCTAAGAGTTGAGCAACAGATCTCTCAACTTGCCAGATCCCGTGTGCCGGTGTGAAGTCACAGGAGGCTTCCTCGGGTTCACGGGACATAGAAGAATGAGACAGGTTTGTGAGAAAGAACAGGTCAGGATAAAGGGGACAGACGTGTGGCCTTGGAGGTAAGTCGCAGACGATCAGGCCTCAGCCTGACGAGGACTGGGGAGAGGCCGGAAGAGAAGTGGGGGAGACGCCTGCCCAGAAAGACGGGGGAAAGGGAGCCTCCAGATCAGGGGCTGGTCTGGCCTTCAGTGCTGCAGGGGCCTGGAAGGAAGTGCTCCTCGCGAGCTTATGCTCGCTGCGGTGTTCAGGACGAGGCCGTGCGTACAGCAACCTTCGCGGGCGTTTAAAGACCAAAAGGTAACTCAGAAAATGATGCTATTACGGTGACGGTGGCATCTCTAAAGGACGTGGTGACGGGTGAAGAGTCAGCCTCCACGCCACCCCTGCATCTAAGCAAGGAGCTCAACAAACGTTGAGGGCACCGCTGTCACGGGCAGTGTGGGTTACACGGCACGATTCCAGTGTGTTCGTCTAGGCTGGGCTACGTCATGCTGACAGATAGGCCTGGGCCTCTGAGGTCCCTGAAATCTTCGTTTGACCCCACTGAAATTTTATTGCTGAGACAAGTTAATCATGTGGGGCGCTGGCGACACACACACGAGCACCAACCACCGCGCACGGGGCCACGGACACCCTCAAGAACACATCTCTGTGTGAGCGAGTGGCGCATAACACTGTCATTTTATATCTTAGGTTCGCCATAAACACTATTTTATTCCTAATTAAATACAAAGCATTTGTATCATGTACCACTAGTCACTAGAATTTATGAAGTAATGATAAGTTCGCTTGTTTACTTTTTTTCACCTTCTGTTAGACAATAATTTCAAATCTACAAAATGTTGCAGAAACAAAAATAGCGAAAATAACATCAATATGCCTCTACCCTAGATTCCCTTACCGTTCACATTTTATCCTAATTGTCTTAGAATTTGCATCTATTCATCTATCATTTATCTCTGCGTGCATGTGGATGAATATGGATGGATACATGTGCATACACACTTTCAAAAAAATCTGATGCATCGTGAACCATGTGATGTTTACTTTCACCGAATAAAGAGCAAGTGTACTGAACTTGCCCTAAGACGGCAAACTATTAAGAAACTGATAAGATCAAAGATATAATTTAAAATAAATTCTAAAACATAAAATCAATCTCTGAGCTCATTAACACCGTGAAAGCGATGGGAATAAGCAGAAAACCCCAATAATCTGGCACAAGAGGAATGTTTATGAGACATTTGTAATGAGCCAGTTTATGTGCTATCAGAAAACATGTCTTTATAATTATGGGAAATCAAACTTTTAAAAAATTCCAATGATTTGATTAAGGGCCGGCTATGATACTCCAACACCTCTTAGTAACGAACCCCGTGGGAGACAGGGAGAAGTGTATCCCACGAGGGAAGGCAAGAGGCGGCGCCTGCTGTTCTGATGATGCTACGTGTGTCCAGACCGAAGCAGATATGGTTCTGTGACTGGTTCAGATTTCCGGGGCGCAAACCTCCTGGCACCGTGCTATTTGATAAATTCTGTCTCCTGAAAAGGGTGACAGCCCAGGAAGGAGTTGTTAGTCCAGAAGTCTGGCCTGTCCTGGGTGAAGCTGAGTTTTAGGAGTACTGGGAAAAAGTAAAATCTAATAATTCTAAAAAAAAAAAAAAAAAAAAAAAAATGACAACAGACCCCGATGATGTATGTCATGAAAGGGATGAAGGGGAAAACTTGTTTGTTGGGCATTTCTTAGGTGCCAGGCAGTTTATATAATATCAGCTTTAAAAAAAAAAAAATCCAACAAATGAATTAGAGGTCAGGTAAGAAACTCCGGTAGTGGCAGAATGAAACGTAGGACTTTAACTGTTATTCTAATTATTGAAAATTAGTTTCATTTCTTCGACAGTCATTGAATGCTTCCTGTCAGACGCCGTTCCAGGGGCTGGAGATAATGGCCCTGTCCAGGGTTGCAGCTCAAGCCTGCCTGAAGGTTTTCATCACTCGGGTCATAAAAACGAGTGGGTCCCACACCACACTGATGGACTGTTCTCGGGGTTTAGGAAATGATGATTCAGAGCAATGAGTGCTGAGAGGGGACAAGCCAGTGCTCTGGGGACACTCGGTGGGTAGGTCGTAACAGCTTGCTAGAAGAATGTCCTACGAGCTTGCGATTCAAAGAGGATGCGGACAAAGGGATCGGGCAGAGGCCAGCCCAGGAGAGAACAGATCTCCCCAGGTGTGAGGTTTAGGGGTGAGTCTCCACAGCACTGGGCTCACTGCCCCTCAGGGCGCACGCCCAGCCGGGGTGCTTCACACAGACCACAAGGAGAGCACACCCTGGGGCTCCCGTTCCTCAGCTCAACAAAAATGCACAGGTGCACCTCTGCAAACCTCTGGAACGTAACGGCTGGAAATAATGCTTTCTGAAAACCTTATTCTCATGCAGTCGGTGAAGCCCTCTGCACCTAACTGAGCAGCAATCACCGAGAGTTTGTGCATTTTGAAGCCAGCCACCAAGCAGCCCCTAAAGGAAGGTTGGGAGCCACAAATCCAGGTTTTAGGTTTAATATAATGCCAAGAGGCAGACATCAAATAATAAAGCAGAGGCCGGCCAAGACTGGTCCATAAATCCAAGTTTATACCTAAGTACCAACGTCA
>NW_011889011.1:219581-221879 GCF_000151845.1 Pteropus vampyrus
GGGGGGGGTGTTAGAGGCAAGCCCTCCTCACAGGACGGGTCCCCATGACCCTGTTCCCGGCCCTCTGGTCAGTACCCCCTGTCACCCCCTCACATCAGAAGGAAACAGCGGCCCAGTGTGGAGGCCACGGCTTCCAGAACGACACAGGCAGCGACAAAGAGCTGGCCTTTGTCTTCTCCAGAAGTATGGTTTAACCTTGACCTTCTAGAAGAGGAAGGAAGTTACCAAGTACCTAGGACCCACCGGAGGCCAGGCGTGCTGCTCAGTACTTTAAAATACGTCCCTGCACGCATTCCTACAGACGCTTTATGGAAGAGGTGTTTTATAGATACGTCCGAAACGCAGACTCACAGAAGTCTCTAGTTCAAGGTCTCTGCTCTTGCCACTGCAGACATGGCCCTGTACGCTGTCTGGTCACTGTTTCCGCTCATCTCTTGGCAGATGAAAAGCTGCATCTGTCTCTGCCTGTCTCGTTCAGTGTCCTGTCTATGTCCACTACCTGGCCTGGCACACGGCAGGTGCTCAGAATGAAGGATGTCTCCCATTGACCCTAGGCCTTGATTAAAAATGTACTAGATGAACTTCTTATGCCCTTTATTGAATTCATCTCAAATCTGTATATTGCAAATATACCAGTTGATCCAAACAAGCAAAATTAATCAGTTTCAACATCAACTGTGCCTTCTCACTGAGGATTCCCAAAGTTAGAGACTCAGTGCCTGGACAGAGACCGGCACACCAGGCCGAGCAGGCCAGACCTCACGAGGTGGCGGTGTTACTTTTTGCCCAAGAGATACGATGAAACTTTTAAAACGTTGAACCTCCTGAGCATGAAGGAGAGTCAAACGCACAGTTTCGCTGTAGCATCTTTCATGTTATCATCTCCACTCGATAAAAGACAATTTCTACAGAACAGAAGAACCGAGACTCTTAATTAATCTGAAAAATAGGCTATGTCTCTTCGGGCATAACTAGCAATAAAGTATTTATTTTATAATACATATTTTACATGAAGCTGCATATTGTTCCTTTGTGAACTGATAAAAAATCGCATCAGAGAGTTTAATTTATGAGGAACATCGTGTAAATTAGAGACTTTTTTTTAAAGGTAAGGAAGGCACAGTCTGAGGTTCCTTTGTATGCAATTACATACTATAGGAAAAGTAATATTCGGTGAATAAAAATTTAAGTAGTACTAAAATTTTAATATTAAATACGAAGCCGTTCTATAATAGTGATAGTATTTCTGGAACACAAACTAAGAAAAGCAAGACATCTTTAATTAAACGTGTCACCGTAATCATTCATCTCACTCAGATTTAGAATAATGCAGGGCTCATGTATGTATATATGTTAATGTCAACATGCTATGTTTCACGGTAAACTACAGGCTAAAAACAATATACTGTGTGGAATTAGAGGATTAAGTTTTAATTTGTCCCATGTGTTATGTCTATCTCTAAACTCAAAAGCCAGAAAATTTCCAAAGTCCTCTAATAATATAATAAAGTATCTTAATGAGGAACATGATTGACTAATTCCACAGACAGACCAATAGAGAGATATAGATATTACATCTTTCCCCATAAAAATCACCAAAAAAAGTATTAGTCTATCTAATACTTTTAAAAGCATCAGATACTCCACAAAAGTAAAATATTTAGCCTTTATTTATTACAATGTTTCTTGTCATTACTGTATTCAAAAAGAACTAATCATTAAGATAGTTATATTGATGTATTTTACCTAGAGAAGAGACATTAAAAATTAAGTTTGTAATAATTTTCTTCTTCTTATTCACATACATAGCTTTTAAAAACTATTGTTATTATTCAATCTTTCATTTCTATGTTACGACATTAATAATTAATTTTATTATAAAAATGTGAATTGTGATATTGCATCTCATCCATACTGATAGGTACAAACAACCAAAATTACGTTTATAATTTTCCTAATATAAGAAATGTCTCAGAATTTTAACCCGCTAATACTATGCTTTCTCATACTATTTATAACTCACAAGTACATTCTAAATTTAGTATTTAAATAGTTAAATGTACCTATCTCCCACCTCAGGTAAAGTTCCAAAAATAACGTTTTAAGAAACAATTTAAAGCACTCAACTTCGTTACCATGGTGACAGTTGCTATCTAATAGTTTAGGGATAGGAAACTGTTCAACTGTTCGTTGGTAACTGTAGTTCTATAAAGAAAAAGATCACCAATCTTTATATTCTAAAGAAGAGCGACGAAACCTTCTGATATTTTATTTCGATGCCGGACAAAGAGGAGGAAG
>NW_011889011.1:223124-226542 GCF_000151845.1 Pteropus vampyrus
TTTTTTTAACACCCTCACATTTTTGCTCGATCTGATTTAGAATACAAAACAAGTGTAAAACAGTCCACAGTTTATGCAAATCCCTAAAACAACATTGTTAATATAAGGTCTCACATGAAATCACACAGCAGGAGCACTCATTTGTAAGCAATAAAACCTGTTTCTGGTTTGGTTTAATTTATTGATAAGAAGAGGACCTGAGTTACAAGAAATCTAAGCGTGAATGTGGAGTTATTTGGGTCTTCCGTTGGTAGGTGAATGGCAGGCGACAACGTGCTGGCTAACCTTCCTTTCTCTTCATGGGTGATGTTGGGCCAGCACGTCAAATTGTTTTAAAGAAAGCCTGATAATAAGATGCGAAGGTTTGGGGTTTTAAGCCAGCTCGTATCTAGAAGGCTATTTAGCATATTTTAGAAGTTAGCATTAACCACTTTCAGGTTGATCGGAATCAAACTTAATGTATTTATGCTCTAGTGCACTTAACGGCCTTGAGGGGTTAGCTGGGATCTAAGAGGGTCATCCTGTTTGCTTCGCTGATGGTTTTACACCAGAACAATTACCAGGGACACCTAGCAATGAGCTCTAAATGTGTTTTGCTTCAGATGTTTCGACAAATTTATGCTTCCCTGTTATTGACCAATTACATTAATTTCGTAGCATTATATCGAAAACGATTAAAGAGTTTCCTGCTGGCCTACAAAACACACCCAGAGCTAAGACGTGCGCATATTATTTTCTGAGTGGATGAAAGCGATGGTCTAATAAGTAGTAGTTTCCACCACTAAAGTTTAGAAAATAAGGACGCGACCCGACTTTAATGAGTCGGTCGGAATTTCATTAAGTATCTACTCGGACCGGGCACTGTGCTGGGTACTGCAGAACCAGTGGGAAACTTCATAGAGCTCACTGTCTGGCTAATGAAATGTACATTGGGCAACTTTAACTCATTCCAACAATGACCTGAAAAAAAAAAATACTCTTGTAATTCGTTATTCTTACCTACTTCTTGATAATCGAATCTCATACATATAATAATACATTCAGATCGGGGGAAACAGACCAGGTAGCAAGGCTAAGCTCAGCTTTTATTTCTGGAATCTGAACCGGAGTCAGGCTTACACTTGCCCCGTAAATGACTTAATGCACATTAGACTAGTTTTTGTACTTTTGCTTCTTAATGGACTAATTACCTCTTGGAATATGCTAATAAAATTGAGCTTCTGACCGACCGATGTTCAGGCCTGAAGCCCAAATCCCTGTGATGATGAGGGATGATAAGGTGCTGTACTATATTTAGGCGCTTGTCCTGTGAATCTCTATAAACCTCTCTTTACACAAGTTGTCCTTGCAAGACATTTAGTTCTGTGTAAAGACAGGGGTGTACTTAGTGGGGTTGGTGGTGAGTGGGACCGAAGGTAGTCAGTTGCTAGGAAAATCTGGATGTCTGCACCTGCAATTCTTCTTGATAAGGTTTTCCCAAAATAATCCAATTATAGAAATTGCCCATCTGCCTCTTCTTTCCTATGAGCGAGTTGCGTTATAATTTTTTAGGAGAGTTTCTGATTTCCTAATATACCTATACGCAAATGTGCGTAAATACACACAAAAACATTTTCTTACTGTAATTATGCTCTCCTGGCTGCTTTTTTCCAAATTTGTTCAAAAAAATTGGTAGATACAAAAATGTTAAATTAAAGCTTACTCAAATTATGTATATATTTTTTTCAAAAAGCCAAAAGAATGAATTGAGCCAAAAAGAAAAGATCTGGAAATGAGCAATTTCTTCATAGACGAAAACAAGTGGAGAATGATAAATTTAAATATCTTCTTGATTCTCAATTTGATACGATTAATTGTTGTTGGTATATGTTTGTAATAGTAATATTATTCTAGTACTAGAATTATTGGAAACAAAATTTGGATTTATGAATCTATATTTATAGAATGAAGATATTTTAATAATATGTTTATTAATTGACCAATGTTTCCCCCAGATTTGGATTCATCTCTCAAAAATTCACATGCGTAGAATGATACTGATGCTAATCCTTAACAATGATTACGCAGTGTGCTAATTGCTTTGCAAGTATTTCCTGTACTTAAGAAAACAGATAAGTGAAGATGCACAGAATGCAGGGATCCAGAAGAGTGAACAGAGTGACCGCTGGCTGATGTCTATGGGAATAAATGCAGGAGGCGACCAAGAATGTCTCCTCTCCATCCTTTAAAAGGAGGACACCCACCTCTCCCAGCGACAGGTGGTCTCGGGGAGCCCCTCAGCTCAAGCGGTCCGTGGTTTGGCTTACTTCTGTGAAACCATATAGACCACAATTCTTTGATATAGTGAGTCAAGAAAAAAATAGAGAATAAAAAAAAAATAAAATCACGCAAAATGTTGCATATACTCTTAGGAGGACTCATATTTTCAGGTTATTTTTAAATGACTTGCAAATTACAATGTTTAGTCTTGGAGTGATAATAAAATGTTATGGAGGAATATTTTCCGTTGAACATGTCATTTTGTTCGGCATTTTTCTAATGAACTTATCAAGGATCAGGCTTCAGATTCCCTAGCTTTCCAACTTTGAAATTATATTAAAAATAAATTTATGACATCTTACAAATTCCTTAGGAAACTTGTAAGGTATTAATTTTACCATGGTAAACAGAAGGGCCCCCGTACCCTGCAATGACTTGCCGTAACTATCTCATTTATCCGAACACGGGCAAAGCACACATTCATTAGACTCTGGCCTATCTCTTCACCGAACACAAAAGGCATCCTTTTTTTTCTGACAATAGGAACAGGAAAGAAAACGTCATGAAAATCAAATCTCATAAAATAAGGATTAGCAAACTCGAAGCTAATAAAATACCATGGACTCTACATCTCTTTTTGCCCTGATTTATTATTCCCAAATAATAACTTTTAGCCTTTTGCAGCCAAAGTACTCTACTGGGATACACTCAGAAAACACGCTCTAAGACTTCGAGGCTACTTTCGATTGACCGAATCCCGGTATCAAAGCCTGTCGTGAGCCGGCGTGTCCCTGAAGCCCATCTGGCTCAACCCCTTTCTTTTACCGGTAACGAAGTACCGGTTCGCCCATGCTGTTGTTCAGTGGCAAACACCAAAAACGCTGCCATTTCCTTCTCTGCGTTCCCTAGAGACCCACGGACCTGATACGGACCTGAGGGTCCTCCTCCCGTCCTGCTTTCCTGCATAAGCGGAGCCCAGAAACGAACAGGGACAGGTGCCGGCCAGGCTGGTGCAGGCCCTCAGCACAGGCCGTGCCCCCTCGGCAGCTACAGGGTTAATTCAGTCTCAGGAACGGGGCTTAAGGAATGACTTCGGGTTCTGGGGCAGAGTTGGAAGGGCCGTGTCCCCCTTCAGTGGAGGATTCAGAGTGCTGGTTTG
>NW_011889011.1:227522-229946 GCF_000151845.1 Pteropus vampyrus
AAAACTTTTCCTATTTTAAATCTGGTTCTAGTTCGGCCGGTTGTTCGAGGAGGCTTGCATTTCTCTTCGGGATAGTTCTCTTTGTTTGAGAAATACCCCAGGTACCTTTTGATTACTTGAAGATGGGCTTTTTGAACCACTGAATGGGAGGGAAAGACAGAGAGTCAAGTTGCTATGCATAACGGTCAATAATGAGAGGTCCCCGCAGCTCTGTAGGAAGTCGCAGCGAGAGACGGCTGTCTCCAAGATGGCAATGTCCAGCTGTCACGTTAACTCTTCACCCATTCTGTCCCGTAACCCCACACTGCGACTCCCAAGCCTTCAGTGGAAACAAAATCTGCCACCGTCGACTTCCGTCACTAGAAGTTCTGAGTAGAAATAGAAACAGTGATGGAGAGTCCACAGCAGGAGTTTGGAATCCAAATTAAAAACAACAATAACAACAACAAAATCAAAGCAGAAAAAGGAAAGAAAACCCCAAACGAGAAAACAGTGGACGGGGGCCTGAGGCTGCCGAGAGTCTGTGAGATGAAGGTTCAGACCATCTTAAGTGGACACCCACACGGGCTAGCGGGACGGGGGCGCGCAGGCGACCAGCTCAGGGGTGTGCTGTTCCACGCTGACCCTCTGCCAAGGGACCGCCGCAGTGGAAGGAGCCAAGGAGCCGGCCTTGCCCTCTCCTTCGAGAGCCAAGTGCCACTCACATTCCTCATCCGGCCCTCACTCTGCAACTATGTATGAAACGCCTATCGCGTGACAGGGCTTGGGACAGAGAACCACAGAGGAAACACGTCTCGAAGTTCAGTCCAGAAAAGGCGTTCCTGATGCTCTGATTTACTTCCTCTCAGCAAAGGGGAGCAGTGCACCGTGTGTTTCTTGTTTTTTATTTTTGTTTTTTTTTTCCTGTCCTGTCGCGAATCTAATTAAGTGGTGTCTTTGGGTTCAAGTGCAAACTGCCTTCCTTAGCATAATTCTCCCGATAGAATTCTCCGCATCTCTAGCCCTTTTCTCCGCTGGCTCTTATTGCATCGGTGTCTTTCGGGTCCCCTCGCATTCTTTTTGGAAGTTGGAAAGTCAGGAGGTAAACGAAGTTAGGGATGGAGAAATCAGCATTCTAACTCTGAGATTTCCACCATGCGTCTGGTAAGATTCGCTTGAAGAAAGCGGAAAAACGAAGCGTGTCAACCTGCAGATTCTCAGGTGCAGGGAACTAGAAGAAGGTTTGGCACGAGAGCCAGGTCTCCGGGACGGGAGGTTTGTATGTCACTGAGGACAGGACCTGGCACAGGCGTATCGTCGGACCGCGTATATTCATTACCCGATATTATAATGAGGAAGCCTGCAGCAGAGTGGAGCGGAAAGAACCTCTGAGGCAGGACTTGTCTTCAGAAGGTTCTGGAAAGGCGCGGGTGACGCGGGGCTTAAGGGAAATTACGTAGCAGAGACTAGGCCAGGACTGTTGGCTGCTCTCGACAGATGTGTAGCTTTCATTACAGTTGTTTTTAAATGGGGAGTGTCTCTCACCAAAAGTATGGCCTCTGCTTTTCTCCCACAAGTCTATGTCATCTCTCGCCCACCCATTTGTTAAATCATTTGATTAATTAGCATGCTCAGGTAAAAATGAGTTTGGGTTAATTTAATTTCTTGGTTTTCAAAGTGATAACCAGGAAGCCGATTCTGATTCAGTCTTTCATGGCTGAAAGTATCCTCAACATCTATTAGCTCACTTTTCTGCCTTAGCAAATATCAAACAATTTAATATTTCTTTCATGAGTCAGAGAACACTGGTGTCTCTGATTCATTATTTTAAATGAATCATGACTCTATAGTTTATAACATGGAAAGCGGGCTAGCTATGTACTGACCTCAGCACTAAAACTGAAGGCTAATTTTTAAAACACAACCTTACTATTTTACTTGTTTTCCAGTGATTTTATGCTTTCTCTCTAAAAGCAGAGCAAAAAGAAAAAAAAAAAATCTAGTTAATAAAAGTTTCTATTTAGCTATGTTTCAATTAATTTGAGTCTTTCTTATTACTAATTGCATAAGGCAAGTTAAATTTATTCTGGAAAAGACGAGCCTTTTGTGAAATAAATTTAAAAAAATTTAAATCTTCAAAATGTATAAAATAAACTTTTAAATAATTTAAAATACATGTGATGTTAAACATTTTCAGGATTATATAACAGGGTTTAATAGAACTACAAATCAGGGTACTGTGGTCTAAACTTTTTAAAAATGAATCGATATAGTTGAAACTTGATATATACATAAGAATTGTGTTTTAATGTGAAACACCAGATTAATTTGCCATGAGAAGCTTTAATGTAAATTATATTAAGATGCTATTATCATATTCTAAAACAGTAGGTAAAAGAGCAAAACTAGCATGTTTAACAGAAATACATAATTTTCCCAATATAC
>NW_011889011.1:230241-237567 GCF_000151845.1 Pteropus vampyrus
CACCAGAGGGTCTGAAAACTCAGGGAAGCCCTTGCTTGTTCTTCTCTTCATCACCGTCAAAGTCTAAATGGTTAAAAAATTCCTTGGACGTGATATGAAACAAAGCATAACAGCACATGCGTTACGGATCGGTTGTGGGATCTATAAACAACACGTATAATAAAATAATACATGGAACTTGCTCACAGCGAATGTCGAGCTCATGCATCAGCGCTCAGGAGGACTGTTCTCTGATCTGGGAGGGATCAGAGAACGGAAGTCCCCTCCCCGTGCAGTCCCGACTCCGTCGGATGCGATCAGCTCCGCAGCTGAAGTACAATTGGAGCCAACAAGTCCATGTTCATAGAGCCGGGAAGTTTAATTTAGTCAAAGTTAAATTTTCAAAAATATGTAGAGATGAGATGATTTAAAACAAGAACTAGAACAAAAGTAAGGATATCACGATTTTTTTTTTCTTGAGTTCTTTTCTTATGAAGATAGATGGACAAATAGGTAGTAGGCAGGTAGAAAAAATATATCTGTGTCTTATTTAATTTCTTCTTGCTATCTATTTTCTATCCTTCAAATTCTAGAATCAATAAGATACCAGGCACTATATTTTAGGATCTAGAACAATGCCCAAGGCATAGTAGGTAATCAACAAACAGGTATGGAATGAATATTTATTTGTTTATCCTAGGATTTTTTTTTTTAGCTTTATTCTATTGCTTTAATAAAGTGATTTTATTTTAGAATAATATCTTACATGTCAAACTATGATTTCATTATGGAAATCAAGCAGTAAAATATGGATAGTTGGCAGTCAGAAATTTTTAAAAGTAAGTTTTCTATTCACATAGGATGTATAAACGACTTAATAAAATGTCAATAGGAAACACGACGCACAATTCAAAGAAAAGCGAAGACCAACTAAAAAAGATAATTATTTGAAGATGAGATTTAGAACTAAGTAGACTCACTGGGACTCAGTGAGCAGAGGGTTTCCGTATCCTGAGGGGAAACTGAGGAGAATCACCTCGGAAAAAGGCAGAAAGCAGATGCATCAAAGGGTGAGTTCGGAAGGAAATGATGGCTACGACCATGCCACCCTGAACGTGCCCGATCCAGCCTGATCTCGGAAGCTAAGCAGGGTCGAGCCTGGTTAGTACGTGGATGGGAGACCACCTAGGAAGACCAGGCGCAATAGGCGTGAAAAATGAAAACTAAGGGATTGTAAACTGACGAGGTCCTTGCAAGCTGTGAGGTCAACCGAGGGTTGCCTTGCCTTAAAAAAAACAAAACAAAACAAAACAAAAAAAAAAAAACGGAACTAATGGAAGAACTAAGAGGAGGAGAAAATGCAATGGAAGTCTTTGAGATAAGGATCGGATTGAGTGGAGTAAAAATAGATGAAAGAAAACAAAGCGAAAAGGTAAAAGTCTTTGAAACGGAAGATTAAGTTGGCAGGTATCAAAGCATGAACAATCTATTCAGATTTACATTCAAATCCTGGCTCCGTCCATTCATTATCTATGTGTCCTTGGGCAAATTAAGTCGACTCTCTGAGGCTTCATGTCCTTATTTATTAAATAATGATACATGGCACGCTACCTCCTTAAGGGTTTCATAAAATAACGTATGTGAAAATAGCTCGCTAGGCCACAGCGCAGGGGCCTCGCCCACGTTCGGGTCAGCTCACGGCTCAACGGGGCTCCAAGTTCAAACTCGAGTTAACCTTCTCAACAGGCCCCCAGGCCCCAGCTCAGCCCCATCTGTGCGGTGCCGTCCTCTCTGGTTTGGTTGTAAAGGAGATGAGTTTATTTTCAGTTTTAGGGAAATAAAATGGATACATTCCTGCCCACATAGTCTCAAACACCTTTTAAAATGGTAATAAGCTGTTTTAAAATAAAGCACTGGCAACCAGAGCCTTGCGTTCTCTTCAAAATGCACAACTGTCGATTATGTGACACATCGATCCTTGCATGAGAAGGGGCTCAAAAGTTGTCCAGTCTGGCTCTCTGATTTTATAAGTGGGGGAAACTGAGGCATGGCGAGGTGAGTGCTTATGCACGTAGTTACCTGATTATTCACTCGACGAATGTTAACTGAGCACAGGCTGCTGGCACGCACAGCAGAGTAACAGATGGCCGAACGCAGGGCCCGCTCCAGGGCCCGGAGGCCTTGTGCCTGCCCAGGGACCTGTAGCTAGTGTGGGCCCTCGGATGGGATTCCAGCCCAGGCCTTCCGCCACCCTGAGTTTTCTGATGTGTTCGAGTCTGTTTTTACTTATGATGCGGGCTTGGAAAAAAACAGGGCAAACATGGGACTTGACACTCCAGTTAATCATTGACCTGCTGAGCACAGCAAGAGAAAAAGGTTTCAAATCAAATTTTAACCAGAATCTGAGCCAGGCAGAAGAAGGGCACAGGGGCCTCAGCAGGGTCAGCCGACGAGACGAGACGAGACCCAGTGTCCACACAGGCCAGGTGGGGAAGGGATTGGAAATAGGCCTCACGAGGGTCGGAGAGAAACGTCCCAGGATGTGACAGCCTCGCCTGAAAGAGGCTCTCTCCATCCCAGCTCCTGCTTCGTCTGTGCCTTGCTCTAGATTTTAAAATCTCATGTTACATGTGTAAAACACAGACGGAGGAGGGCTGAGAAACACGCCGAGTAGATAACCTCCTTTTCGATGACACGGAGCAGCTTGTGGTACCAGTCAGGTCTTTGCTGTGAGAGACTGGAAAATGTGAATATTCCTAGTTTATAAAGATGGCCCCTTACGCCGTCATCACATGGCACATTAAATTCTGCTTTCAGTTGATGGGGTTCAGGACACACTACCCCCAAAATATGGCACTCCTCGACATACCGAACATTTTAAGCTGAGGGGATTTGAGAAAGTGACACGTGCAAGAAGGGTGCTCTGATCCCCCCTGAAGCAGGACCTAAGACCCTCGTGGGAGACGCGCCCTCGCTGTGCCCAGAGGGAGGGAGTGTCCTTCTCTCGGAGGATAAGGGGACGTCGGAGGAATCCGAACGGACAGGCCTGGCTGAGTGTCCCCGGGTAACAGCCCTTAGCTCAGACCCGTGTGTCCCACCACGTGTTTCCATGCGTTTCCACCCTGCATCAAACCTGGGACGAAGTCACTCAAACCCAACCCTTTCCTCAAGACCTTATTTCCTCACGAAGGTGTCCAGGTCATGTCAAATATATAGTAAATCTATTCATATGCTTTTCTCCTATAATCTGTCTTGGTCAGTTTAATTTTCTGGCCCAGCCAGAAACCTTAAGAGGGTGGGGGACAAGTTTTCCCTCCAGTACGGGGTACGACTTGGGTCCCGCAGGGGGCTTGCATTATTTCTCATGTGCCCCGCTAATGTCACTCCCTTCTGGGGCATCTCCTTTCCTCCGCTGAGCTCGGGATTGATGAGGGAGTCAACAAAGGCATTGCCCCCACTGCCGCCACCACGGCGGGGAACAGGGGAGGTCTGCTCTGCACTGTTTGGGTCCCCCTCCGATTCATATGTTGAAGCCTCGTCCCCCACCACGTGACGGTATCGTAGGTAAGGCCTTCGGGAGGTGACTGGGATCAGATGAGGTCGGGGTGGAGCCCCAGGGATGGGATCTGAGCCCTCGCAAGAACCACCTAGAGAGCCCGCCTCCCCTCTGCTCTCAGCCAGGTGAGGACGCCATCTGGAAGAGGCTCTCACCAGAACCCCCCCACGCCAGCACCCCGACCTTAGACTTTCGTTCTCGAATACCGAGAGAAATACGTTTCTGTTGTGTGTAAGCCACCCAGACCGTGCCGTTTGTTACAGCAGCCAGAGCCACCTGAGACGGGCTCCCGGTTAGCTCCTTTGGGCAGCGCTGGGCCCTCATGCTCTGGCATAGCGACATGACCCAAGCTTAGCCATCTATCTCCTGTAGCTCCGAATCATGTGCGAGGCGGATCATGGGAGATGGAGTCCATCTGGGAGTGACGGCCTCGGGACCTGGCTCTTGAGCTTCCTCCTCATTTCGTGATGCCCGATCTTTTCCCAGCCAGCACGCGTCCAAGTTACAGAATCGGGTTCTGTTGCCAAAACCAAAGATCCTAACTGATCCGGAAATGCCGCTCTCTCACCGACCACCTCTGCGGCGTTTCGGCCCTACCGATTTAATTTGTGAACGCCGGTGCACACGGGCGTTCTAGGGTTCTACAACAGAAGCAGAAAGCGACTTCGCCAACAACTGCAATTAGCGCATTTTAAAAAGATTCAGTAAAAGCTGATTTATCCAACATTTAACTACCCAGAACTTTCCGCCAACACTTCTGCACGTCCCTGGAGTGATGGAAATTGGTGTTTATAATGAGAGGCCATGCAGTCAGGGAGAGGGACTTGAGTCTAGGCTAGACACCCCCCTCCCGCCCCCTACACACACACTTCTGAGTGCTCCTGGGGTTAATGACTTCAATCACAGCCTCAGCTGCTTTCCCTCTGCTAGGCGGCTAAGGACACTTGCTCTGCTTTCTTGAAGTTTTGTTTTGTTTTTTAATTTGGAATTTAAAGGATATAATACACATTTGGGGGAATATATAAGACGCTACATATATGCGCAATATTATTGCTATCCGAATAGATCCGAAATCAAAGATCGAATATTTTGATGAAGTGTGTTTCAATGTTTTCAGTTTTAGAAAACTGGCAATCTTTAAACAACTTTATATCAACTTTTACTAAGGCTAACCTATGAATGAACACTGGGAATATATACTAGACAATTAAATAAGACATCGGCCCAATAACACATTAATTTTATTAACCAGTTACCGAGAAATCCTATTAACCCTCTCAAATTCTGCACTTTGGATTGATTGAAATCGTAAAATGCTTGGATATGTATGAAGGTGTATTTTTCATATTCTTGGCTGCCGGCTATGAAGGCCTTAAATATTCTCCTTGCAAACAGAAGATTCGCACAGCCTCCGTAAGAAGCAGGGAGCCTCCTTGTTCATTGTTTTTCTCCCTGATACGTGTTGACAGCTGATTTACAGGAAGTGGCCTCACTTATTTGCATCTGTATTGATGTGTTTGGGAAGCGGGAAGGGAAGCAACAGATTCAATTTTGATCAGGAAAAAAATGGACTTTACTCATTCTCTCGAGCAACGACTTGAATTCATCAGATTTTTTAACCATTTTCTCTTATACTCAGAATGTGAAATCTCCAAAAGCAGCACGAGAACAAGCACGGAACAGTCACCCACTCCGAACGCAGGACTTACCGAGAGAACCATGGCTCTCTGCTATGACACATATCGAGACATCTCAAATTGATATCTCTTAATTAAAATTTAAAAACTGGCAATAATATATTGACCAGCCAATCAGGAAACTGGGACAAGCCATTAAATATTAAATCCCAAATTACTAAAACGAATGCTTTATACTGTCAAATCATACAAAAAACCTATGTTTTTGATAGATAAGATAATAGACGTAATTATTTTAACTCATACACATTACGGAAAGACTCCAAGTCATTAGCTGAATTTTTTTTTTAAATGATATTTAATATGGTAAATAGAACTCGATGTTATACCGTTATTAGGCATTCAAGTTGGCAAGCACTGCACAGAGAGAGTAGATTTTTAAAAGAAGACGACAAGGCTGTAAAATTCATTTTTTCCTGCATTTTTTGTTAGAAGCCTTCTGATTATAAATGACTAGTTTTTAGAGAAATGGAATGGAGATTTACAGATATGTCACCATGCTACGAGAATTTTTTTTTCACTCGTCTTCCTGAGGAGACTAGTAACTTCAGTGTTTGCTTCCCTTTGCAGATGATAAACGATGCAAATTAGTTAAAATTAGAAGAGAGCTATATAAAAATTGGCCTTGTTTGTTTGTTTGTTTTGGTCTCCCTTCTCTCTTTCCACCTCTTTCCTCTCTTTTAGAAAGAATAGCCACCAAGGTCCTAAGGTGACCGCGCATTGCTCTTTAGGTTAAAATCTGTGCTGAGTTTAATTAAGAAAAGGGTAGCTTTTTGGGTTCACATCTAGACAACAAATAAGGCAAAGGTACAAAACTCCTCAGAGTTCATTCTACTAGACATTTGAATGACACTGAAAAATGATGCATTTAAAACTAACAAATTTCTTGCAGCAACTGGCCATTTTATTTAGATAAGGATAGAAAGGTACAAAATGACAAACGGGGAAAGGGTCAAGTTCAAGATATTTTCAAGTCGAGTATGGTTTGAAAAACAATTAAGGGGGGTGGTGAATACAGGTTTCTACATTATAATCATGCTTTCCCGGAGGACTCCAATTATTTAAGGCAGAATATAGCTAGGCGTTATTCAAGAGCCAGACACAACGTACGTGGGGTGGTCAAGAGTTAACATAAATCAGCACAACGATGATATCGATACTCTTAATTAATAGTTAATGTTTTACAGTAACTTTTCATAATGCATTTTCCTGTTGGATAATAACAAGAACATGTACACATTTATTTTTAAAAAGCATCTGTCAAGTTGCCTTAAAAGCAGGTTGCTATGATTGGCAGAGAAGACGCTTTCTAACAGGCGACACAGTCCAACAAATGGCAGTGTGGGCAAGAGAACATATTTCATACCTGAGAGCTCGTTTATTAAAGGGACCCTAAACACATGCACACACACGCACACGCACACGCACACACACAGCAAATGGATCATCTGGAGAATTCAGAGCCTAAAGAGATTAATTAGACCTTATTTTGTCTTGAACAGATTTCCTAAGCATTTTTCAAATAGCCACATTGTTTGTAATTACCAAAATCACACCTCCATCGGCTGGCCGTAGCTACTTCATGCACGAACAACAATCTGATTGAGCTCTCTTGTTAGGACCTCATTCTTCATTGTAATTAGCCATAATCATAGCCTTCCTGGGTGCATGAGAATGTGCAAGCAACTATTCACCAACTCAACCCATTTGAATATGAATCTTCTCAGTAAGGAGCAATGAAATAGGAGAAACCACAGCAGTTTCTCTAGGGAATTCTGTAAGGCATCTCTACTCCAATTCAAACCCCTTCAAAATGTCCCCTCTCCAGTATCTGGATTCCATTTGCTAAAACAAGGGCGGCTTAATGAAGACAATGGCTTATTATTTCTTAAGTGACACAGGAGGCCCGAGTATTACAGGCTGAGTTCTTTCAGTCTTTGCCAAGGACACAAGGAACAAAAGAACAAGCAGTTGTGTGTGGAAAAGGGAACTCGGACTGGGCAGTACTTTGTGGACCCTTGGAGTAGGACGGGGGCCTCTATTATTCCGGATCTCAAATGCTGGTGCTTTCTTTTTCTTTCTTTAAACCCCCTT
>NW_011889011.1:239243-241206 GCF_000151845.1 Pteropus vampyrus
CTCCTCCTCCTCCTCCTCCTCCTCCTCCTCTTCCTTCTCCTGAGCGCCACCTCTCAGGGCGGCTCGGGTGGGGGGAAGCGGGCTCTGAGGGCATCGCACCCCCCACACGCACGTCCACATGGGGGCTTTTTCTTGGGTATCTGCTTTGTCGATATTTGGGAGTTATTTTATTTTTAAATCCATTTTAATACTTCGTAAGTCAAGCTACTCTGTTTTTCCTGTTTTTGAATTCTTTTCTTAGAATAATAATGATTTAAAACGGATGCCTGTAAT
This sequence comes from Pteropus vampyrus, assembly GCF_000151845.1. Lineage (NCBI taxonomy): Eukaryota > Metazoa > Chordata > Mammalia > Chiroptera > Pteropodidae > Pteropus > Pteropus vampyrus. The sequence continues at coordinate 239,517 of NW_011889011.1, forward strand.
AATTCTTCTTCATAGAGTAACATACGATCAGAAACGAATTTACCATACGTATCTTTGAGAAGCAAAAAGAAGAGTCTCTATGACATTAGAAGTTGGTCTAAGTTGAAGGGCCTGGGGGCTAATGTCTCTAATAATCCCTTCAGTGTTATAAATGACAAATAATTGTTACATGGTCATCATTTAGGGTGCCATCTTACGGTGTGCCACGCAGAGCGCTGGGTGTTTTACATGCATTGTTTCACCTAATCCTCACGACAGCACTGTGGCATAATTATCCCTAATTTAGAAAGGAGGACACAGAAGCCAAGGAAGTGTCAATAACTTGCCCAAGATCACACAGCTACTGAACAGCAGGCTTGGGGACGAATGAATCAAGCAGGGTCAACAGTCACGAGAGTGAGTCGGGGATCGTCTGTTCCCAGGGTTCAGCAGGTCAACAGCAGCCAAGGCCCGCTGGCTCTGGCCCGCGTCCACACCCGGGACCCGGCCGCAGAGAGATGCCACCGCGGTGGCTGGCCTGCACCTCCAGGCAGCATCGCAGGATACGGCTATAAGGAGGGTAGGTGTTTCGGATTCCGTAAGACCTCCAAAGGAATGACCAGCGTAGAATTTGATGGCAAGTTGAAATAGTGGACTGGAAAGGTGGTCAGACCGAAGCAGCCACGAGGCAGGCCTTTTGAACACTCCATTAAGCTTGCCCAGAAACAGTCAGAATCAAATGAAGCACAGTGCTTACGAGGCTCAGCTCTAGTCAAAACCAGCCCGAGTCAAAACCAAAAGACTTGAAATGTTGACTAGCTGGATGGGGTCTTTTTCAGTCTTGTGTGTGTATAGCAAATTCACGCCAGTGACATTATTTATCAAAATAAATGTTATTAAAACTACATGCAGAAAGAACATTTGCTTTAATTTCTCCTATGTGAAAAACAAAGTCAGTCTCAAACCAAAAAAAAAAAAAAAATTAATGTAGGACCGTAAGAGTTGCTATTTAATCCCTTTGGTACAATGTCTCATTATGTGTCAGACAGCATTTATCTGGGGGTCACATAAGCCTCTTTCGAAGTCAAAACATCTTTCAATTCCATTGCTTAAACAAACATTACAGACATTATTGTTTTGTGGAACTGTGCAGGTAGGAGTTTCTGTTACCAACTTAATAGACTATTAGCCACTCATGGGCTTTCGCAGATAAGAAAAGGTAAGCTTTTACATAATTCAATTCCACAAATACTTATTGAACGCTCGTAGTGTGCAAGGCACTAGATAAGGTCAAGGAAGTAAACAAAGAATACGATAAAAATCACTCGGTGTTTTTTAAACTAGAGAAGAAATGGTCTCCTAACTCCAGGAATTCACAAATTAGTAAGAACCAAATACAATGCAAACACAAAATAAATAACTATAGTTTAAGGCAAGATACATGAGAGGTAACATTTATGAACATATATTAATAATATATTTCCTTCTATTTCTGACCATTGACTAGGTTAGTGAATTTAAACATAGAATGATGCTGATAAAACAATAACTAATATTTACATCTGCTAAAAGCCATGGATCGAACACCGTTTTAAGTTCAAGATGTCTTATCTCCCTTGATCCTTATAACAAACGACGACCTGATGACATGTAGGTACGGGCGAGGGAAACTGAGGCACAGAGAGGTTAAATAACTTTCCCAAGGTTTCAT
>NW_011889011.1:241256-251040 GCF_000151845.1 Pteropus vampyrus
GTGGCTGGCCTGCACCTCCAGGCAGCATCGCAGGATACGGCTATAAGGAGGGTAGGTGTTTCGGATTCCGTAAGACCTCCAAAGGAATGACCAGCGTAGAATTTGATGGCAAGTTGAAATAGTGGACTGGAAAGGTGGTCAGACCGAAGCAGCCACGAGGCAGGCCTTTTGAACACTCCATTAAGCTTGCCCAGAAACAGTCAGAATCAAATGAAGCACAGTGCTTACGAGGCTCAGCTCTCGTCAAAACCAGCCCGAGTCAAAACCAAAAGACTTGAAATGTTGACTAGCTGGATGGGGTCTTTTTCAGTCTTGTGTGTGTATAGCAAATTCACGCCAGTGACATTATTTATCAAAATAAATGTTATTAAAACTACATGCAGAAAGAACATTTGCTTTAATTTCTCCTATGTGAAAAACAAAGTCAGTCTCAAACCAAAAAAAAAAAAAAAATTAATGTAGGACCGTAAGAGTTGCTATTTAATCCCTTTGGTACAATGTCTCATTATGTGTCAGACAGCATTTATCTGGGGGTCACATAAGCCTCTTTCGAAGTCAAAACATCTTTCAATTCCATTGCTTAAACAAACATTACAGACATTATTGTTTTGTGGAACTGTGCAGGTAGGAGTTTCTGTTACCAACTTAATAGACTATTAGCCACTCATGGGCTTTCGCAGATAAGAAAAGGTAAGCTTTTACATAATTCAATTCCACAAATACTTATTGAACGCTCGTAGTGTGCAAGGCACTAGATAAGGTCAAGGAAGTAAACAAAGAATACGATAAAAATCACTCGGTGTTTTTTAAACTAGAGAAGAAATGGTCTCCTAACTCCAGGAATTCACAAATTAGTAAGAACCAAATACAATGCAAACACAAAATAAATAACTATAGTTTAAGGCAAGATACATGAGAGGTAACATTTATGAACATATATTAATAATATATTTCCTTCTATTTCTGACCATTGACTAGGTTAGTGAATTTAAACATAGAATGATGCTGATAAAACAATAACTAATATTTACATCTGCTAAAAGCCATGGATCGAACACCGTTTTAAGTTCAAGATGTCTTATCTCCCTTGATCCTTATAACAAACGACGACCTGATGACATGTAGGTACGGGCGAGGGAAACTGAGGCACAGAGAGGTTAAATAACTTTCCCAAGGTTTCATTCATATCTAGTGATAGTTTTATGTGTTTCTTTCTCACTAGAATATTGATCAGCTACAATTTTCTGTTACATAGTAAACAGGAAGTTTGCCTTTTTCTTTCGATATATTTTAAATCTACCTTAATTATTTAGGTATTTTAATACTCTAACATTTATAAGTTATGGCTCTAAACTTCTGCGATCATTTTAATCATCGCGGAATCTAAATTGTAGTTTTCCATAATCTCCACGGTTTTAGAAAAATGACACAAATGAGGATGTAGAGCGATTCAAGAAGAGAAATCTACAAAGTGATAAATGAAGATGGGAAATATTACACTATGGAGCCCGCGCCCTCTCGGGCCGACCGGAAGGGCCTGAACGGATCATCTGACCATCAGGGCTCCCACGCCATGCCCCCGGGGTGGGGGTGGGGGTGAGGAATGCACCGTTTGGCGGTGGGGTGCCTGCCAGGGAGCCGGGAACCCACTCCCAACACAAACGGATAGAGCTGGGAATTGACTGTACTTACGGAGCTTTCAGCTGAACTTGGAGATGATTTACGGCTTCCTGTTTTCCCTCTCCCCTGTCCCCGAGCCTTCTTGTAAATGTAGTTCTGCGTGTGTGACAGCCCCTCACATCTGTGTGTGTGTGTGTGTGTGTGTGTGTGTGTGTGTGTGTTATATTAAATTAAAGCTTAACAGCTTTCTTAACGAGCCCCTTTTTAACCCCTTCATTCTTTACCAAGGCCGATGCTTTAAGTTGCTTGCTTGGTCCCCGGCAATGCGAAAGCCTTGCATGTTTTGGTATCTCTGTAAACACGTGTCTTTTGCCTGGACTCCTCCCCTCAGCCCTTCTCTTGGCAAAGCTGGTTTACACTTGGCATTGACTTGATCTCCCCAAAGTTGCTCTCCCCTGTCTTTCCATAGCACTTGGATTTTTACGTCTCTGTTGCAAATGCGTATTATCATCATTACGATTCTTATTTTCACATGTGGGGTTTTCCCCACACCCAGGTCGCTAAACTTCAGCGGGCAAAGACCACTGTGTGTTACGTTCCTGCGCTCCTAGCATCTAGTACGGTGCCTGACATGTAATATATATTCAGGAAGTGATTATTATCCAATTTATGATTTGACATAAGGCAGAAATCGCACTGAGGCAATGCAGCTATCCCAAAGTCACGCAGAATGGAGACGAGCTGCTTTTGAGGTTCTCCCTCTTCTCCTTAAAAAAACTGGCTTAAGGAAGTCTTTGAAGGACTATAAGCTGCTGCCCTCATACAGTTCCTGCATATTTATCTAGTCTCGGCATCTTGATTTGCAAGTTGGGAAAAGAATATTCTAAGTATTTTCCCAAAGCTTTTCTTGATATACTGTCGCAAGACAAAGCGCTTATTACAAGAGCATCTTGGTAGATTTTGAGATGTATTCATCCCGAAGGAGTATGCCGGACGTGTTGAGATCCCCTCAGTGTAAGCCCGTGACCCCAGTGCCCATGGTGATGTCACTGACTCCAAGCTTAGTTCCACTGAGCAGCTGTCCAGAGGAATGGTCTCCTTCCCCTTCCTGGCTCTGTGCCCCTCCCGAGTCTGGAGGACGCATTTCCAGAGGACCGAAAGGAGGAATGGCGTGTCCGGCTAGTTCTCTTCCGGAGAGGGTAGAAGTTCATTGGTGGCTCCCAGCGAAGGCTGAGATGGGACTGGCTGTCAGATCCAGGACCTGTCCCCGGCTTCATCCGCCGGCCCCAGGAGCAGCTTGGTGCAGTGCCGAGCAGGGTGGTGTGGAATCTAACCCTTAAGGAGCCTCTCCTCTGACCCTCTGGTCCCTTCCCAATGTCACTGTCACCGCTATTCCAGCTCAAACCCTCCTCTCTCCCACCTGGATTGTCGAGAACACCCTCAGATGTTAACACTGGCTTCTTGGCTCTAGCCAGTCCCCTCCAAGTTGCCCTCCCCATTCCCAACAGAATGATCTCTCTAGAAGGCAGATCTGCTCATGGCTCTCTCCCTAAAACCTTTCGGTGCTCCTCATCTGCCTTCGATGTAGAGTCCAAATCACTCGATTCGTACATGAAACACTTCGTGGTCGGATTTCACTTTACATTACATGTACCCTCATCTCCAGTCCCTTCCCAAGTTATCTTCTTGGATCAAGCAAATCAGAACTGCTCATGATTCCTCAAGTGCATGCTGACATTGGCACCTTTACGCCTCCAAAGATGCAGAGGTGTCAAGGAGGGAATCCCTGAACAGTGAGTCTTGAGCTGCGGTCTGAGCCGTGAGTAAATTATTGATGAAGAAGGGGAGAGAGAACATTCCGGGAGAAGGGAGAGCATGCACGAGCCTGTGCTGGGAGGAAACGTGGCTTGTGGGCAAACCAAAAGGTCACTCATGGGGGGGACACAGGCCCAGCGGAGGGGGCACAGAGAGCAGTGGGGAGCGCGACAGGAACCGATGCACTACAGTAAACGCTGAGGTCGTTCCGCACCATCCGAGGAGCACAGGTGAGTTTGAAAGGGGTGCGGATGGGCAAATTTGCTTCTTTTGTTCAAGGTCACTATGGTAACATGGAATAGTGGTAATTAGAGGGGGATGGAGCGGACATATCTTGTTCTAAAGTTAAGGTAAAAGATGGGGGTGGAGTTAGTATCAGTCTCAGTACTGGAGATGGAGATAAAAGGTCCGAGTTAAGAGATATTTAGGAGATAAAGTTAACGGGGCTTGTTGGCGAACCGGTGATGGAGGTAACGGGGGGAGAGCTGTCCCGGAGGATCCCTGGATCCCTGGATCCCCCAGAAGAGCCGCGGTTAATGTGCTCTGGCCTCAGGCGACACATCGCGCAGCATTAGAAACTTCTCACAAAGGGCAGAGCGCGTGAGAGTGGCTGGCTCCTCAGCTCCCGGATCTCAGCGAGTGTGACTGTCCCTGGACACAGCAGCCAGACTCTGAAATCTATTACTACATTTGCGCAGAGGCCAAACTCCCCACAGGCTGCTCCCAGCCAATGGCTGAGTGAGGCAGGGACAGCAAGGCAGGCCCCATCCAGGGATGCAGCATCCCCCAGCAGGTCACAGTGGCTCCTGACCGCCACCTTGCCCAGCACCTCTCAGACCTGCGGTGCAGCCCGAGGACTTCCGGCCAAACCCCCAGCCCGTCTGCTGGCTCTGCTGGCTCTCCCTCTCTTGCTCGGCCCTCGCCTTCCCTCCCCCAGGGTGCTAGCCTCGCACATCTCCTGTGTGATTCTGCTAGTGCTGGCATCTGCCATCTTAGGGACTCAGATGTTAACACGGAGACTCTGTCATTACTGATAGTGGGAAATAATCATAAAATGATATTTAGTAAAAAACAGGAAACGAAACACTAGGTAGTGCATGATAACATGTAAATTAAAGTGCAAAGATTGAAAGAAGCAAACTGGCAATTAATTTTAGCAGCTGGAGGTAAATTAACACCTTTCTATTAAACTATAAACATGTAATTCAAGAAAATAATTTCAAGGGAGCTAAGCAGATCACACAGGTTAAAGCCTGAGCCCCGAGGAGAGTCTGGCGTGAGTCTGCAGCTATCTGGTGTTGGAAATGCTAAAGGGGACAGCACTTTCTTGAGGTAACAGAGGGAAAGTCGAAGTTTAGTTAAGTGGACATTGATCATTGCAGGTTTTATAGATCAATATATGCATCTAATCTAAAATGTAAAATTTTACATATTCGAAAATTTTTACCATGTATCTCATCTTTATAGTAAAAATTATTTTTAATTACATAAGTGATGAGTTTTATATACAAGTATAGAAATTTCTCCTGCCCACAACAAAGATGATACTTTTCTTACTACGTCAAAACGATGGACTTTGCAAACTGGGGTATTCCTGCTCACTGTTTACACATGTGATGTGTTTTCCATAGTTTGAATTCTGGAACATACCATTGTATACCCAGGGTTTTTTGTTTCTTTAATTTAGCACTATATCATAAATATTTTCACCACATTGCTAGTCCAAAAAATTATAATAACTCATCGAGTGAATGTATTATGACTTAATTAATTGTCATCCAATTGTGGATATTTAGATGCTTTCAAGTGTCCATTATGAAAATGAACATCTTCCCATACAGTTTACCTTCATTCTACTGTTTCTTATGGAGCCCAAGAAATGGGGTTATGTGATCGGAGAGCATCTCAGTTTTAAAATTCCACAATAATTCAGAATAAAAAAAAAAAAATAACTCCACAATAACAGGCAAAGACATTCAGGCTGGATTAATAGAAGAAACTGTTTACAGAGAGAAGAGGTAAAACTGTATACAAAATGTTAATAAAAAATAGCATGAGGGCCTTCTGGTTCTGCCCTGATGGAGTCATTGGTACTGACTTAGTCTTCACACTATAAATAACTATACAAGCGGATGAAGTATACGAAATAACGATTTTAAGACGAACAACAGACAACGAACAGACAGTGAAGGACTGTAAACTTAAAACAACGCAAAAATATGCCAGAATTCAAGATTTAAGAAGGGAAAGTATTTAATAACAACAAAGCAAAGGAAGACAGATCAGGATGTGGGTTTACGACTGACCAAAACAAAGGAGAAGAGAGGAAGAAAAAGTACATGTTATTTTTATCACCTTTTTCATATCAGAAAGAGGAATTTTACTAATGAATTTCACATAAACGGCATGAGATTCTTTATTATAATTTTAACAGCAGACCTTAAAAGAGTTGAAAGTGGCAGTGAGTTATTATTTTTCTTGAAATTTGCCCAACGTAAGATGGCAAGACCCATAATAATTTTCTTTTCCTCAACGACAAGCATCTGTACTCGACAATCTAACCTGACAATCTACCATAGATGGTGACAGAGATTGAAAAGCACGCGCTACAGAGCTATAATACGTAACCCCAGGAAGTGGACGCACACAGACTTCTCTGCTTAGTATAGCGAAGGGGCCTGGAGTCTCGCCAGCCTAAAGCTGCCTTTCAGTGTATTGATTTTAAACTGGTTATTAAGAAACAAAGACTCAGGAAGAAACTTTGACTCTCCTGCTTTCCTGTCTAGGATTCAGAAGGAAAACCTACATCAGGAAAAAAACTTTTACACGATCACAGAAGCCTTAGACAGGAAGCCTCCAAGCGGAAGCCTGTTACACACACGCACGCACTTGCACGCGCACACACACACACCCCCCACCGCAGTGTCTCACTGTTTCTGAGTTGCCCAGCAAAAATTTATCTGCTGTGCGTGTTCCACGCCCCTGTAAATCACACGTTCTCACTTCTGAAATCTAAGCCCTTCCTTTTCTCCTTTGTCCAAAATGTCATACGTACCCAACGTTGCTTCGCTGTCTTAGGAATTTTCATGTTTGTGTGAATTACCCAGAGGTATGCATTAAATTTCGATTTTCTCCCGTTACTCTGTCTCTGTTAATTTGTCCATTAGCCCAGCTAGAAGAACTTAGAAGGTGAAAGAAAAGTATTTTTTTTTTTAGCTCCCACAATAAATTTTCATAAATCTTTGGTTTTCTTGATTGCAAAAACGGATACCCGCCAAACATATATTTTAAGATATATAGTTAAATAAATAAATATTTCTAAAATACATTTACGGTTAATAAACTATTTGCAAATATGTTAACTTGGTATTCACTTTACTGCTTTGCGGTTCATTTATCTGTGTACGCTTTAAAGTGTATATCAAGAGATATCTCCTAGTCTGGTCTATATGACTCAAGACGGTGCTTTGTTACTTCGTTCTCTGTTGCTAAATTACAAATAACAATAGAAAGTAGGGAGAAAGACCAGATTATATTGTATCTTCCGTTTAGAAAAGAGATTTGATTTATAAACAATTACGAAAAGATGACGGATGACAAACAGAAGAAAATTAAATGTTAAAAATTTTTATGATATTTCATGTGTACTTTGCATATTAAATCAGATAGGAGTGACTGATGAAACATTGTTTTATTAAATAAGCCATTTCTAAAGTATATTCATCATCAGAAAGATATACTTGGATAATGAAAAAATGATATGGTTTGGCTTGTATAATTTATTCTAAACCTCGAACAATAAAATGAAATGGGAAAATGGAAAAAGAAATCAATAAACATCAGGCAAAAGTCCTTGAAACAAAGCTGAATGATATTGAGAAAAATAATAAATCAATAAGTATATACTTTTAAGTTATTTTTAATGCTTCTTTTAAACTAATATACCAAAATAAAGGGGATTTAATCTGTTATGTAAACCAGGAAAATTTCTTTTAGTTCAAAATGTATTACTCAGAATTATATCAGAATTAAATTTCGGATTATCGTTAAAGTATGATAAGCCTTCATCAGACTCCTTCATATAAAGTCACTGGGTCTGAGCTGTCACAAAGTGACATATAAATTATATTAGTAAAAAGACCTGGATGGAAACAGAAGCCCCGCTCTGCCGTGGCACAGCTGCTTTGAGGCGTTCTTTGGCAAAGGCTGGTAGCAGGGCTACAGATCATGAGGTCTAGCTAGACAATTTTCACAATTATTAAAATTTTCTTAAAAACCAAACCATTACAAGTTTTAGTAAGGATGTGAGAAGCAAGGTCTTTGTCAGTAGAAGTGTAAATTGAATGCAGACACAGGTACTCAAATTGAATGAGTACACAAGTACTCGTACGTGCATAGACGGGTATGAGAAATGTTAAACAGAATATTTGGAAAATAGCGTATACGTAAATGAACTGGCCTAGAGCAACTTCTATTATTTTTAGAGGTTTTATAGCCTTTTAATCACGCGTTCGTTACGCAACACATTATAGTTTTACGCCAGGTTTAAAAACACCTTTTTACCCCATTTTAATTTTTAATTAAATCGCATGTATTTTGTAAAGCAGGCACTTTTCTTACCCTTTCAATGGCTACTAAACATTTAAAGTGAGTGTAATAAAACTAACTTAAGCATGCTCACTTTTTAATACTTAACGTCCGTAATATATAACCTGTAATATATAACCTGATAACCTGTGAAAGAGACCCGAATGCGCCACCCCAAAATAATGCCACTTTGGCATAAGGATTATTCTGAGTTGAAAGCAATAAAGAGCAACCGCGGGAGGAATTCTCTGCTCTCCCCTTTCTGCCTAAAAGCAGGGCATAAATTTCCCTCTTCTGAAAGGATTGTCCACTTATAAAAGTGTTTTCCTCTCTCATGCCTCCAGATATAACTCTGACCCCGAAACGCCCTGAGCCTGCGTGACAAACCTTACTAAACAGCCCTTACTTGCCTAGATTTCCTCATCACCCTCTCACAGCTTGCTCCCCTTCTCCTCAGAAGCCCACCCCACCCTTTTTCTGTTTATTCTCTTTTCCACGTTTTTATCACCCTTTGTTAAAATGATATATACGCCCGTGGATCTAACATGCGCTTTGAGTTTTCACTTCTTTTCCGTGAACCCTGCACCCCAGCCCCCACCCCATCACTGAACCCAAGAGGGTAGAGAAAAGGTATTTTCTTCTCCTTTACACTTATATAAATAAATAAGTAACCTTAACTGTATATTTAACATATTTTTAAATCTCTTATAAAATTCATTATGTTCTTTTCATAGAAACAGACATTAGAATGGTGACTGCCAGAGGCTGGGGGGAGCTGGGGGGACGGAAAGGCGGCTCCTGGGTGTCGAGTTTCAGTGCTGCGAGGTTGCACAATAATGTGAACGTCCTGAACGCTTGGAGGGTGGCAGAATGCGCCACCCTAAACTACGCCACTTCGGCACAAGGATTATTTTGAGTTCAAGGCATTTGAAAAATAGCGCATGCAAGAAAAACACTCTGACTTTTCTTCTTTTTTCTTAAGAGCGAGGGATGAAATTCTCATGTGGAAGATGCCCTTTCTGTTCCAGAAGGAAGTAGCATTTTTATCAAGGGCAGGAAGTTGAGACCGAAGGACATCTTTATAAGCAGCCCGCGTTATAAAAATTCATATTTCCCTTCAGCCTCTCCACGTCCTTTAGCTACGTTTCCATAATTGCATCTCTTTGTCAAACCTACTGTAAAAACATGTAGGTTCCACCATTTCTTGGCTCTTCATTTCTCATGAGGGCTCCCATGTCACAGAAGACTTATATAACTCTGTAGGCTTTTCTTTTGATAATCTGCCTTATGTCGATTTAATTCTCAGGCCTAGAAGAAAAACCCTGAGAGGGGCGAGGCCAACATTTGCCTCCCCTACACACTACTGAACTGTCTACTTAAAAATGGCTAAGATGGTAACGTTCATGTTATATTTTACCATGTAAATTTTTTAATGGACAGAATTAAGACCGTAAGCACTTATTTAAAAAAGTCATTAGTAAACGTAAAACTGTTATCATGGGAAAAAAAAAAAAAATTCATTATTTCCTAAACCTTCAAAAACGATTTTTTAAGAGAAGAGAAAAAGAGTGCCCTAGTTCTAGAAAACGCTTCACGAACGAGTTCTCGAGGCAGGGGGACGAGAGAGTTCCAGGTATCGAGAACGGAGTAAGTGTCGATGCCATCTCCTCAGGAACTTACTGGAACAGAGACAGTCGGTCCAACCCAACAAGAGGTCAGGTTGCTCACTGCAAGTAACATTACCCGAGTATTGAAGGAGCAG
>NW_011889011.1:251867-262638 GCF_000151845.1 Pteropus vampyrus
GACTATTTAGATTTTACGGTTACTAAAATGATTAATTTTTTCTTCCTTAAATAGCTTTACTTTGCTCTAAAACTCATCCTGTAACAGAGCAGGAAGGAAGTTTAATCGAAGACACAGAAAACAAATTTATCGGATTTTCTGATGCCCAAGACTATCATGATTTGATGTTCTGTATTAAAATGTCGGACAACCAAGGTGCCTATTTTTTTAAAATATGGTTTCAACATATTAAGTGACCCTGCACCATTGGAGCAAGGATTTAAGTGCTGAAGGTCTAGCACCTAACAAGTGTCTGGCATATCACAGACACTCAATAAGTACTTGTTGAATAAAATATAAGATGATGATGAAAATCAACAAATATACGTTGAAACTCGATTAACTCTCAATCATGAAGACCTATATCGAATAGAATAAGTGGTGTATAAAGAGTGAAGCTGAAAGACCCTCTGCTCGACTTCCTGTCATTCTCTAAGCCAACCTGCCTGCCATTATGCCCTGGAGACCATTACTAGAGTTACCCTCTTATATCCAAGCAAAGAACAGTATTTACTTTGGAAGAACAAGCGGTCCCATTGGGATTAACACATAACAGGCGAGTTTCAATGGAAAGCAGAATAAGACTCAATGACACAGATTACAAATGAGGCAGAGGGGATCATTGGAACTAATGACAGTAACAAAGGAGCTCGATGAACGTTTCTTGAATAAACAAATAAATTAATGAATAAATAAAGGAGAGCTGAGAATGGGTATGTCGGAAGTAAAGAATGAGATGGTGACAGCTGCAGATAGAAAGGATGTTTTAGGGTGTTATAACCCTCTCGTCCTGACTCATCTCCTCGGTGTCCCCTGTCACAGAAGCCACCAAATAACTGATGTGCTTCATCGGCAAATTTGTTTTAATGTAAGACCTCTACATGTCCCTCCCCCAGCCCCACTCCCACACCTCCAGATTACTATCCCTTGACCCTTCCTGTCCAAAAAATTGTGGAGCCACTACCGGATGGTGTAGAGATGCACAGACAAATGTCAAACGTCTCTCTTGGCCCATGTCTTGCCTGGGACAAACATCGTATTCAGCTCTGGAAAACATTATGTCCCAGGGCCACGGGAGACAGGGATGGGTGCCATTTTATAGATGGCCACGGATGGCTGCTTCGATGTGCCAGACAGCAGAGCCACAGGAGGGAACTTGGCCAAGAACTGCAGGGGTGGGGTGGGGTGGGTGGGGAGAGGGGAAGCCTTCCTGGGTGGCTCTGGGCTATGTTCTCGGAAAATTGAGAAAGCCAGAACAGCTGGAGACAGGTGGGTAAAGAGGCAGGGACCGGCCAGGGTCATGTGGAGTGAGCCACGATGCACTAGAAAGCTTCACACCTGCCAGCGACCACCCACAATTCTTGGTCTTGCCGCCTGACCAGCCTCACCCATCTCCCCATGGACCTGTGGACGTGAGAAATTTCAATCCCCGATCGTCCAGACGTTCAAGTTTGATCTCTTCTGACTCTGCTCTTAGCTTAAGTCCATCCAAAGCAGCCCGATGAAAGCACGAAATGCAGTGGTGTTGCTTTACAGCAGGAAACGGGAACAAGGAGGTGAGGGGCGGATAAGGTGACTCGCCAACGTTCAGTCCGTCGGCTATGAACCGTCACTGCATTCTGCAAGCGCGCCGTGTCCTTCCTTCTGTTTACTGTTGTCATAAGAGATAACAGAAGCACCTCTACCCTTTTTATAGCATCTCATATTATACCGATTTGCACTAAAGTCCTACGCAAATCGATAGGAATGACGAAGAAGTACAAGAGAATCTGAAGTTCAAAATATGGAGTGATGATGGTGGTTTTCTATTAATCAGCCTCTGGATTTGATCACATTTTCTTTAAAAATAAGCTAAAGTTATACACTTACATATCCTTTAAGTAAATACTCCATTACTATTTCACTAAAATATATATTTAATATATTTACATGTCATCTGCTAAAAAACGCTCATGAGTTTTTTTTTATTTAGAAGAAGTTTGTTACATTTTCGCAATAATGGATGAGGTCATCGGTTTTACATTATGAAACAGATGAACATTTTCGTGCTGAGAAAATAACTTTATAAAGGAAAATAAATTACAAAAAATATTAATTATATAAAATTTAGATTTCTGATATAATAATTTTGTATCCAATTGATTTCTCAAACACATTTCTCTACTAATTTTATAGCTCACAGTGTGGCAGGGATTTAGACTTATGGTTTTCAAAATACAGGTAATTTTGCATTATTTTAAGTTACTTTTTACTGCATTCGGCTTGTGACTAATTGCACACACAGTGTAAAGACCTCTATTTCCACCGACTTCCACTGCCCCTAATAAATTGCAACCATCCAGCATGTGATAGATGAAAGAATGCTTAGAACAAAGAAATGAGGAGTAGATGTGTTTAATGCTCAGTTTCATTTCCTTTATTTAATTTAACTAATTTTTAAGATATAACATTATATTATGTAACTGTCACAGTAGATACCTTGATATGGTTATATTAAAAAAATAAAAGATATATTATGCTGTGAATTCATCAGATTGTTTCTCCAAAAGCATATAAATCAATCTTCCCTGTAGGCCAGACTTTGCCTGAATTGGAAGCTTGTATTCTGTGTGAGCCATGTAAAGACAATAGCGAAGTGACATTTCTGTACCAAGATGTGTCTGCTCATGTGTGTCTCATCATTTCTTGTTTGTTTCTCTAAATCTTTTTTTCTAGTAATGACTTTATTTTCAAAAGAAAAGAGACGGGACATAAAAAGTGGATTTTCTTGGTTATTTAAGCTTCCTTATATTTAAAATATAAAAAGTATTTTTCACAAAGGAAATATATATTTGCATGTGCTCATAAAATATTTATATTGAAATATACAAGTCGTCTATGATTCTTTAATTAGTCTTTAAGTAGAATAAGAACTTAATTAAAATATAGTCTGTTAATTCATTAGTGTTGGGTTATAACTTTGACACTGATTTTCAGGAATTACTAGGTCCTGAAAGCACACTAATTATTTGGTTATTTATATTATATTTTCTCTTTAACACTTTCTTCTTTTTGCTACACTATATTTTAAAAAAACAAAAGGCATCAAGTAGGGATTCTTATGTTAAAGAAAGAATTTAGACAATATTACCAAGTGGCCTCTGGTTAAACGCATCATTATTAGAGAGGTCTCCCTTGACCATCCCAGAATGTCGTGCCCTACACTTCTAGGCTGCTCGGATTACTTCTGTCACCTTTCTTCTTTGTACTGTCACCAACTAACAGTCTCCAAATTCATTGGTTTGTGTTCATTTTCTTCCTACTACGATAGAAGCTCTACAAAGACAGAGAATTTCTCTGCTTTATTCATTGCTGTATTTTCAGAGTCTAGAACAGTGCCTGGCATATAGTAAGTATTTGGCTAATGTCTATTAAATAAATAGATGCTTCTTACTAAGTTAAATGGACATCAATTAGATGACACACAGTCAAAGACAACATATAGATAAGAATATGATTTCAATGACAGATTACTAGAATTTAAATAAATTAATTCTATGTATCAGCAATAAGTAACATTCGGCGAGCTGTTCCTATATAGGTCCTTAAGGACTAAAAACTATATATTATAAGGAAACATGAAAATAATTACCCAAAGATCTATGAGCCTTAAAAATAAAATTTAAAAGATGCCTAAGATAAACACCCTCACTCTCGGCTCCAGAGTAGATGGAATTCAACCTACTGTTGCATTAAACAAACAAAATATGTACATTGTAAAATATAATGTTTTAATGAATTATCTGAAAGATCAGCTTTAAAATATTTATTCATGACGCATCAGGAGCTACCGTAGGTGGAAGCGAGATCATGGCCCACCCCCATCCACTGTCACAAGGGGACACGGAAAAACAGACTTCTACCTTACTCGGCACTAAGACTAGAAAAGAGGTGTCCTGGGGAGGGGCACTAAATCACGCGGAAAGGCTAAGAAGCAAGAAACAAAAGGGAAGGTTTGGAAACTCACGCGTGCAAAGGTTTCTGAGGCAAAGCGCGCAAGACAGCAAATGACGAGAAAAACAACGGGTGCCTGATAGTGACGTTTTGCATAGTCACACGCAAAAATTCCTGCCAAAGATTTTTTCCGCCATACTGGTACCTCGCAGAGAGGATGCCTTCACTGGCGACAGAGCTCACGGTCCCTGAAAAGCCGCCTCGTTCTAGTGTCGTTGCCCGGACGACACGGCTGCTGCGCTTCCTCTCTCCCTGGCTTCGCTGCCCCACCCGCCCGCTCCTCCCCCATGAAACGAACCATCCGCTACACTGCGGCTGGAGATTCGAAGCTGGTCTCCATTGTTGGTTTATTAAATGTAATAAGTTACATTAATGAAGTGTTAAAATGATAACCCGCACTGGCAGAGTAAGCTAGGGACTCCCCAATAGAATTATTAACATCTTCACTTTATTTTCTGACTTGTGGTTTTAATAGTACCAGTCTGATACACCAGCACTTTTCATAAAACATTTAAAAATATATAAAGGAAAAAGAAAAATCTGTGTAAAAGAGCTATCTCTTTTGTGCATATACAAATACATCATTGCCCAAGCAACTCTTCAAACATATAAATTAATAAGAAATCTACAGTGATTCTTTTGTTGAAGGGTGATTTAAAAAAATAATAAATTTTCTTCACTCATACTTTGTTAATTTAAAAAAAATATTTAATGATGTTTAGTAAAATTTTATACAGCTTAATGTAAATGGAAAGCATTTAAAAGATGCTTTTCGATCGATGGGTTACTGCTTCTCAAGAGATTCACTATTACCAGATTTCAATAAGAAGAAGATAAGTCTTCTTAGGGTCAACCACCCACCTTAATTTGCTGGTAAAATTTTACTGAATGAAATCGAAATATTAATTCTAGCAGTAAAATAGGAACAAGATGTCCACATACACATGCATGCACACACACGGACACACACGCACACATACATAGATGAGAATCGTGAGTTGGCACAAAATCTTTGTAAGTCTTTTCCTTTGTAAAAAGGAAAAAACCAAATTTTTTTGTCTTCAAAGAGATTTAATATATCGTTATACACATACACTCACACGTAAAATCATGCAATACACATTAGCTGATTACAGTTGTTTAAAAGGACTTCCATGAGAAATACAAAGAATATTTTATTTCATCGACTTTTTTACATGGGAAAATTTCAGAATTGGTCTTACAATGGAGAAAGATTGTATCTCAAGATAGTTCTTTTTTCTGTAAGCCAGATATTAAGCTAATTGAGAAAACAATTCTATAGAAAGACCTCTGGTCTATATGACCAAAACAGTTATTAATGATGGAGGGAAAGTTATAAAAGTATAGCCATTCTCAGAAGGAAGAAAGGCAAATATCAAGTTCCCAGAAATGACAGGGAAACTCAAACTCCAAGGAGTGAGCAGCAGTCGGGTGAAAAAACCTGGAACCCGATTCACAAAAATCTTAGTTCAGGACTTGTGCCCATGGAGAGACACACGGAGGAGCATGCCACAGGGACGACGTCACACCCGCGGGCAGGAAGATTCCCCAGGAAAATACACCCCACAAAAGGGAAGCTCCGGGCTAACATATCATAATGCACACGAGGAAACAAAACGGCTGAGAATAAGAGACAGTGGCAGAGTCAAACTCACACCCCAGGAACTACAGATAATAGGTGAATGTGAAAAAAAACTTTAAACCAATATACTTAATATTTATAACCCGATAAAGACAGTAAGAGAAACCATAAAGCAAGAAGATGACATTATAAAAATAGAATAGGTAGATCTGTTAAAGAAACAAAAATATATTCTGGAATTGATATTTACTGAAACCGAACTTAAAAAATGTTCATCATGCAGGTTAGACGGTAGATTAAATCTAGTTGAAGAAAGTAAATTACTCAATTGGAAGACAGATTTGAGGAAATCTCCTAGAATAAAACAGTGAATTAGAGACAGGAAATAAGAAAAAAGAGACTAAGCGTCATGAAGGCTACAGTGAGAAAGGCCAGCTTATATTTAAAAGGGACTCCAGAAGTCTCCAAATTTAAATCAGATTGAATTCTAAACAGGATAAATTTTTAACATTTACACCAAGGTAAAAACATGAAGAATTAGTTACGTGCTTCAAAATATAGAGCAGAATTTTGGAATCCATGATGTCTTATTGATATTTGGAATTGCCATAATGTTAAGATATATAAGTACGTGGGTCGATCACCTTAAGGCTATTCCATAAAGGTAAAAGTCACTATTTCTTTATGTAATAATAAACAGGCTAAAGAAAAGAAAAGACACGTGTCAACAAGCTGCATTCACTAAAACGTATACAAATTTGTGAACTGGTAAAAATTTTATAGAATCTCTTAATTTTAAGAATTTGTCTACAGAAATGATGGGAAGCAGATCAATAAAGCAGCAAATGTTTAATATATACTGAATAAAGGATTAAGAATTTATGGTCTGTGTAAGTGGAAGCAATTTATTTTAAAACTTGACGTGTACTCTTTGGACACTTTTTAGTTTCTTCGTTGCATAGTGATCTATTCTCGTCAAAAAGCTTCTTAAGACCACAGCCTTTATTATCCAGGCTATAGGGCCCACCACTGTGTATCATGCACTGTAGGAACAGATGAGTCACTGTTGCCTAGGTGTTGATGAGATCAGTCTCTAAATGGACAAAACTAAATTGGGCTCAGCTGTCTTAAACAGCATCTGGACAAGAGTCTCTGACAGCGTCTCCCAATAGGCCACAAAATTATCTATGAAGACACAGAAAAAGAAGAAAACTCAACATGCAATTGAAAACCAGGTATAATAATGAATGCACAGGCAGAAATAAAAAAAAGAATTTTTACAGATAACAAGCCCAATGGAATTGGATAGAAAAACGATAATTCATGGTCAGTTCATAGTTACAACCAGAGGCACCCATCCAAATGTCAGTAGGTAGCTTTTTCACCCATCCCATACTTTCTGCCACCTGGCTGGAAGAATAAGGTCTGGAGCAAACTCAGAGGGAGGGGATAGCGGACTAGACCTCCATCCTGCCCCTGAGAAATAGTTGCTTTTTAAGAAAAAAGTGCTATTCGCTTCCATTTCCATCCCCGTCAATATCACTCCTGCATCCGTTCGCAGCCAACTCTCAGAAAATAGCTGAACAGGAAGCGGAGGCAGAGACCCCTAGAGCACTGCATCCTGCGTGTGCACCGCAAGCAGATGCTGCAGCTGAGGGCAGAGGAGAACGCAGCTGGGTACGTGTGCGGTTCAGGGGTCATGCGTTCGCCTGCTCTATCCGTCTCAGCATCGGGAGTCATGGGAGATCCCCTTTTAAGCCAACGGGACAGGACCCGGGGTAGCGCGTCCACACCAGATGCTGGGGGTTAGTTAGTTGGGTATATGCAGAGAAAAAAGGGTCTGAAAAGTTAACATGGACAAATTAATGGAGGTTATCTCAGGTTGTAGGATTACGATCGATTCGTACTTTTTATTTTTCCTAATCTGGGTTATAAAATACAGATGAATAAATCAGGATATTTTCTGTGATAAACTTACTTGTACAATAATTTTTAAGCCAATGTATATAATGACATTAGTGAAGAAATGACAAATATCAAGATTTGCAAGGCTAAATGTAGTAGTGGAAGTCCAATTTGAACTTGAGGCATAACGGACAAATTGATACTAAAGAAAATAGAAAAATATAAGCAAACCCTACAAGAAGCTTTTTAAAAAATGAATAGAGATAAAAAAATATTGAGGAAGACAATGATAGAAATGATAGGATAAAATATATTTATAGTCTACATATAACATTTGTTCTAAGAATGTAGAAAAATTGTGACAAAAACAATAATCTAAGACATTACAGAGAAACATTTTCCTCACTTGAGGAAAAGTTTCAGGTAGGTAGGCTGACTAAGCTCACTATGTTAAGGAGTCAACGAAAAGAAAAAATATACATAGAAGTAACTTTTAATTATACAAAAATAGTGCAATTATCCAGACTGTGAAAATAAGTAAGCAAGCAAACCAAAACAGATCAAGGAAATACAAAATTATACTGGTCTTATTTTCTCTACAACCATATGTTAGAATACAACAATTTTACATTCTTCAGAGATTTGTAGAGGAACGGTTCCAATTGAAGCGTGTTAATTTTGATTAAATCATGTTTGATACATGAAAGTTGAAAAAATATATTTTCAAGATATTCAGGAATTCAGAAATATTCAACCCATTTATCTGTTCTTCATAAAATTGCTTAACAACACACACACACAGATGACTCTAAATACGAAGTCAAGAAATGGAACATTTTATGGATTTTCCCTAAAATTCAGACTAGACCGCAGCCTTCGGAATTC
Source organism: Pteropus vampyrus (assembly GCF_000151845.1). Lineage (NCBI taxonomy): Eukaryota > Metazoa > Chordata > Mammalia > Chiroptera > Pteropodidae > Pteropus > Pteropus vampyrus. Next base: position 260,293 of record NW_011889011.1, read on the forward strand.
GGTGGGAGTTTTTGTTGTACGTGATATTTCTTAGATCCGGGGTAGGGACTGATTTTGATTCTGTCGACAATCTTTGTCCATTTTTATCCTTTTCCCAATATCAAGAAGTATGTTTCATATCTAATAAATCCTTTTCTTAATATCTGTTGCTATTCTCTATAAATATACAAACAATGACAAATCCACACTATAGCATACAAAGGCTAACAGAGAAGCCACGTGGGCCATACGGAGACATGTGCTGGCGTGCGTCTTTTCCAGTGGCCTCCAATAATGACCACTGAAGACTTTAAAATGCATATTAAACTATGGTTGTCTCTTTTGTCATTGCTATTGTTCAACAGAAGAAAACTATTAATTATTAATACCCCTGTGGCAGTTATGTCTATTACAAATCTCCTCTCGTAATTGGGTCCTTGAATGTTCCCTTGCATTCTTTAAAAACCGTCATACGAAACATAATTTCAACAAAGTGAAAAACACACATGCAGAAGAAACACTGAACTAAAATATCAATACTACACTAAAAGTCGTCATCACAGGATGAATGTTGCCTTCTGTATAAATCGTATCCATTTTCCAAATTTTCTACAATAATCCTCTATCACCTTAAAACTCAAAAAAAAATCAGAAAAATCTAAAATAAGTGCATATAATTTTTTTATATAATGACAAAATTTAAAAAAAATGTATTGCATATACTACGTTCTCAAGCATGCAAAAAGAAGGCAAGACAGAAATACTTCCAAAAATGTTAACAGTTGCACTAAGTGCATTGTGGAATGATGACTGATTTATTTTTTTCTACTTTTCAGTATTTTTTCATTTTATAAAATAACCATATATCTATTTCATATAAAGAATAAACATTTAATAATAAGGATTAAAATTCATATTTTTTACATGAATTCAACTGATTATCCTACCAATACTAAGTTTCCATGGCACTTCCTAGGTCAGGATAATCTGCTTTTTGATAAAAATATAATTTCTTCAAATTGGTGCCTCAAATATTGATTAAAATTGATATGATTATTCACGAACCCTTTATTTATATTTTACCTGAAAGAAAAGGATTAACTTTAATGCGACTGCGGGGCGTTGAAAAATTCACCGAGCACCTGGAAGCCTCGGATGTAAAGAGATACTTTTCACTGCTCTAAATAAAAACATCAAACATGGACTTCTTCCCCCTACTGTTATGCCATCAATCTGATTTCATTTGTCATTTGTCAAAGAACTTCTGATCTCAAATGCGCTTCCATGAAGAGAAGAGATGTGGGCTAAGTGATCCGACAGGGAACCACGCTTTAATCACTACCTGGGACAGAACTGGAGAGTCACTCGGAAATCATCCGAGTCCAGTTTGTGTCCTTGAACGGAATTTCCTGACAAGCGACAACGGGCATGTTTAGTACACAGATCAGAGAGGTGATGCTCCTCGAGCGGCGACATTCGCCCTCGGGAGGACGACAGCAATCCCGCTGCTTCACCGATTCGCGAGTGACAACATGGCGTCTTAGCTGGGAGACCTGACCGCCACCAAGGTAGGCTCCTTCCTTCCACAGTGCAGGGCACTCAACTCGCAAAGCGAAACTGATCGGTTTTCCTTCTAGCTGTCAGTCGGCGGGGGATCTGAAACTCACGACGCGGCCCGTGTCCCCTGGGCCCCCGGTCATGTGCACTGTCTTAGGCGATGCCAGCCGAATCATGTCACACAGCGGCGGGCGACCTTTCTTTTCCATCCATGCACTTCCCAGGAGTTATAAATCAGTTGACTTTCAAGCTCGATGAGACGGCATATGCCCTAGCTGGAAGAACAGATGGAGGCTTGGGGGGAAATTGTTTCTGCAGGCTTGCTCCAAGCAGCACTGCTCCATAAAAGTGAACCATTCGCACTAATTCCTCACATAAATTATAGAGGCAGGAGGGAGCACCAGCCCATTCAGCAGAAAATCTTTCATCTAGCTTTCAGAGGTCATCTAACCAATTTAAATTAAAGTTATTTCCGATACATGGTTGTATTTTCATGTGGTACACTTTTGAGACATAGCAATTTACATCAAGTAAAAGAATGGAATTAGTTGTGTATGCAGCCCCCTCCTCCAAAAACACAGAACAGCACATTAATTGCCAGAGGATTATTTTTTAAGACTTCAAGAATAAGCTCTGTCTATTAATTAACCACAGAGGAATTAATAGTGGAGATGTGGCAACTCTCTTGCACGAAAATCGGGTAAATTGTCACTTCTCTTGTAAAATTCGCCTTACAAATTCTACTAAGGCCTGTTATCCAAACTCAAGCCTTGGCAGTCATCAAAAGAAACAGAAGCCCAAGACAACTCC
>NW_011889011.1:264638-279689 GCF_000151845.1 Pteropus vampyrus
CCACATCGACATGCTTATTAAGCGAAAGAATTTAGAGACACTTTAGCGTAATTGTAGCTGTTTTCATCTCCAAAATAAGTGGATGGTTTATAATACCATCTAGTTATTTTTAAAAACCCAATGCGACTATGATAATTTTCTCCAACTCTTCCTCCCAAGGTCTGTATTGAAGAGGTTATTTTATAATAACTTGTATTCCCTTTTCTGTTTTAGATCAGGATCGGAATTCATAATAAAACGGTGACTTTCACGGTGCTACCTGGGATTCATATTTGTGTTCCTCATTAACTGTGTGAGAAACAATGAGTGTTTCAAGTTCATCTGGGTGACCGCTCCGAATGACCACAGATACCTGCCCCAAAATAGAGGACTGAAATGGGCTCCTGGCTCCTTCTCCAGACTTGACCGTGGGAAGCTGCGGTGGTGGGGGTGGGGAGACATAGATTTCTGGAAGAAACCAAAGAAGAGAGGAAAAGGAATCAGGGCGGGGGGTGGGGGGGGAGGGTGGAGGAAGAAGATGGAAAGGAGGAGGAGGAGGAACCAGAGGGTGGGAGGAGCGGGGAGGGGGAGCGGGGAGAGAAGCAAAGGCCTGAAGGCTGCTTTAAACGGATGGGGGCGGAGAGTGCCCGGAGCAGGAGCGAGAGCGTAGTTCAGAGAAAAGCAGCGCGAAGAGGCGCGTGATTTCCCGTTCCCTACGGCGCATGCTTCAATATTTGGTTTTCGTGCAATTTAAGACTCCTGTTCACCAAAGGAACCTTCTACACTTGAGCCTCACCTCACCTGCCTCTGAGCCGCAGAGGAGGAGGCCACAGGAGGGATTGCTGCTCAGGTCTGCACCCACGTGTCTTCTCCTTCCGGGGGCCGGGGAGACCTTGGGGTCGAGCCCCTCCCTGCCCCCAGCACAGGAAATCCAAGCATGCAAATTTAAGATGAGGAAACTCAAATACAATTTCTAAATGTCCAGAGTTCCTGCTGATTATCTGGTTTGTGACACATTCGCAACGGTTAATTCTTTGTCACTGGCATCGCCTGTGCTCCGGATCCTGGCACTATCAGCGACAGAATGAAGTCCTGTTTCCTGAATGACAGGAGAGTGAAAAACGCAGAAAAGGGAGCAGATTGAAAACATTTAAGTAATTGTTTTACTTTTGCAAATGGCTTGAACCATTGCTAATCAAGAACCCCTGGCTATATTTAGGAAATGCGTATTTAAAAATAAAAATAAAAAAAAACATGCCAGAGCTCGTCTGGTAGGTTGCATATTCTAGGTCAGGTCTATTCATCTGTCACAGAGAGCTCGCTTGCCACTGCCAAGTGCATAGAAAATTTCACTACAAATATTTCGTAAAACTTTTTTCATATTTACCAAGGAACATATGAAAAGCACAGACAACCGTGATAAAAATACACGTACCAGTCCTACTTGTTCATTTTAACAGTAATTCCCATAGAGCAACAGTTTTCTGTCTGGCTAGCAAGTTTGGGCTTTTTTTTTTTTTACTACCATTATCTTAATCTAGAGCAGCACTCTCTCATATGGTAACCATGTGGCAATTTAAATAAAAATTAATGAAAATTAAATGTTAGCTCTCCGGTCTCACTGGGCACATTCTGTGTGCTTGCTTAACGGCCACATATGGCCAGCAGCGACATGGTGGTGCAGACGCGGGCACATCCGCCACCGCGGAAAGCTGCGTTCAGCCCTGCTCCGATGTTAGCGATACCGCGAGGGACAGAGCCAGCGGCACCCGTCACGGCATTCGGCCTGCCCTGCTGCTCGGCATGTGGGGCACGCGGCCACCTCCACGTGCATTAAACCACGATGTCAGATCCGGATGTGGGCTGAGAGGCCCACGCACGCAAAGGCGTTTCCCTGTCTCTCTGCCTCTCTTCTGTATTCTGAATTTATCAGGCCGTTTATAAGCTGTGACCTCAGAACGCCTCTGTTATCTCAAGAATAGATGATGATTTCCCACATGACCAAGGAAAAGGGGACTTAGACAGGGTTCTCCACCAGCGACACACAGAGAGGAAGGAGCCTGAGATGCCGGCTCAGCCTTCATCACGCAGGGTCCAGAGCAGCGACCCCTAAATACTTCAGAGTCACAGGACTCTCGCAATTCTGATAAAAGAAGTAGACCTTCTCACACCATGTCGGGCGCTCACTCGCAAACTCCCCTGGCATCCTGGGGGTGTCGGAAGGAGTGTGGAAAGGGGACAGGTATTTTCCTGGAGAAGCACGGCGACTCAGGAGCCTTCTGCGAGGGGCGAGGTGTGACAGGAAGACGAGGTTTGCCTGCCCAGACCCCTGCCTGTCTACACACAGTGCAGTACAGTGCAGGGGCCTGGGTTGGTTTGTTTACATGTTTGTTTGTCTTGCAGGGGGCCCTGCTTCCTTCAATATTCAAGGCCCCATGGTATCCTAAATAAGTCCTATGCTCTTACCAAGTACCAGACTGTCCTCATTATTATACTTAATAATTTCAATGTTTTGTTTTTGATATGATAGTGGTATAATTGACATGTGGTTGGCAAAGCCTTAAAAGAAATCAGGTTTACAGGACGTTTATTTTAACGTACGCTATCATCCTACCGGCGGCAGCAAATAAATGGCTTCCTCTTTAATCTGACTTTTTAGATTGCTGAATCAGTACTATAGTCAAAGCAGCTTAAAAGAATTAATACAGCTATAAAAAAGAAAAGCAGTTTATATCCCTTCTGACCATTGGATTATCAAAGATAAAGCAAAATGATTCATCTTATTATTTTTCAAGATAAACTTTTTCTAGTCTGTTGACATTTCTAAAAGTTACTCATAAGATTATTTGAACGGGTCAAAAATGCATAAATTCTTTTTATTGACACGATTTTTTGTGCTATTATTAAAAGAACAAATCCATTCTCTTTTTATGGAGAAATATGGCCTATTCTTTTACTCAAAGAAATCAGGTTTTTAAGAATCTGTACCATGTTATTTCGCGTGAACCAGCACATAGACAAACGTAAACCCACATAACTATCAAATGTAAACAAACCCAAAAATCACAGTAAAGTTTGGGGAACATGTACTTATGTTAACTAAAATATCTAAATTAATTACGCGTCCTATACATTTTTTCTCATCCCGTGCACATCTTCACATAACAAATTTTACATTTTAATAGAGACAATTGGAAGCATAATAATAGTGCCAGAACCCAATAACGAGGACACCTTCAGATTTCTCTGGCTAAATAATTTGTAATAATTCTAAGCTTAATAACCGAATACCAAATGTCTGCTCAAGATTTGGAAATGCCTGAAAATTATATGAAAACATTTAAGGACATAGAAACAATGCAAACAATTCTTTTATTTTTTCCATAAAGGAAGAGATTAATTTTAATAAATCTTTCTAAGATACTTTGATGAATTCTTCAATTTTATCATTTTATTTTTTAACATAAGTTAACTTGTTACTAATTTACAAACAATTCCTACGATCACCTTCAGACACTATTGTGGGACTTTTTAGCTAAATGGGTCAATTGCTTACTTTAAATGATATTTGGCAAAAAGCTTTTATATTCCTTAACCTGATGTGATACTCACACATATGCAATTGCTTTTCTGTTTTTAGGCTGAGAAGCCCTTTTAGCTGATAAATATCACCCAAAGCAAAGTCATCGATGACAAAAACAATTAAATAGCAGAAGCTATTCAGCATTCATTTTTCAAATTAAATGCAACAGCCTTCTCCAGCTAAGAGATTGGCAAGTTTTTACAAATAACGTCAGTGAGCCTTTTAGAAAGAAACACAGCCACATTAGAACGGAGTCATTAGGCGATACATTTATTTTGAAGCCAATTAACCTATTGTCAGAAAAATGTCGGTGCTGTAATGGTTTCAGCGGTGGAGGTCAGCCTCTAACAGGGCACGTGTGACAGCCACCGCACGGGCTGACACGTGCTGCAGACTCAGAGGAGGGCACAGCGCTGGGAGCCGGCCCGCTCTGTGTCCCACTCTGCATTTCTGGGGAGCAGACGACCTTGGCCTATCCACTTATGTCACTAAAGCTTCCGTTTGGAAGTGTCCTGCAGGAAGGTGAAATCTGGGGGAGATAAATGGCTGCTGCTTCCCGCATCCAGCCACCGGTGCCATCATGTGATGGACTGCCTACAACAGGCTGGGCTGCCAGGTTCTCATAGAAATAGAGATGAATCGGGCACCAGACAGTTCTCTGAGGCAAAGCTACTCTGTCATTTTCTTTTTTGCAGGCTGCAATTTAATTGTTAGTCAAGGTGGACAGCTGACACAGGGGGGGCTTTCTCTAAGAGCTCACCCACCATCTTCCATTTGCCGAGAAATCACTCAGTTTATTTACTTATCAGTCCAGTGTGTCTGGCCTTGGGAGATGTCACCCCACAAGCACAGGCAACCCTTCTGGCTGTGCCCCGACTTACCTTCCACGCTATTTTGTTTCCTTTCGAATCGTGCTCAAGGGCGATGGGAAAGTCCCCCCGCTCGTAAAATTTTCGAAAAGCTGTGGGCTTGGTTGGTCTCTCTTTAAATGCTCCTGCAGCTGGAGGGCCTCTCACCTTCAGGGAAAAAAATAAATAAATAAAGGAATCAGAATAAAACATAATAAAAAAAAAAAAGCACAGTGAAAAGATTGGGTTTATTTCAGGTTCGATTTGTGTAAAATAGTCTGCACGATAAAGGCTAAATTACTAATAATGGACGACAAAAATCTCACTAGTATAAACATTTGGAGAAGAAAATGATTCTATAATCACTATTAAGGGTCTACTTTATTTCAAGCTACTTGAGAAGCATTCTTAGAAAGTGTCACCTGAAAAATATTATTTTATAAAAAAGAAGCCTGAATATTTGTTTGAAAAATATTTAGATAAGTGTATGTATGTTCAGAGTGTTAAAACTTTTTAAGTTTTCTAATAACTGAAAATTCTAATCTTGGGTCTGTGTTATTTTGTGGAATACTAAAGTAATACATTTAAAGCATCTCCTTTAAACCTTTCTATATACATAAAATGGTAGGATATATTTTCATGTCATGAATATTAACAAAAAACTATAAAAATGTGATATAAAATTTACTAATAATAGAGTTTAAAAAGAAAAATAATGGTCTACTATGTGTGTGCATAGCATACATTTGATAATAAGATTTTATAAGAAAGTAACAGTAAAATAGATTACATGAGAATTTTTCATTCCCCAAATTGAGATTTTTATCAAAGAAGAAATACTTCATATTGAGTTATTCACGTTGAGTACATCTTTTAAACGTGCATTATTTATATATGAACTAATTAATTAGGTTACAAAATTCAAAGTGATTAGTAAACTATTTAGAAAATCATAGTCCATTGTATTATTCCTTACATATAGTCTAAACACGATTATCTTTCCTTGCTTGAAAAAAAGGTAAATACTAATCACTTATTAGTTTAATAAAAACATGATTATTTTGTTAATTCTAAATATGGACAAGATAGACAATAATTTAAGTAATATTTGTTATGCTAATTTTTAATATTTTTGTGAAAATTTTAATTTTAACAAAGAAATATATAAAATACATCTAATAAGCATATTAGCTAATGAAAATACATTTTAGCTAATCCACACACCAAGGTTGATATTAGGAACTGAACGGGATATTAAGAAATACTAAGATGATTAAATTCTGGAGTGGAGTTGAAGAGCGAGGTAACACAAAGGCATTTATTAAAGTCTGAATTTCCTTCACCACATAGCACATTATCCCCAGCATACAATTACGTAAGTAATTGAGGTGACATTGGGCAGTGGAGAAGCAAGTGTTCCTCTTACTTATTGAAGAGTTGAAATGTGTTCTGACATTAGAATTCTGAGCTACCATTTTCAGCCCAATTCATTCAGTCGATAAATAACCACGTGTGCATACGACAACCACTTCACACAGAGCTCTGAGCTGAACGCCACACGCACAGGAGGACATGCTCGGCTCCACCAGTGTGATGGACACTGGAGAGCTGTGATACCTCGACTTTCCCAATTCAGGGACCAGTAAATCTTGAATCATATTTTTGGGACTTGATAAGGAATTGACAACATTAAAAAAAAGTTACCATCTATTATCACCATGTCACCATTTTAGCCATCTATTATCACCATGTCACCCAAAAGCGGTAGAACATAATGTAAAGGAAAAACACTTAGCCAAGTTAAGCCGGCATGCAATTTATAGAACATTACAGTGCAATAGTGCATGTGTGTGTGCATGTGTGTTTGTGTGTTTGCGTACATGTGCAAAAAATGCTACTGCAGAGCACTGATTTCTGGTCAAAAGATGTCATTTTAATTTTTTTTCAATTAATTTTTTATAGATAAAGGAAATGTGGTATCTATACAATGGAATATTATTCAGTCATAAAAAAGGAGGAAGTCCTGCCATTTGCAACAACATGGATGGACCCTGAGGGCATTGTGCTAAGTGAAATAAGTCAGACGAAAAGACAAATACCATACGATCTCACAGTGGAATCTAAAACAAACAACTCAGCAACAGAGTGGGGTGGCGGCTGCAGGCCTTGGGAGGGAGTGGCATCTATTGATTGTCTTATTCCGTTTGCTTTGTGATCTTCCTGATTCTTGATGTGATGACTGATTTTCTGTTGACGCATGGATGTTGGTGGATTTTGAGACTGGATCTTAAAGCTTCTGTTTCAGCTGGTTTATCTGACATCTCTCTGGCAGAGGTTCAGGGAGGGTGTCACCTCATTAATGCCACATTGGTAGAAGACTTGGTGCCCCGCCGGGCCTCTTGGACCCCCCGCGGAGGGAGCTTCTCGTTAACACTGGGTGAAGGTGGGGCTCCAGCACCACTAGGCCCCCACTGACGCCTGCGTGAGGGGGATAGGAATGGCCCACACTTGCTCCCTGCAACAAGGGGTGGCCTCATCACTGCTGGACGCGGTGAAGTCCCTGACTCTGACTCGCCAAGAGGAGTCCTCCGATGACACCACCCCAGCGGGATGGGGGAAGCGTCTGTCACGCCTGCTGGCTGGGGCGGAAGTGCAGGCTCCCCATACGTGGTCTCCACTGACCCTGCGTGTTGGGGGCCCATTCCCTGTTCTAGTGGAGATGAAAGACCCAATTCTTCACTTAAAAAATTCACCCACGACCATTTTTAGACCCTTTCTCTGCTCATCATCTGCTAACCATCCTTTTGAGATTTTTTCCAGATGATAAATTATTCTTTATGATGTCGACAGTAAGCCTCCCACTTGTTTAACTGGCCTGAAATTTGCTTGAGATGATGCATTTTCTCCCTTTTCTTTGGATCTTCAATTCAATATCTCTTTTCCGTTCTCTCTCTTATTCTAAACAGACTCCGATCTTGCTGATTCAGAACTCAAAATTCTAACTGTCGAAACTTTTCAAGGAGGGAACATGTTTCTGTCCAGGAAGCCCAGAGGCTTTTCGTGAATTTTTATAGATAATTTACACTTAACAGCTTGGACTTGCTAGTGTGGCGGGGGCATTATCTAACTGTATGCAGATGCTCTGAAACTGTGTCTCCGGGTAATATTTGTTTTCTGCCCCAAATACATATGTATCCACTTAAACCTTATAGGAAGAAATACTATTTTTTATATTCTACATATAACCCATTCCATCATTCCACGTAATTCTAAAAACCTGTACATAAAAAAAAAAATCTAATGAAATATAATTGATCTCTGGAAAAGTAATAAAGATATTATTACTGGAAACCACACAGAAGGATGGAACTTGACTAAACTACTTTAAAAACAAGCAAAAACACTGTTAAGAATCTTTATGGGAGTCCCGTGTTTGTAGAAGAACCACTATAAATTTTATTCAACGTCAAGAATTTTGCCCCAATTTATTATAAATAATATAGAGCAAATAAGGAACCATAAATCAAACTAGATTTGTGGGAAAATGCAATTAGGATTGGCCTGAGTGGTGGGGGCTATCTATAAACCAATTAGGAAGAAGATATGGCACAGCAGAATGCTTTTAATAAAATCTAATGCACTTGGGAACCGAGATATTGAATGCACTTTGAAGTCAGCACAGAGGAGAGAGTACTTTAGATGCCTGTGTTTATTGAATGTGCTGTAATGGATTTAGGGCTTAGATCACAGTCTGTCATATGGTCACAAGACTAATAATAATTAGTAGGATGGAATTTAGGGCTTTTGAAAATTCATCATCAATTGGTTGGGAAATTTCCTTTTTTGTAGCATAACTGAAGCTGCTGGGGAAAAAAAAAATGACTTTTACTTCAAGTGGGAATCTACATTGCGTTATTCTAATTGGTCCATTTAGCCAACTCACTTAGCTTGAAACAATGAAATGCAAAGGCATTAATTTCCTATTTTCATCAATTTCAATCTGAAATCTGGATTCATAGAGGCTGGTGGTTAAGCCGCTGGCGAGCAAGAGTTGTCGTGTCTCTGGGCTTCACAGGCACTGGAGTGCTGCCCAGGACTGGCAAATGTGTTGCCATCAGCCCCAACTTCTGAGTCAGAAGAACTGCAATTCAGTGTCTGCCCCCTTTGACGAATCACAATTGCTTTAATACATCAGACATTTTGCGATACCTAAGGTCACCAAATGACCAGGAAATTGCTTGCAAAACTTCCCAGAGAGTGAGTCCGACTGAAATGGTAGGCGTGGCATCTTAACGAGAATGAGCTCATATGACCAGGTAGCTTTTGTAAGAAGCTTTAACAATGTATCGACTTAATGGTATAAAAAAACATTATGATAGCAATGTTCTTATTAGTCACAGCTAGAAAAGATAACAAGAGCCTTATGTGAACATTCATATGTATAAATATTCAATATATATAGACATACTGTGGAGACCTTGAAAGTCAGGCCCTGTGGTTAACAGGGAGTAGCAGAGAAAACTTCCAAGTGATGCGAATAACCTATTTTAGGAAGATTATTCCACTGAGACCTAACAGGGTGGCCTGTCAGAGAATGTGGAGTCAAGGTGATCAGTGTAGATTGTACTGCAGTGGTCCAAGCGTGAGAGCACAAAGGCCTTAAATGAGGGCGGCATCAGAAATCATAATGGAATCTGCTCATATTGTGTTCATTGTTTTACAGACATTATTGGTTTCAAGAAAACTCTCATCTTACAGACAAGGACATCAAAACATGGAGAGGTTAAATAACGTGGCAGAAATCACAGAGTTCATACACAGTAGAAAAGAGATCGGACGCCCAATCCCTGCCTCTATAGGACACGACCTCCGTCACCACAGTAGAGGATTGGGTATGGGCCAGCATTGGAAGAGAAAATACCCAGGGCACATGGCTGATTTAATGAGAGCCAGAGGCAGAGATGAGACAGCTTGAGACTACAAAGATGCAAATAATCTATTGAAGTTATAGAAATAATAAACTGCAGAAGGGAGGGAAATCTCATTAATTCACTTACAATTCTAGCACCTATTAATAATTTTGTGATTTCTCTTTGACACTTTCCAAAAACATACATACAAAATATCGTATTTTTACATTTTTACATCCTTTCCATTTAGTATACTTTTTCACTTAATGTAATAGGTTTTGATGTTGCTGTTAATATCGGAATTTCATTTTTCATGGCTGGGCAATATTTCACCAACTGTTTGTAATTATATTTGGAATTTATATTATTCTCAATGTTTTTGGCTTTTGTAATTGTGTTATTAAAAAATCTCAGGCATATTGCATTTTCCATATTTTATATTATTTCCTTCAGACAGAACCCCCCCATATGAAATAATAAGGTCAAAATGTATTAATATCTGTGATTCTTGAGAAAGCTATTTGCTGATTAAGTAGAGCAGGTGTTCTGTCTCAGTCTGCTGGGGCCGCTGTGACACAACAGCGTACACCAGCTGACTTAAACAACATTCGGTTCTCACGGCTCTGGAGGCAGGAAGCCTGAGAGATCAGGGGGCCGGCGGGGTGGTCGGGTTCCGGCGAGACTGTCTCCGTAGCCCGCAGACGGGGTTCTTACATGGCAGGGGGAGAGCTCTGGTCTGCCTTCCTCTTCTCACGAGGGTACTCACCCCATCACGGAGACCCCCCACTCTCCTGAGGTCATCTCATAAACCCACTCACCTCCCAGAGACTCCCCTCCGGACGCCTCCCCGCACACTGGGAGTCAGGGCTCCAGCACATGAGCTCTGGGGAGACGCAAACTTTCAGTCGATAGCATCTTCCTGTTGTTTGATTTGAATTACTGCGTTGAACAAATAAGGATGGACATTTTCTCATTTTAATATAAACGCCATGCACATACATTTGTGAATGTACGTTCCTGTCTTTTCCAAATTAACGCCTATTTGTATGATCTTTTTATCTGGCAAGGTATTAACCATTGGTTGCATTTACTGCAAATACCTCTTCATTACCTCTGTTTTCAGTTTTTATTTATTTAACATTTAAAGGTTTTTTATTTTGTAAGAAAGTCTGTCTTTTCTTTACTTGCTCTTTTTTACCTCCAGCTTTGCCTTCTCTAGATCGTTGCTCTGTCGACTGCACAACGAATATTCGAATAAGACTCATTAAATCGTGTCTCTCACCTACTTAAAATGCATAAGTGATTTCCCATTGATGCGTGGCACAAAGACGTTTGCGAGCTGACTGTTGGTCTGTCCGGTCATTCCTCCACGGATGCCCCAAGCATAATTCATACCCAAACACCAAGAGGTCTCAGATGTGTCCTGCTCCCTTTGGCTCCACAATTTCTCTCTTCCATCAACTCGTAACTCTCCCTCGCCCCCTTCACTCCTTTTTCTCCTGAATAACTACAGATCGCCTTCAAGACTTAGCACAAACCTCATCTCTTCGAAGAAGCCTTTCCTAACAAGCCATATCCCTATCCTTCTTCACGCGAGGCTTGAAATGCCTGCAGGGCAAATAATTAGACTTGCCCCTGAAACCTCACTCTGAATGGAGACTGTTGGGGGAGAGTCTAGGCTATCGATAGTGTTTGTAAGCAAGTGGTGCGTTAAATCTATGGAAATTGGTAAATTTTTCCAAAGGGAGAGGAGACAGTGAAAAAAATGTCTGGGACCCTGAGGTATTACCTGGAGATATAATAGTAAGTGGATTCTGTGAGGGAAAAGGAAGAATCGTCCGAAGGATGGCAAGACAATGGGGAAAGAATGCGTAGGGGTCCAGAATGAGTCATCCCCAAATGCGCCTCTGTGGCATGCAGCTTGAGTTAAAGGCAACTTTATTTTCAAGTTTAAGAGGAACTTCTGTGCTTCTTCCCCCATCCCCACCACCACACACACACACACCCGCCACCTTAACTAACCAGAAGAATCTGAGTTAGAGACCTTGCCCACTCATGACTATCAGAGGTAAGTTCTGTTGACCTCTCTGTAGGGCAGGGCAAACTTCTGTTTACTGAAGGTCTGCTCTTCTCATCATCCTGCAATGACCTTTTGAAGCCCCCAAGGCTCAGGATGTCTCACAGCCTATGTTGTCTTTCTGTCTCTGAACCCCTCCTGCATGCTGGGTCTCTGACTCTCTCCTGCATGGGGGGCCCCCATACATATGTAAATATCACCTTGGGTTATTTTCTCTGACTGCTCTGCTTCATGTTTATCTGATTAGACCAGCCAAAGAGCCTGAAGATGCAGGAAAGTTTGTTCCTGCCCCACTCATGGCATCAGAGAAATCAATGAATGAGAGGGACACTTTTTCTTTTTAATGATACAGAAAGGTCAAGTAAGAAGAGGATTCTAAGTCCTCTGAGAATTAAAAAGCTGCTGTGTGGGGAGCAAATGGGGAACAGGAAGGGGAACCCAGCCGGACTCCAGGACTGCCTGCCCTGGGGGCTGTCAGAGTCTGAGTTAAAACAGCGCAAGGTTAATGGTAATTGGAAATGGGGAAATAAAAGAATATCAGTGGATATAATACTTGAATTCATAAACTATTTAATTGCTTATGAAAACAGAATAGGTTTTAGAGTAGAAGATATATTTATAACTAATACAATTATCTAAAAGGGCCAGAGGAACTTATGAAGTAGGGTATAGGTTTTCCATATTAGGAACTTACAAATATGAATTTAAGAATCTATTCTTATGGACGCATAAACTAAAGTGTTTCTTAGAAACAGAGTTAAGAAGTTGGCTCAAAATTAGATACTGCCTATATCATTCATCCATTAAAAAAACATATTGAATACATATTTCAAAGTCACTAGGCTTCGTATTACTGGAGACAAAAGGATAAGTCAAATATCTTATCCTCAGGATATAGAAAACCCCCAGAATCTTCTATAGAAGTAAAGATGTGATACGTGCCACAGAAAGATATATAGAAATTTGGAGACTCAGAAGATAAATGCTCAGGTTTTAAGACATTGTTCCTTTCCATTAGAAAAAATGTTATTTAGCCTTGCAAAGTACCTACGCTTTTCAATGGAATCAGGCAAAAATATCTTATAATTTTCTATAAATCTGAATTCTGTATAATTTTAATTAGAAATAATTAGCAGAAAATTTGGTTGCTGTACCATAGATTTGTAAATTTACAACTTTTAAGCGATTTATGATTAAATCAAATTTGCCTATGTTTTCTGTATGCTTCTTAGATCTAAATAATTATCAATTTTTATCAAAAATTTATAACCAAAAAATTCACTATTGATGAAATTATGTATTTCCTTTCCATGTAAAACTTTTCACATTATAAAAAGCAATATATATACAATTTACTATTGAATGATACACTTGAAACTTATTAGATTTTATTAATCAAGGTCACCCCAATAATTTTTTATTTTAAAGAAAAGGCTACTTAAATACTTAGAGGGAAAATATCAACTTTGTGTATGACATGTATTAAACCTACAGACCTATAACTTTGTTCAATAAATCTGAAAGCAATGAAAAAAAAAACCTGCATATTTTATTTTGAAATTCACTTTTATAAATGAGAAATTTTTGCTTAAAATCTAAGGCTTATGTAATACTTGAAATAAATTAACCTAAAGTACTTGCAGAGACTAGTTTAAATAAGACTACCATAAATAAAAACTAAAATTATTATTGTGAATATTGTAATAAGTTGCAGATGAATTAGCATTGTCATACAATGATTATGAAAATAAACCAAATAACTTTCGTAGTTTTTCAGATAGGTACAATGAGAAAGATCTAGTTTTAGTGAAGAGAGTAACGTGGAGTAAAATGACAAATGCTTCAACTTAAAAATTTAAAAGATTTTGCTACTAGACTTAATTTTTCTACTTGACAATAAATTACGCCCTGCCTTGTTCCCAAAAGGATGGAAGGTAGCTCATGAAGACACAGGCAACATAGACACGTCAGCAAGGACGAGCAAGCAACGGAACCCTTCGGAGCCTCTGCCTCCTCACGTGTCAGATTAAAAAAATTACACTGGCTGACCTCCTAGAACCTTCCTACACCTCTATAACCCAGCATGTGTATTCATTAATTCAACAAATACTGAGGACATGCGATGTTATCAGAGAACTCACCCACTTGTAGAGCTAAGAGGGACCTCACAGGTCACGGAAACGCCTTGTTTTACTGTTGATAAATTGAAATCCAGAGAAACTACCGAAACACTTCCCAGTCTACTTGTCAAGGCTTATTTTTCTCAGCTCTGTCACCTTAACGGTGATCTCAGCTGCAGAGATACTACACTTCTTTCGGGCTAGCATCCAATAACTTGATTTAGAAATGCTTCTGCAATGCTGTATGACATAAGAAAGTCCCAAAGATTGCTGAGTAACTTATGGCTACTTCATTTAAAATTTATAACTAAACCGGAACATACTGGAGTCTGAGATTTTATTTCAAAATGCTGTCTCTATAGTTTAAAACAGCCCTGAAGGCAACGGCTGGGCTACAGAATTTCTTTTAAATTGTTTTTGTTTAAAGTACTAGGCATCGGTGGTTCTTTAAATTCTCTGCGGCAGGAAAAGAAGAAAAAATCAGATGGATAGTCTTTCCTAACAAAATGAGGTGCAATAACCAAATCGTACAGAAGAAATCTTGACAGTAGAAGGCTAAAAATGTTTCCTCAAAAGCTGTCTTGCAGTTAAATAAAGGAAAAGGCCAGAGGTCTAAGTGCCCAAGTGCGATTCTCGCCAGCGACTCGTCTCCAGAGAGTCATCAGGGATTTCAATTTAGACTATGCTATTTAGCATCTGTCTTGTAGAAGTGATAACGTGCCTGAACGTCTGCGACAGCTAGGCTAATACACTGTCACACCTAACACGAAGGCCGAAGAAACGAACGAGCTAAATGTGGAAGGAGAATATAAATGCACACGATTTTAAAAGATACTCTGTTCCTCTTACGCCTTAATGTTTAAAGCAGGGTAAATAGTATCCATCTAAACACATATCTTCTTTGTCTTGTAACAGAGTTATTTCTTACTGAATAATTAGAGCAAAATGTTATTTTTGTATATGTGAAGAAACTATTACCATTCGCATTTTACATATCATGAATATTTTAGTAGAAAATTCGAAAATCCTGTGTCTAATGATGCAAACTGATATTCTCCAGAAAGAACGAGCTATTTAATAGAAAACAATTTTAGGACTGTGCACAATAAAAAGATATTTATATCGGTAAAAACAGCATTCTGCTTTTCTTTCAGTCTACTGCGGGCTCCTTCTAAATTAAAGTACTTTGCAAGTTCACACAATTTACAGATATTAAATACCTTGATTATAATTCTTAAACTCTACTGGTCATATAAAGGAAGAAAGAAATGTACTCAAACGTAGACAACACTCACATGACAACTTAACTGGAAGGCAACGTAATAAGAAATACTAGATTACAGCTTTAGTGATCTGGGTTTTTTCCACCGTGGCTCATTCAACCGATAAAGAAATGTTAAGAATATTAAAGAAGAAGAAGGAATGAAGATGGAGCCAGGTAGTGCGATGTCTATCCCAGGTAAAGGCAGCAACACATCATCATCCATGGTCCAGAGTGTAATGTTTTCATTTTTATTTACATTATATTATTATT
>NW_011889011.1:279930-281908 GCF_000151845.1 Pteropus vampyrus
AAAACTGACCACCAAAATCCAGCTAAGACAAGGTGCATGTGGTGTAGGAGAAAGAGAAGAGATGAAATATGCTGAGTGATGAGAGAGACCATTGATGCGTTCCGGAAAACACCAGAAACAAAAATCACTTCTGGTGAGGAAGGTCCCATGAAAGGAAAACTTTGTTTCTCGTTTGCAGAAATGGTTCACAGAAGAAAGCCTTTCGCATATCACTGGTGTCAGAGAAGCAGAGGAGAAAGGCCACCAAAGTAAATACATAAACAAATATTTGCGACCCTCTTTCTTTCGGACAGCAGAGAAAGCTCTTGGACGATAAATCACAGAAGAATGACACCCTCTACCAAGACCCGGAAGCCTACTTCAATTACAGTCTAGGAAAAGCCAACTCACTCAGTGATGAGTATTAAAATGGGACCTGGCACAGTATCGAAGCGAAGATACTACGAGGAAAACAACATATGAAGGAGCAGTGAAACGTACCAATCGACGAAAAATACCACCATAGAGACAAACGCTATGACCAAATATTCTGCCAAGAATTTTAAAAACTTGACGAAGCAACCACTTCTATGGAGGAAGACCGAAAAGGAGGAATGCAAGAGCTATGACAGAGAGATGAGAATGTGATAGAAGATGGAACATAAGCTCGTAGAACTCTGAGAACGAGTAGGATAACATTTCAAACTGCGAAGATGAGACTGGAAGAAGCAGAGAGGGAAGGGGCATTGCAGAAATGTAAAGAAGATGCAGGTGACTGAAACGAGAAAACTGGACGACGTGGACGAGAAAGAGAGACTGTCAGGGGAGATCGAAGTTACGTACAGTTGAGGTTCTCACAGAAGAACTGGTATTGGGACAAGTGGGCAGTCATCTAGAAAAAATACAATTGGAGCGATTCCTCATACTCTACAAAAAGACCAAAGATTTAAATGAAAAAGGGAAAGAAAGAACCAACAAATGGCCTAAGAACAGGGTCCATCGTGGTCTACGAAGCCCTGCTGTGGTCTCCCCTCCTGCTGCTCTTAATAGTTACCTCTGCCCCAACGCACCGGGCTTCCTGCTGCCCTCTGAACCCACCGAATGCTGGGAATTTGCTCAGATTGCGCCCCCTGCCTGGAGCGTTCTTCCTCTGCCTGCCTAGTTGATGAACCTCTGTTAAGTGTCTGCCCAAATCCCCTCGATGAGACAGACCTACCTACCATGACCATCCCACTTAATAGAACAGCCTCCCCACCTTGGACCTCTGACCTTCTTACTCAGCTCTGCTTTTTTTTTTTTTTTTCCTATAGCCTTCATTCTCTTCTAATATACTGTGAAATGGATTGATAATGTTTACCGCTTATTGCCTTCCTACCTGAGCTAAATTATAAACTCCATAACAGATTATTGTTTGTTTTGCTCCCTGCTAGATTAATAGTGCCTGGTACAGAATAGGTATAACGCACGAGTTAATTTGATATTATAGTAGAGGTGACATTGCTGATGTATGCAGAGAGGCTGTACTACTCGACATATGGTGCTGGGACAACTGTATATTCACGTAAAAGAGTGGAACCTGGGCTCTACCTCACGCCATACACAAATCCCATGCCACGTGATTTAAAGACAAAGATTAAAGGCAAAACCATGTAAAGTTTAATGAAAGTATAAATAAAATTGGTTATAATTTTGGGCCAGGAAAGAGTTTCTTAAGAAGGATAATTAAAAGCAAAAACCATAATGGACAGATTAATAAATCTGTACACATTAAAATTTACAATGATTGCCCATCGAGGGACACAATTTAAAAAGTTACAAGGCAAGCCACAAACTTGGGAGAGGCATATCCAACGCATGTAATCGATTAAAAAAAATTAGAAATACTCTCAACAAATATAGAAATACTCTCAACAAATCGAAAAGATAAAAAGATAAACAACACGATAAGCAGGAACTTCACAGAAGAGTGAGACTTAACAGCCAATAAACGAAGATCCTC
>NW_011889011.1:284267-286084 GCF_000151845.1 Pteropus vampyrus
TCTTATCTTTCTAGCTCAATCCCTCTGAAGCCCTAAGCCTAAAACCCTAACTCCCTCCACCGTAACAAACATCCACCTCCTCCTCGCTGCCCTCCTGCCCTCCTTCCGCACTTCACGGTCCGTACATTATCTGTACCAGAGCCTCTCGCTCACGTTCATCCTCACACCCTCTCTTGGTTCGGTGTGCTGTGCAAAAGTTCAATGCTGCGGAAATGAAGCTCTCGGTCACTTCTGGGCTAACATCTACGCACATGAATTTAGCTGGAGCCAAACGAAGCTGGCGACTGCGGGACCCTCCCCTGCTCTTCACTCCACCGCTCACCCAGACGACACGAGTTCGCGCCATTTATTCTCAACTCAAACCTCCAGCTCCTCTTCCCCGCCCCCGTTCACCGCTGATGGTCTCTTCTTCGCTGAAAACAGAGATCACATAGGGAACTGCCATGCATGGGCTCCCACCCGCTCCCCCCACCCCTGCAGCTAATGGCTTGGAAAACACCGGCCGCCTCCCTGCCAGGCCTGAGGCAGAGCCCAGCCCTCCTCAGGGCTCGCCCCTGAGAAAAGCTTTCCAGATCGCCCTTGTTTCAAACTGCATATTACCCCTGCACTCCCAAGCTTCCTTCTAGAACAGAGTACTACGTGCTAAATTTAAGTCAAAGGGATGACATCTATTTCTGTTAAATAACCTAAACAGAGGTAAAAAGCACCAGAGTGGTGCTGGTCCAAATGCAGATGGAAGACAAACACGAGTACCATTCGTTAACTTCATAAACGCGTACTCATGGAGCATCTCTCGTTCTGGGTTCTGGACATGTAGGAATAAACTAGACAAATAAGATACCGCCCCCACACCCCCCAGAATTTCCATCACAGAGGGATCAGACCATCTATAAGTACATGGTTTAAAATAACAAGACAGAGCAGGTGTAAGAAGATATCGCTTTGACGTATTTGAAAATTTATATGTAGGTGGGGGAGGAGAGAAGGAAAAGTCAACAGTGATGCTAAGGCCTTGACCTGCAGGAGTAGAAACATCCAGACAAAGCACCAAGCAACCCAGAGCGGTGGGGGACCGAAGAGGAAACTGGTCCACCGAAACCACTGTTCTCAGTCTGGCTTTCAGTCCTGTAAGCAACACGTTTACAATCTACGTGAAGTACCCGTATAATAGCGACTGTTTCTGAATAAATCTCACACTGTAAAACATACCTTAAAGTGTGTGAAATCGTAAGGATCAAATATATACGTTGAAAGCAACATGCTAATTCTACCTAACTATGGCATATTCTAGGGGAAGAAAAACTGGTTAGAAATATGCTCGTTTACGCTAACAAAAAATTCCACTTCCTCTTTAAATATACATATTTCTCCTTTAGAAAAATTCTCTGGAAAATACACAATAATATAAGACTAAGGTTTTATAAGCAATAAATCTTGTCATTTTATTAGAGCTATCTAGCCGAATGTAACTCAATATTTTAGAAGTGCAAAGTAATTTAAAAGACATATTCAGATCTCTTCTGGCTTTAGGTTGTCTTTTGATACATAGCAGGATCAACACAGATCTAGATAAGACTGCTCTTAGAGACACTGTAATGTTAAAGCATCATTCTTCCAAAAAGCAATTTATATTTTCATCCTACTTAAGAATGTATAATAAATTTAGTGCAGAGGGAAAATCAGGTTTATAAGTATCGGAGAAAGGGATATATATATGGTAAGATTTTTAAAGGGCAGTAGAGATGATTAATGAGCCAGAAAGACTGATTTATGAGGAAAGATTAAAAGAATTAAGTATGTACAGAATAGCTAAGTAA
>NW_011889011.1:287204-289211 GCF_000151845.1 Pteropus vampyrus
ATACATTCCTTTTTATCTATATAAAGAAAAATATGCTCCTTAGTTTAATTTTACTTTGAAAATCAACATGATTATGAATTTTTATGGTAATCTTTGTTTTCTTCAAAAGATTGTATATAGTTTTCTATAAATAATAGTTATGTTCAAATATTTGATGTACCAATACAGTTATGCTAGAAGACTAAAAGAAATTTATATATTTTATTAAGACTGTTATCTAGTACTATAGGAACTATAGGATAGAAATATTATAAAAATTATTATTGCAAAATTCAGTCAAGGGTCAATTATTCTAAAAATTGTTTCAAGCTTTTAAGAGTCACTGTTGCCACCCTCTCATCCAACGATCAAAACGGGGAAAAAATACCTTTTCTATTCTTTTAGATTCCTTGCAAATAGTTGCCATATCATAAATTTTACAACAAAATAAAAGGTCAAATATTTAATTCAATTATTTTTTAAAAATTGTCGTTTTGAGATTTTAAAAAATCCTGAGTATGCATGCAACACTTTTTTTATAAGTTTACAACTCCCAACTCCAGAATATTAATGTTTATGTTTTCTTTCTAAATCGTGTTGTCTATTTTAAAAAATATTTTACAAACTTAATAACATAGACAACAGCACATCGACTATTTATAATTATAGACAAATATTTAATATCAGCTTCAGACAAAGATTCGCCTACGAAAAGATACGTATACATATCATAGCTCCTGCTATTTTATTTTACAAGCGTTTAGAGAAATTAGAACATTAAAAAAAAAAAAGCTCAGTACAATTCCATCAATCAAATATAGGGTATTAATCTAAGAAATCTGCTGACAACGAGGAAACACAAAGTGCTCGTTATTAAGGACTGCCAATATCTTGTAGCTTCTCCACCAGGTAATAAAACTACAAGTAGAGAGCAGTACATCAGCAGCCCTAATAAAATTGGTAGGTCTTCTCAGTCTGCCAGGGCAAGAAATAAAACACAGATGAGCTACCCATAAATGAATCACCTAATATCAATCACTTCTTCTCCAATATAATGCAAAAGCTAAGGGCAGATCACATATGTATATTTTTTTCCCTATTTTACACTATTACTCATGGCAGAAATTTCAGTATTTCTTCCTGCAAAACTGCTACTCTTTTGTGGCATGCAAGATGTTATTTGGAAATTATGAGCAATATATAGCTCGCCATGTGCTATGTGCGGCTTAAGGGAAATGCCGCTCTTATAGTGCCTTGGAGTTTTTAGGTGGAATCTGTTAAACCTAAATGATATAATGCGATTGAAAACTTTATGGACTCTTTTCATACGTCAAAAGGATCACCTCTAAACATCAAAAAGCGAGAGGAAGAAATTTAGCAACAAAATGAAAAACTGTATTAGTGCAAAAAGCACCTGCTAAACTAACAATCAAATCCCCCAACTTCGATTGTGTGAAACCCATTAAAATGTTGTTTCTTCTTCTCAAAGTCCGAAGCAGACGGCTTCGCTCGGCTGTTCTGGGTCTCAGCGCCCTCCACCCTGTGGCTCTGTCCTTCTCCAGGTCCTAGGAGACTTCTCCATTGAGTCAGCTAACGGCGAAGCCAGACAATAAATGACTTCCCACACGGACTTTTATGGACCACACCAGAATGGCATCCATGATTTCTGTACACATTCCATTGGCTAAAATTTACTAAGACAGCCACGTCCAGCTGCAAGGGAGGCTGAAAACCGTAGTCTAGCCGTGTGCCCAGACACACAAGAAAACGGGTTTCGTACGACACTAATCTTTGCTCACGTCCACCAGCCTCATCTCCAAGTCTCCGTTTTCTTCAGGTTCTAGATTCCACAGACAACCCGGGCATCGCATAAAGCTCCCGGCTGAGGATCTCTGAGTGACGTGACATACGTGAACCGAAAGGGCAGCTGACCTGCCCCTCTGGGCCCCAATACACGATGGTGGGGCAGGACAACACAACCACAACGAAGGCCTGTTCAGGAAAGGAGAGACATCGAGGCCCTGCCGG
>NW_011889011.1:291926-294266 GCF_000151845.1 Pteropus vampyrus
GGCTCTGTCCTTCTCCAGGTCCTAGGAGACTTCTCCATTGAGTCAGCTAACGGCGAAGCCAGACAATAAATGACTTCCCACACGGACTTTTATGGACCACACCAGAATGGCATCCATGATTTCTGTACACATTCCATTGGCTAAAATTTACTAAGACAGCCACGTCCAGCTGCAAGGGAGGCTGAAAACCGTAGTCTAGCCGTGTGCCCAGACACACAAGAAAACGGGTTTCGTACGACACTAATCTTTGCTCACGTCCACCAGCCTCATCTCCAAGTCTCCGTTTTCTTCAGGTTCTAGATTCCACAGACAACCCGGGCATCGCATAAAGCTCCCGGCTGAGGATCTCTGAGTGACGTGACATACGTGAACCGAAAGGGCAGCTGACCTGCCCCTCTGGGCCCCAATACACGATGGTGGGGCAGGACAACACAACCACAACGAAGGCCTGTTCAGGAAAGGAGAGACATCGAGGCCCTGCCGGAAAGTCACTGTGCGCTCCCTCAGGCAAGGTGGTGGGAGATTAAGAACTTATCCTCCTCTGTGGAGGAAACTTGTCTTCCAGGGGTCCTGGCTCCGCCCTCGAGGAGTTTCCTGCTCTGTCACCCCACATAGGATATTGGTATAAACCATCGGCTCCTCTGTACAGCTGTCATAATTTGCGTCGTTTTACAGGTTTAAGGATCCAAAGGTATGTGTAAAGAATTAACAGGCAAATGCTTTTTTACTCTTAGCTCTCGTTTTCTTTGGCAATATAACTATTCCCAAAATACTGTGGGCTGACGTGTTCCTTTCTAGCCAGTTTTATGTGCTAATAACCACAGCCACAGATCTTTCCTAATGCTGTTTCTCAAGCCTGATTTATTTCCCTGCTTCCTCGCCCTAACTGGCACATACTCTTTCTCTGTGCATGTGTGTGTGTGAGTGTGTGTGTGTGTGTGTGTGAGCGCGCGTGCGCACGCGCGTGCATGCGTGTGTGTGAACATAATTCTGGCATTCTAAAGCCTTCTGAAAACCTAGTTGGGAAAACCATCCATAATTTGATCTAGGGGGCAGGTCTGCATCAATTTGTTCAACTGAAACGTTTAACTGGGCCTTTGCAGCTAAGAACTTTCTCAAATATTTATTGTCGTAAATATCCGAGGTCAAGAAGCAGTTGCATTTTCCAAACGCGTAAGAATTTGTATCACTGAAATTTCTCCATTCCCATCTTTCTCTGCTTAGGATCGAGCTAATTCTGACCTAATGTCACCTCTTTTCTCTAACGTCTTGCTTAAGGCACCAAGAACGGCCAACATACACTATCATTCTGAGAATGTTCAGGCATCTCCCCACAGCCACGGGCTCAGCAGGCACAGATTCGGCCTTCCAAATGGTCAAAGTTGACATCAAAAAAATATTTTTCATAGAACCACGATCTTGATCAATCTCTGCTATATCCTTTAGCCCTGCTGCCCAGTTGCTAAACCATGAACACATATACACTGTTAAAAAGACTCAGCGGCCTAACCCTACGAAATCTAATTTCTTGATCGCACAAAGCCCAACGCAGCTGTTCCTGCTCGGTGGCTAAGGCTTTAATGTGATCCTTCCATCTCATGGGGCTGCAATCCTCCAGGTGCTCCTAGCTCGTTCAGTATAGAAAAGGGGATGGTGAGACTAGGATGATGTGGGTGGTGGTTTTTAGAACAGGGCTGGCAGTGGTGCTCATTAAGTAGGACTTAAGTTACATGGTCTTCTTAACCACAGGGGAGGAGAACTAGTCAGCAAGAAACAGATTTGGTAAGTTCTTGGTACTTGGTTGACTGAAGCAAATAACAAAGCTCTATTGGAGGACAGAAAGGAAGACGTGAAGAAATGCAGATGCAAACCTCGTTTTTCTGTAGGAAGACCCAATATTCTGAATTTGTTATTTTCATCTAATTAATCTATAAAGTCGATATAATTATAATCTAATTAATGAAATGGTTAAGGAGCTTCACTGAACGATTGCAAAATCATAATAAAGAGTAAAATATATTAAAAATGGCAACTAGGACTATGAAGATAGTACTCTTATGTTCAATTAATATAAAAACAAGGAGATGCCATTTGCTCTTAACCAGCTGTCAAAAATGTATTGGCAATATCAATCATTGACAAGAGTATAAAGAAAATACTTGCAATCATATTCTATTAGCGGGACTCCAAATCAAATACTTGTAGAGGGAAGCTTGATAATAGATCTCAAAATTTATGTTAATATTTTTGATCCAGCAATTACGCTTCTAGGAATTTATACTAATGAGATAATTAGAAAGTTCACAGACTTACTCATGTAAGTACAAGAATAATGATTAT
>NW_011889011.1:294316-297221 GCF_000151845.1 Pteropus vampyrus
CTTGATCGCACAAAGCCCAACGCAGCTGTTCCTGCTCGGTGGCTAAGGCTTTAATGTGATCCTTCCATCTCATGGGGCTGCAATCCTCCAGGTGCTCCTAGCTCGTTCAGTATAGAAAAGGGGATGGTGAGACTAGGATGATGTGGGTGGTGGTTTTTAGAACAGGGCTGGCAGTGGTGCTCATTAAGTAGGACTTAAGTTACATGGTCTTCTTAACCACAGGGGAGGAGAACTAGTCAGCAAGAAACAGATTTGGTAAGTTCTTGGTACTTGGTTGACTGAAGCAAATAACAAAGCTCTATTGGAGGACAGAAAGGAAGACTTGAAGAAATGCAGATGCAAACCTCGTTTTTCTGTAGGAAGACCCAATATTCTGAATTTGTTATTTTCATCTAATTAATCTATAAAGTCGATATAATTATAATCTAATTAATGAAATGGTTAAGGAACTTCACTGAACGATTGCAAAATCATAATAAAGAGTAAAATATATTAAAAATGGCAACTAGGACTATGAAGATAGTACTCTTATGTTCAATTAATATAAAAACAAGGAGATGCCATTTGCTCTTAACCAGCTGTCAAAAATGTATTGGCAATATCAATCATTGACAAGAGTATAAAGAAAATACTTGCAATCATATTCTATTAGCGGGACTCCAAATCAAATACTTGTAGAGGGAAGCTTGATAATAGATCTCAAAATTTATGTTAATATTTTTGATCCAGCAATTACGCTTCTAGGAATTTATACTAATGAGATAATTAGAAAGTTCACAGACTTACTCATGTAAGTACAAGAATAATGATTATGTCATTTTAAAATTGAGGAAAAAAGCAATTAAATGCATATAAAGTAGAGACTAAGTAAACTATATCCTTAAAAGTGGAATTTAAAACACCACTAAAAATCATAATGTGAACTAATTATTCACATAGAATAAGGTGCTGATACATAGTGATGAATGGAAAACAGCAGATATAATATGATTTCATTTTATTAGTAGTATATATATGTATGTGTATGGAGAGGAGAGAGAGAACTGAGGACTTGTGGAAGAATGTTTACAAAATATTGAGAGTAGATTTTTATGCCTAAAAAAAATCACTTGATTTTCTAGTCAATGGTTGGCTGAAACATGGACAAATTTGATCTGAGCAGGACGGTCCTATTTTGAAGTTTGGCTCAAATGTCTTCACTTTCATTTTTAGCAAAGATATTTTCTGGTAAAAATATTCAAATTAACTGTTAATAAAATATGTATTCTTTGTTTTCCCCATCTCTACATGTGCAGTTGTTCATTTCATGTCATCAAACTTTAATTAGCAGTTTTTCAGTTAAGAAAATATTTCACCGATCGCCAAAAAAAACAAAAAAACAAAAAAACAAAAAAACAACCTGTTAAGAGTGGATATTTCTGAGTACGAATTTTTGTTTTGTGTAAGTTTCAGTATGAAGTTAGTGGAAAAGCTATTGGAAATAGACTTAGAAAGTCCCTTTCCGCTGCCATGCAGCTGTGTGGCTTCCAATAGATCATTAGACCATGTGAGCTTAAGTTTGCTCAACTACAAAACTGAGAGAATCATGTCTACCTCACAAACTTGTGAGAATTAAATTAGATGAAATATTTAAAATCTCTTAGTAGTTCCATTAAAATCAATTCTTAAAATACTTTTTCCTAAAAATTTGCTTCTATTAAAGCCTTTGACAAAAATTATTTCTGGATTTACAAGAAATTTGGAATAAAACTTTGGGTTAAAAAACTCGGAATTAAGTTGATAGAGTCCATTTTTCTAGAATAACTGCCCCCCACACCGTAATTTCCCTGAACTAGGTATTTCAGCAAAGTTGCACGACCAAATAATGTAAATAAACTACAGATGTGTGTAGACAGTGCCAGTTAAATTAAGTGTTATTATAATTGCTTTAACCTTGTAAAGCATATGACACTGGAAAATTGACTTTTAGAGAAAGCACTCTGTTTTAGAAAGAGAAAAGCACCTGAAATTTGAATTTCCTTGAAGTAAGAGCTGACTGATTTACAGTTTAGATTTTGCTTTCTAAAATTTTTCTTTAAGTGGGGCACAAATAATTTGTGCCCCACTTAAAGAAAATACAATTCGAAAAAAAAAATTCTGTTTGAATCGACACATATCCCAAGTCCTTTGCAACAGTGAAAGTCTATTATAACTATGGGGATATTGCTCTTTTTAAAATCTTTTTATTTATGCTTTATCTGTAGTTCATCATCTTTTCCACTCATTATTGTTGCTGTTGTTTACACACTTAGTTTCTCCATTCGCCTATTGACGAACAGTTGGACTGACCCAGAATATAGCCAAGAACATCTTGACAAGTGTTCACGTTCACTCAAAAGTAACGTGTGTTCTGAGGTTGTTTGTGGAATGCTCTAGAAATGTCAGTTAGGGCAAGCTGTTTGCCAGCAGTGATTGGCTTTCCCATATCCTTACTGATTTTCTGTATGCTTGTTCTAGTCATTATTGAGGAAAAGGTGCTGAAATCTCAGTCATTGTGGGCTTGTATATTTTTCCATGTAATTCTATCAGTATTTGGCTAAGGTTTAGGATTGATATGTCTTCTTGATGAATTGGTCCCTTTATTATTATGAAGTGATTCTCTATTCCTGGTACTATTATCTGCTCTGATATCTACTTTGATATTAGCCACTGCAGCTTTATTTTGACTAGTGTTGGCATATTATATCTTTTTCCATCCTTTTCATTTTACCCAATTTATATCTTTATATTTGAAGTAGCTTTCTCATAGGCAGGACATAGCTGGGTCTTGCTTTTAAATCTCATCTGATAATTCCTGCCCTTTGATTGAAGTTTTTAAGCCATTTACATTTAATATAATTACTGATATTATTGAGTTAAAATATAC
>NW_011889011.1:298601-303483 GCF_000151845.1 Pteropus vampyrus
ACGTAAGGCATTTCCTCTAGGCTCCTTGAATATACGGAATATGGTCCCAAGAATTATCTTAATGCCCTGTTTCTAAAATCTGTGTAATTTCTTGACCAGTTTCAGTGGACTGATTTTTTTCCCCCTATTTTGGGTTGAATTTCTCTGCTTTTTGGCATGTCTGGTAATTTATTACTGGTTGCCAGGCATTTTGGACATTAACTTTTTGGATGCTTAAAATTTTAGTGTTCCTATAAATATTCTTGAGATTTCTCTGGTGACTCTTCCTAAAGGGGCATCGATTCCATCACGAGGACTCCACTCTCTCACGGTTCATCTAAACCTAATCTCCCAAAGGCTCCGCGTCCAAATGGGAGGCAGGCAGTAGGGCTTCAACATATGAATTTCAAAGGGACACATTCGGTCCGTCACACGCCTCCTGTGTCTCGGTCCGGAACGTTCTGCAGGCAGTCAGTTGAGGGTCCTCCTCCTTTGCTCCCCATTTCTCATGGACCTCTGCCCTTTGTTCCTGATGTCTGGTGGCTTGAGTGCTATTGTTTCATATATTTTGTCCGGAGTTGTTTCTGGTAGGAGGATAAATTCACTTCCTCATGTTCCATCTTGACAGAAAATGGACTCCACAGTGTTTTGAAATCACACTCTTATTGATAATTGAAATAGCAAGTAAAAGTAAATACTCTCAACACTTATTCTAAGGAGAAAAGAATAGATTTTTTTTTTTCTGGGCTTCCAAACCCTGAGACCTATCTATTGTGACATTCTTTTAGATGGTTTACAACTTTGAATTCTGGACAAAGCTGTAACAATGTTTGAAATGAGTTGGTAACAAACTAGGGAAAGATCAGAGGAGAAAAATGTAGTCCAAATAAGAGTAATAGTACATTTTTTTCTCTGTATTTTACTTTCTCAAGTGTAAAAGCCACACACTCTCATATGAGAGTTATTATTAGATTACACTTTCAACAGAGTTCCTGGTAACCAGATCAACCTAGCACTGTGGATAAAGCCATGTCCTTCAGAAAGTAGAAGCCTTTTCTTCCCTTTTTCTTTAATGTAGGATCACAGACTCAGGCTCTCTCTGAGGCTGTGCAGGCCCAGGCTCGGTGGGAGGCTGACGGCATTCTACTCCAATTGTCCATTTGCCCTTGGAACCAAGGAGTTTCGTTGAGAAGGGAACTAGACAGTCTAAGCTCAGACCAAGGCAAGAAAGTGCTTTCTGTTGCGAGGAGTCAATACTTTTGAATAGTTGCTACTTAGATTTCCTTGAATGTCTCTGTTCTCACTAGGGACTTCGTCTTCAACATGGTATTTCAAATTCGAGCGACTTTATGAAATCAAAAAACGTATTCTCCTGGACTTCCAAGTTTGTATTCAATTATTTTTTACCACAGTGTAACTCAAATATATGAAAATAAAAGGACTTGATATTTGTAAATACCTAACATAATGCCTGACACGTTATATGTGTTTGTTAAATAAGCAGACCATATAAAACCTAGGTAGATGCTTTTTAGATATATCATACTTATGTAAACATCAAAGCAAAACAGAATCACTGACCATGTATTTAAACAAAAAAAGGGACAAATTCCCTTTTAATTCATCATTATTTTGACAGACAGAAGCGGTTCCATGGAAACTGAATCAGAACTCGCATCGGAAACGCTGTGCCGGCTTGCTTCTCCTTAGACTCAGCACAGCTTTGCCAAACGCACTTACTGTGTGACAGCTCGATGCTCACACCCGTTCCCTGTCTCAAGATTATCTAAAAACCCTCACTCCTAGAGCAAACTGTCACACCGTCCACCTGCAGTCGTTGCACCTATGTATTGTGCATATTAAGACTGTGTGCGCTGAGGCCAGGGACAGTGTCTGTTGTCACTCAAACAGTAAAGGACGTGATCCCTACATATGTGTAATGGTAGGAAGGAAAGAAGGAAGGGAGAGAGGGAAGAAGGGAGGGAAAAAGGGTAAAAGGATGGAAAGGAAAGAAGAAAGGAGGGAAGGGAGAGAGGGAGGAAGGGTGGGAAGGAGGGCAGGAGGCAGGGAGGATGGAGGGAGAAATCCTCCCTATTTTTGCACAGTTCAAGGCAGGTGTAGGCGACGTGATGATTCAAACACACTGCACTTGAATTGCATGGAAGGATTCAGTTATAAGACGGTCATCCTCAAGATGCTCCAGAATATGCTAAGATTACTCTTTAGATCAATTTCTAAAATAAAAATAATGAATAAAATATTTCCTTATGAAACCTCATGACCAAACAACAAATCCAAGGACTCAGGGATCTGCTTTGTCCCTATGGTTCGAGAATAGGAGACACCTCAGGGGACCAGGGTTTGTGAAAACCCGCAGTAGAGCACGGAGCCAGAGAAATACTTTTTGATTGATTTCACGCTAACTTTACATAACTTTAGGGAGATGTGGCCTGCGGAGACATAGGTTAAACAGGAAACCCCCTTTTTTTAATTTAGCATTTGCTTTCATTGATGCCATCTGAGTCCTTAGCAGGTCAATTAGGATGTTTGAAATTCGTAGTAAACAGGAAAACAATGTTTGGCTTTCTGCAAAGGATTTGCCATACACAGAGGCAGATAGACATGAAATTCATGATGCTTAAGCTTCAAGGCTCCTCGCTTGTAGAAGGACTCTTTCTGGAGACACAGGCTCAGCCACCTGTGGGGGCTGGAGTCTGGTCGCCTTTCCACTCTGATCCTGGCCTGTGCCCCAGATTCAGCCAACTCCACAGTGTCACGATCTCACAATGGCAGGAGTCGGGGGCTTGCTTGACAAGAGGCATCAGCGGAAGAGGTTCCCTAAAGGCTCGAAAGGCCTGATGCCAATGGAGAGAAAGTTAGAGATGGGGTAAAAGTGTTCTGAACTGTCGAAGTCAAAAATGAGTTTTTATCAACCATGCTATGGAGGAATCTGATTATCTCTGTTTTCCATTGAAAATGATATTACACAATTGCTGTCAGGAAGAGAAGATCAAAGAATATGCAGCTAATAAATACAGACGGAAAAGTATTGTCAAGAGTTATGAGACCATTTAATACTAATACTGTTAATTTCTGGATCTTATTATATTGCGGTGTTTGCCAGATTCTTAATTTCTTTTCTCATTCTAAGTCAATATTAAACTTCTTATCTAATTGTGTATTCCTGTACTTCAAAAGGGCTTCCCAAGTTACAGAAGCTTCAAGCCTCACAAAGCGTGGATCCAGCTGTGATGATACAGTCATCACAGGCCCAACTTGTAGCAACTCTGTCCGTGTCCTATAATTTCTCTGTACCTGTTTCCTGATGTTTAACAACAAAGGTCGTGGGCAAGGTAATTTCTCAGGACATTTTCAATGTTGAATATATAGTTATGTGTATTAGTTTATACTAATTAATACACCATAGAAAGTTTAATAGCCAAGGAAGACAAAGCTGATATAAAATCTGCCTTAAGATGATTCAGAAATTGAAATGAAGATAAAACATCACCGAGATCGTAACAGACATTGAAAACGTTATTTAACATCAAAATATGATGCACATGTAATTTGAAAAGTATATGTATTATATAAACTAATGTCACCTTTAATGGTTAAACCTTTTCTTTGTTTTTTTTTATAAGCATTTTAGATAAATTATGTGATTATAGTCCTCATGACTGTAGCTCTCAAAGGGCATTAAGTCTTTTGAAAACCATATGTGATTTTTGCATTATATACTATCTTATATTACATATTGTACATTATACTACATATTACATATATTTGATGTATTATATAAAATTGATTAAAATTAACATTAGGAAAGCATATACTTCTAAATACTTGTAAAATTTTCTTTGTCAGAATCCTGCACGTTTTGCTCATCAGTAACAGGTGAGCACAGAGGTCAAACATAGACTCTAGATTAGAGCTGGGTAAACCCTGAGGCCCTGCTCTGTGCCCAGCACCACACTGAGAACCTGCCAAAAATAAGGAATACAGTCTGATTGTGTTTCTCATTCTACACCACGAGAAAGCTGAAAAAAAAAAAAAAAGTTGAAACTAATAGGCCCATCCTGTGGACTGAAGGTTTGTGTCCCCTTAAAATTCCATGTTGAAACTGTAGCCCCTAAGGGGATGGTGTTTGGAGGAGGGGCTTTGGGAGGTGATTAGGTCATGAGGGTGGAGCCCTCTGGAGTGGAATCAGTGCTTTTATAGGAAGAGACAAAAGGGATGATCTCTCTCCGTCATGTGAGGACGTAGCAAGAAGCTGGCCATCTACAAGCCAGGAAGAGGGTTCTCACTGGAGCCCGGCCATGCTGGTGCCCTGATCTGAGATTTCTCAGCCGCCAGGACTATGAGAAACATTTCTGTTGTTGAAGCCACGCAGCCAACGGTATTTTGTTATAGCAGCCAGAGCTGACTAAGCCAGCCTACCTGAGTGCAGTAAAGGTGGAGGCCTCTAAACAGCCCTGAAGTGGGTTATTAAAGGGGATACAGAGCCAGGCAACAAAGATCTATGCACAACACCAGAACATGACCCCTCTGTAAGTGGAACAGCCTACCTTTCTCCCACGCCATCATTTCCAAATATCACTGGAGAACAACAGAAAAAAAAACAATTCTTATGCACAATATCATACTGATGGAAATGTATCAAAAAAGAATTTATGTAAAAGCAATTCCAGAACTACCAAGCATTCCACCTATGTCCTGTTATTTTACTTTTTAACTATCCGTGATTTATGGATACGCCTTAAAAAAGACTTCATTATTAAAGAAACACAATTAAATGCTTTGGGGACAAACATTTAAACCAAATCTGTCCAGAGACTGCTAGCTGCCTTATTGTTTATAGCTAAGTTGGCAACTTTAATTGACAATGTCACACGGATTT
This sequence comes from Pteropus vampyrus, assembly GCF_000151845.1. Taxonomy (NCBI): domain Eukaryota; kingdom Metazoa; phylum Chordata; class Mammalia; order Chiroptera; family Pteropodidae; genus Pteropus; species Pteropus vampyrus. The sequence goes on from NW_011889011.1 coordinate 303,481, forward strand.
CTC
>NW_011889011.1:304563-307950 GCF_000151845.1 Pteropus vampyrus
GCGTGTGTGCCTGTGTGCGTGTGCGCGTGTGTACTCAGAACAGTTTGTGTATTTTAAAAAGCAAGCTTGTTCCCTGCGCTGATTTATGAAAACCATAGTCGAGTTTTGTCAAACCCTCCCATTCTTAGGATGCTCTCGGCCCCCACCCGGAAAACCCCCAAAGTGGAGGAGGTCTCCACTCTCCCTCCGCTGCAGCTGCGTGACGAAGCCTTCTCTGGGCTCGGCTGGAACAGCCCTCTGCGGTGACAGTCCCTGCAAGGGCCCTTCGTGCTGTCTCCAGCTCCTGGCTGCACACTCTCCAACCCCGCTCCAGGCGGCTTTCACGTCTGCAGCAGCACTGCCCTCTGCAAGGTCACCACCGTCCTCCATTTGCCAAATTCTGTTCTCAGCCTTCAGAGACCGATCGTCTCTGTACTATCCAATAATAATTTATATCAGCAATTTGCAATGCTCAGATTCAACAGCTTAAAACTGAAATTAACTCTCAAAGTTCGTAAGACTCGAACTTTAACTTTCTGCTTCCTGTGTCTATATATCCAATTCTCCCCCATTTCCTCGTAACTTTTCTCCCAAATCTGTTCTCTAGTCCCACGAGCCCTTCTTGAACGACACTCGGCTCCTTTCACTATGTCATTTTTATCTGAACTCCCTTTTCCCCTGATCCGTTCTTTGTGCCGTTGCCAGGTTAATGATGCCAAGGCAAAGTCCCTCATCATGTCGCTGCTTGCTCAGAATCTTTCTGTGGTTCCTCAAATCCTCGGAGTTCAAGGCTCAGGGACGGTGAACCCTGCAGGCCTTTTCATTATTGTCTCATAGGCTCTCTCTCATATAGCGTTTCAAAAAATGTTTCTGCATCCTCGTTTTCCTGTTTGAGAATAATTTTTTATTCTTCATCCAAGAATACTAAATGTTTTCCAAGTTTCATTTTGTTCTTTGCATGTAATTACAAAAAACGTGTTTTGATTTTTCTCTTTGTGTTCTTTTGTGAGGCTTTCTTCAAATAAATATCTTATGCCCTTTCATGACCCATGAACTTAGATTTCTTTGATCTGTTAATGCAGTTATACTCCTGGAAGCTTTATAGCTTCCAAAAGTTTCCTGCTTTCATAGTCATTCCCATACTTTTGTAAATGTATCCTTTTAAAAAATAATCCTTTTCTGTTGTTATAGTGGAGCTAATGATGGACTGGAAATGAATATATTTGATTCAATCTGTCACGCCTCAATAGAGGTCCTATTATTTTTAACAATCTAATCTCGATGTTTACTGAAAACATTTTGCTTTTACACCTTCGTGACCCTGTACACGCTCTTCCGTCTTTTCTCTACCTTCACACAAATCCAAAAATATTACGCGAACACCTTTCACAGATCCCTTCTACCATCAATTCACACGAAAGCAGTTTCTCCTTCCCGGATCTCCCGTAGCCGTTCATTTTACCTTACTCTGAAGTGTGATTATTTGTATAATTGTCACATTTCCCCTCTATAGTCCTTAACCACGAGCAGCTTTCTCGTGGTTTCATTTATCTCCACCGAGATACTTTCTCATACATAGTAACGATCAACACGTATTTCGTTAATAACATAATAAAGCAAATACACTTTCCTTGGAAGTATTTTGCTGTCAATATGTTCCTGACAGTTATTCTCTTTATTCCAAAGGAACTTTATTTTTTTCAAATCATTACCCGCTTTATGCTGTGAAGATGTCAGCCGCTATGAGTATCCATGATATGTGCTTCTCCTGTACATTACTGTGCACTTTCATTCTTATAATTAATTTTAACATAATTTGAGAAAGGTGTACAAAAAGATCACAGAAGAAATCTAGTCTCTTTGTGGTTTCTCTAAAATGTCATTGACTCTTTAGGGGGCATTGGGGTCTAAGACTCGAGAAGGTACCCCCAATCCTGCTCGCCACTTCTGCTGCCACAGTAACCACTCGGGACCTCGTTATGTGCAAATGAAAAAAGTGGAAACACAGCCACTGTAAAGAGATTGAAAAATCGTAAAACAATAAAATACAATCCTATAAGGTGGATGGTGAACCTCCAATGTGGTGTTTATCTGAAGAAACCCGCTGACCTCCATTATGGGACAAGAAACTCGTGCCTTAATATCAAAGCAAAACTGCTTAGACTCCAAGAAAATTATTTCAAAAATTCAGAGAAAAAAGGCAGATAAAAAAAAAAAAGAGTAATAATTAGACTCATAGTAGACTTCTTAAGGACACAAATGAGATCATCGAGTGATCTCTTTGAAGCAGTGAGAGACAATCACTACTGCCCTACAATTACATACCCGGAAAACTGACCTTTCAGGAATGACAGTGAAACACGTGCTCGAATGCTGAGTTTACTACCAAGAGACTTTCATTAAAGGCAGCGGTGAAGCACGTTCTTCGAGGAGGAGGAACATGATTTCAGAAGAATGGTCTGAGATGCAAAAAGTGATCGTGAGCAAATACAGTACTAACCACACGTGCATATCCAATTACCTATTTAAAATAATAACAATAATGTCTAACTCGTGGGGTTTAAAAAAAGGACAGAACTAAAATGCGAGAGAAGAATGAGGCATCAGTCTGAGAGTGGAGACCACAGTTTGAGGACCCTAACATTCCCTACACTCTTGGATATAGAAGTTTAAGTAGTTTACATTCAGATTTCATTTAGGTAAATATAAATAGTAAAAGTTCAAGTGTAATCACCAAAAAACAGAAATAGTATGTATAAATCTCCCCAAGAGAAAAACCCATAGAACAACAAAACAATCAATTAAAATGATAATAAATAATAATAATCATAGGATAAGAAAAATAAAATTCTTAAGTAATAAGGTAGAAATAAATTCAAGTAAATCAATGACTACAATAAATGTAAAGAAGTTAAATTCTCCCCAAATTGTCAGAATGGTTAAGATTAAAAACAACAACAACAACAACAAAAGAAACGGCTCATAGGCTGTTTTCAAGAGCCACCACTACCAACAAAAACAAAGAAAAACAAAAACAAAGAATTGAAAATTTTTAAGTAAAAGATGAGAAATATTCCAGAAAACGTTAAGCAAAAGCTGGAATAGTTATGTCAGACAAAACAGACTTTAAGGCGGGAAAACAACATTTTTAGGAAAGAAAGGGTCACTGCATAATGATAAAAGTTTTGGTCACCAGGAAGATCTGATAATTCCGAACATTATGTACCTACGAAATCACCTGAAAATATATAAATGAGAAATGTATAACGGCTAAGGGAAATGAGCAAATCTATCATTAAAGTGGGAGATTTCAGCTTAGCTCTCTCCCTCACCAAGTCAAACAGGTAAGCAGACCAAATCAATCAAATGAAAAAATTTATATTCACACACAGATGTATGTAAAATATA
>NW_011889011.1:309265-311919 GCF_000151845.1 Pteropus vampyrus
GGTAAGCAGACCAAATCAATCAAATGAAAAAATTTATATTCACACACAGATGTATGTAAAATATAAGACACTTGAATAATTCAATAACATTACTCATTTTCTACAGAACTGAAAATCATAAAAAATTATAGGTAGGTAGGTAGGTAGGTGGATGGACAGACAGACACAGAGATAGATATATAGATAGGTAGGTAGATGATAGGTAGGTAGGTAGATATACAGAGTATGACGTATATATGAATACAAAAGTTTGGATTCCTGAGTCTTTTACCTATTGAAACTTCCTGTTATTTGTATCCTAAATATTAATTCATATTTAAAATAAAATTGTGAGACAGGAAGGAGATAAGTTAAGCACAGTCCATTAAAATATAGCAGAGATACAGTGAACAACAGAGAACAAGTAGTTTTAAAACCAGTAAGAAATTGATAAAAAAAACAATGTAAATTACTGCCTGTTTCAGTCTCTGTATCTAAATCTGGTTGCAAGCTAAGGATGACCCTGAATTTTCACTAGAGTACACTACATAGCAAATGTTTCAACATTTATGCTTTCAAAGTATCAAATCTCACCTCTTACTGTAATAAATTAGCCTATTATAAGTATACATTTAAGTATTGATTCCATTATAAGAAAATGCTAAAAATTTAAATGATCTAATCCATACCACCAATTATTATAATAGGCAATTATTGCAATGAAATTTATGATCACAGTTATATAGAATACTGCTTTAAAAAGAAAATCTGAGGTTTCTGTATAGATATATTAAGAGTTTCTTTGCATTTCAAGAGGGCAGTAGAGGTTTTTCAAAAATCCCATTCCAGGATCTGTTCACTTGCCAGTCGTTATTTAAGAATAACTGGAGAAACAAGAGTCAGTGAGTGAGAAAGAAAGGAAGAAGAACACTGCCAACGGAAGTTTGATTCAAAATAAAAGAACACTACTTTTCATGTAAGTCAACAGAAAAAAAAAATTCGTTATTTAAGTTCTAGCAATGTTCTGGTGCACATCTATTTCATTAAGAAACATCCACCTAAGTGTGAAAGGGAGTCAATAGTTTCTCCACGATTATTAGATTATCAATAGTCAGAATAGTGGGATACTAATTTTCAGAGAACAGAACACATGAATATCATTAGACTCTGCTATAATTTAAAGTAATATTCAAAAAGGGTTGTGACTTTATGATATGAAATAGTCCTTGACTTTCATAATTCTTAAGCACTTTCTTTTATCATTTTGCTGATGCATGTTCTATTTTAAAATCGAAAGAATAATGGATGTGCTTCCTAAACTGTAAATTAGGTTTTCTATCCGAGCCTTGTCAGCGCCATGACAGGTGACCTGGCAGTGGACTTGCCTCCACAGCTCTCCTTCCTGTCTGCTTCTCAAGGAGAGAGGGTCAGTCTTCAGGAAAGTGTGGGAGACTGCTGAGTCCCTCAGGAAACATCTTAGGACCATAATAACATTTACTGCAAGCCATAATCATTTTATGTTCTCTCTAACGGCTTAAAAGCAGAGCTATACTTTGCTGTCACATGTGTTTTTATTAATCAAGGGCATTTAAAGTTTGAATGGATATTGTAAATTTGAAAGTCTGGATACTTCTGATTTGTGGGTGGCAAGTCCTAAAATTTAGAAAAATAGAGAAGCTGCCAGGATCATTAATTGGTTTTAAGAAAACAGAACCCACATGCACTTTAGTGGATATTTTTAGTTAAATGTATTCTTGAAGTCATTAAAAAGAAAACCTAGCCCAGTCGGTGTAATTATAGAGATAAAATAGTGTACATGCAGGGTAAACGAGCATAAATACTCAACATCAGAACATAAATCAAGGCTATACTTTGCTGTAAAATAATATTATACTCAAATCAATAAAGTCCTTCCTATCAGAATGAAAAGCAAAGCTTGGGTTTGAAAAATGCAAAACTAACCTTCCTAAATAGATTGTTTGCTGCTCTCTCTATAAAATTGATTTTTAAAACCGGGTGTCTCCAGCATACAAGACACGACGAGTAACCTAGTCACACAACGTCCGTTAGTGTCCGTGATGAGAAAAACAAGACGTCCTAGGTGTCCCCGCCATACTCGGCTCTGTCACGACCAAAGAAGATGCAGCTCTTTAAAGTCTTTAAAAGCAAACAAACAAACAAACAAACAAACAAACATACGCTTATGACCCTTTCCACTAAAACCCACAAATAATGAGAAGAGGAGGAACTGCGAGGTCCTCGTGACTCCTCTTGGCCCCCACCCCCGCCCCGGCCACGGCTCTCCCACGTGAAGAACGCGGACATCAGCGGCCTATCTCAAACGCGCTTTCCGCCTCAATCCTGGTGTTTCGGCAGAAGAGAAACTATGGCTTACATAACCCCTGGGCTTTTCTTCAGTGTTTCCTTGGCCTGGAGCAGACTGGTTACCCATTCTCAACCTGTCCAAATCTTTCTCAGTCTCAAAGACCCTCTGGAAAACCACGCCTGCAGCAGAGCACCGGGTCTGAACTGAGTTTTCCTTGCTCCCTATGGCCAATGCCACGCTGATGATACCACGTACATGGACTGATTCGTTCATTCAACAATTATTCATTAAGAATTAATTAATGCCACTTAATGTAACAATGAACGTGGCAGAGAAGTCCCCTGCCCAC
>NW_011889011.1:313519-317999 GCF_000151845.1 Pteropus vampyrus
AGCTGATGAGCTGCACGCACAGAAGCCTCCCTCCCGTGCCTCACGTCGGGAGCGAATCTCTGATGCGATCCCTTCACGGGGTCAGGCTGAGGCCACATCCTTACTGAGCTTCTCCTCTTCCCTCTCCCGCTCCACTTATTGCCTCCCAGATGTTTCCCGAAAGCTCGTCCTTCACAAATCGCTTGCATGAGAATCCCTGCCTCAGGCTCTACTTCTGGGCAGCTGCAGTTAACACATGCACACACACACACACACAAATATTTGAAGGTTTCTTTTCAAGAAAAACAGTTCTAATATTGGATTTCTAGAACTCCGTGTTAAACACAAATACTACCCCTGAAGATGCGTTCATATCACTGTAGGCAAAAGTAGCTCCCACCTAACCACATATTTCAGTAAATAAATTTCCAGTCATTCCAGCTACCTAAGATTCTTGAGTAAGAGATTTACTACCTCTGCATATTAAACAAATACATGTCTCTTTTCCATTAAAGTATATTCAGACCTGGTCAAAATGGTGAAAGCAATGACGACGACATCATTCCCTTGAGGATTAGTAAATCCGGGAGGACGATTCCTAAGAGAAAATTATGGAGTAAGTGTATAATAAAATTCATTCAAATGAATGATAGCCAATATTTCTCCTCCTATGTCTCCCCTCAACTCCTATTCTTGTGGGTGCTGGATGAGGGTCTGGAGCTTTTATTACTGTGTATTTTCTCACCCACGAAGAATATTTTCAGAAATAAGAGGTAATGCAGAAAACTCTCTTGGCTCTCATAACCTAGAAAAACCATGGCTAGATTTACACGCAGCTGCCAAAATCCTAGCCTAACACGTACACTCACGAGAAGACACTGTATAAAATGGAGAGGCACGCCCTCGACTTACGCTAGCACCGATTTATTGTTTTACTGTTAAATCCGGTCTTAGGAATCTATGAATATGATTGACTGCAATCAGTGAATATCATTTGAACATCTCTGTTCTACAGAGCTTTTTCTCTTTATTCAACGAATGTTCCTCTACCCTCTCTATTTAAGTAAGTAATAAAGGAAATCCCATGACGAGACTTCAAAAATATTTACTGTTTCTCTTCTGGAAAAAAATTCTTGAAAATAGATTCAAAATTTTACAGATACATGATTATTTCTAACTGTTTAAGGCTAAGGAAATGGCTCATTTCCAAGTCACGGTGTAGACATCTACATCTCCATATTAATAAAGATAGTTAACATATGGTTAGCAGGTGATGGTCTTAGTGTTTCAAATGTATTATCTTCCTTAACCGTATGAGGCATGTGCTCTTACTATCACCTTTTATAGATGAAAGAGAGAAATATTATCACTCAGCGTACAGATACTAAGCTGGGATTTCCAAGCTAGGCGGTCTCTGCTGTCCATATTCTTAACGATTACACTATAGACTATAATTACCTATGCACCTATACAAAGTACCATGAATAATGACCTAAGAAGCCATACAACAATGAGTAGAGAACTGGGTAATTGAAGATCAGATAGAAACTGATTTTAAAATCCTAGACATAGGATGAAAACACGCTTTGGTTAAAAGAAAAAAACTTAAGTTGATGTATATTAAGAGTCATGCACAAACATCGATTGCATATCACGATCTAGAGCTAAAAAAAGCTTTAGAAATAATACATTTCAAATGCCTCATTTTACAAAGAAGGTAAGAGATCAAGGAAAATAATGACTTGCAAAATAGTACACAGCTGTCTGATGTCATATGATATATTGAACTCTACGGTCCTTAATCTTCTAATGCCAGTTTTATTTTATTTTCACAATGTACAGCGATATATAAAAGGATAACGTGAAAAGGAAAATGATAGGTCAGTATCATTTATGATCGTAAATGTAAAATTCATTAACAAAACGTTAGCAAACTGATTCCAAGTATAGATTCATCTCAGATATAAAATTATAAAATCAACATCTAAGATATAACTTTAATCGAACTGGAAACAGAAGAACACTGCATTCATTTTATTAAGAGAATCTAAGGTAAAATTATAACAAATATACTTTATCATGAAATATTGTTTTTTAGGTGAGGCAACCCTTGGTTGACCTCACAGATTGCAAGGACTTTGTCAGCTTACAATCCTTTATTTTTTAATTTTTTTTACACCTACAGCACCTGGTCTTCCTAGGTGGTCTCCCATTCAAGTACTAACCAGGCTTGACCCTGCTTAGTTTCCAAGATCAGATGGGATCGGGCATGTTCAGGGTGGCATGGCTGTAGACTATCATGAAATATTGAAGGCTCTCTTTGTGGGATCAGGCAGAGGCAAAGATACCCACTCATTATGTATTCAACAATAAACTGGAGAGCCAACCCCATTCAATAAGACAAGAAAATGTTACATAGATTAGAAAAGAAGATATACAATTTTCACTCACGTATACCATTATGCATGCAAAAAGCCCAAAAACTCAACACATACAGTAATAAAATTAATAGACAAATTCCACAAGTCTCCTGTATAACAAATATACTAAAAATTAGGGAAAAAAAGTTTTCAAAAAACCACACCATCTATATTGGCATAAAAATGTACTAAGGAATAAATACCGAAGAACATGTAGGACCTCTACAGAGAACGATAAAACTTTATAGAGGAAAATTAAAGGAGACCTAAATAATTTGTGATAAAACACATTCATGGCTTAGAAGATTCAACATAATGAAGGTGCCAACTCTCACCATTGATGTATGCCTATCATTGCAATTCCAATCAAAATCCAAACCTTTTTTCTGTAACTTGACAAGCTTTATATGGAAATTTAAAGTTTATATGAAAATGCAAAGTCAATCCTGAAGAGGAAAAATGTTGGAAGACTCACTCTTCAGATTGCAACACATGACGTCACGTTACGATAAGCAACACAAAGGCAGAAGAACAGAATAATGAGTCCAGAAACAAAGGCGAACATGTATGAATACTCAATCTATGACAAAGGTTGTACTGGGAAGCTGCAGGGGAAGGGTGGTGTTGAAAAAAAAGGGTGCAAGGTCAATCAGATAAAATGAAACTTGATTCTACTTGACAGCTTACTCAAAAAAATAACGCCAGGCGGATTGTAGATCTAAACGTAAAGAGTACGGGCATTTTTATAGTCTCAAGATAAAGAATGATTTCTTAATCAAGACAAAAAAGGCATTAACCATGAAGGAAAAGATTGATAAATTTGACAGTATTAAAATTAATAAATTCTGTTTGTCGGAAGACTACTAATTGAGTGAAGGCCACAGGACAGAAGGAGATATTTACAAAACATATAACTAGTAAAAGATCTAAAAGTCTATAGTATATAACGAGGTCTCGCAAGTCAATCATAGAAAGATGGGCACCTCAGAACAAAAAAGGCAGATGATACAATGGGCAATTCACAAAGGAAGTATACAAATGGTCAACAGACAAATAAAAAGCTGCTTAATCTGATTATAAATAAAAGGACGGCAAAAGAAAACTGCAATACCATAATGAACAATTCTTCGATTCGCTCAAAGAAATTGACAATAAATGTATATGTATATATTTGCATAAAATGCATAAAATTTCTCTTTATGACACAGAAATATCTGGCTGCCTCTGTAAAGGAGAAATGGATTGAAAGATTTTTTAGTGTAGGTTCTTCTGACTTTTAAACTATTATCTATTATCTATTCAAAAAACCAACTGAAAAAACCCAATGATACATGTATAGTACTTGTATCTAAATGGATGTTTTTCTCCTGTCTGCTTAATTTATTAACAAATCTAATTTAAGCTGTGCTTCAGAGTGAACACTACATGCAAACTGCTGTATATTTTTTTGCCTATGTCCCAGCTCTTAAAAGGAAGACAAGAACTCACTTCTAAAGATACAATCTATTTACCGCTGCATAATACATGCTCAGTGGGTTCAAACTTCTTTCTGACGTATATGGTGGAATGAAGTACCTAAGACCAGGACCAAATATCTACCACACAGCTCTTAATGATACGTTAAATAGGTAATACATCCTTTAGATTATGTCGCACATATTATATGTTTTAATATTTTTCTGCTAAAGTGGATTACTTTGTTCAGTGTCTGGAAGTATTTATGAAAACAGAACTAGAGTAAGTACCATATTTTGCTTATTTTTGACACTATTGCTGAAGTATGCCATCACCTCAGACCCTTTCCAGCAAGGAGCTTCTTACACAGTGAGGCTATGTTCTGTTAACCTTCTTTGGCAGTTTGGTCTCTTTTTAGTAAGCCTTTGGTTTCCAAGGATTTGTGGGGGATTGGGAATATATTTAAATTTGGGGAGTCACAGATAACTTTTTGCTTTGCTCTTGTTGAAATCAGGAAACCAATGGAAGTCTCCAGAAAAGCTGTTGGTGTTCATGAAAATTTGTACCACTAAAATAGGAGCCATCTTCACTCCTAATCCCATCATTCTTGTTTCTGCTGAAGGACA
>NW_011889011.1:318049-335131 GCF_000151845.1 Pteropus vampyrus
AAAAAACCCAATGATACATGTATAGTACTTGTATCTAAATGGATGTTTTTCTCCTGTCTGCTTAATTTATTAACAAATCTAATTTAAGCTGTGCTTCAGAGTGAACACTACATGCAAACTGCTGTATATTTTTTTGCCTATGTCCCAGCTCTTAAAAGGAAGACAAGAACTCACTTCTAAAGATACAATCTATTTACCGCTGCATAATACATGCTCAGTGGGTTCAAACTTCTTTCTGACGTATATGGTGGAATGAAGTACCTAAGACTAGGACCAAATATCTACCACACAGCTCTTAATGATACGTTAAATAGGTAATACATCCTTTAGATTATGTCGCACATATTATATGTTTTAATATTTTTCTGCTAAGGTGGATTACTTTGTTCAGTGTCTGGAAGTATTTATGAAAACAGAACTAGAGTAAGTACCATATTTTGCTTATTTTTGACACTATTGCTGAAGTATGCCATCACCTCAGACCCTTTCCAGCAAGGAGCTTCTTACACAGTGAGGCTATGTTCTGTTAACCTTCTTTGGCAGTTTGGTCTCTTTTTAGTAAGCCTTTGGTTTCCAAGGATTTGTGGGGGATTGGGAATATATTTAAATTTGGGGAGTCACAGATAACTTTTTGCTTTGCTCTTGTTGAAATCAGGAAACCAATGGAAGTCTCCAGAAAAGCTGTTGGTGTTCATGAAAATTTGTACCACTAAAATAGGAGCCATCTTCACTCCTAATCCCATCATTCTTGTTTCTGCTGAAGGACACTTTTCTTTCTCTTTTTTTTCTTTTTCTTTTTTTTTGACTTTTCTCCTTATGCCATTGGTCGATCTTCACTTTCTCAACTCCATACAAAAGACAAACCACTAAAGATAAATAGAGTTCATCGATGCTTTCGCCTGGTTAAATGCATAGTATTGCTTTGTTTGTTTAAAAGAGATCTTCAGTTCTTCTAGGCTGCCAGACGTTAAAAATTCTTTCTCAAACTGATTTTTTTTGGACTCATTTTACATTTAGGGGAGCAGTTGAACTGTTTTCAGATGATTGGCTTCTAAATAACTATTTTACTGTGCTTCATGTCTTTTTCCTAAGATGTACCTTATAAGTATGAATAAAATGGAAACTAATTTCATTTTGTATGAAAAAAAAGTTCAATGTGGAAATAAATTAAATATGCAACAAAGGCCTTTGGTGTCAAAAAATCAATCTAGAAGATTAATACTAACCACAGAGCAGTTTTCTGAAGAGAAGCATTTTGGGGTTAGAGTGCGAGAATTTTAGCGACGCACTGTTCAGAATGACAGGCACTTCGGATGGCAGACAATTATGACAGCAGCTCTTCTTCTACTGCGATTTTCCCTTCAACCAGCAATACGCTTTTACAGTTTCCACAGCAACCCAATCAATTTCTGATTACAAATGCAAGCAGAGCAATTTAGGCCCAGACTAGGGAAAATGAGGAGTATATTTGTACATTTGGAGAAAATTTGAAATTAGCCTGTAACATTCATCTGAGAGGTTCTAGGTGATATTTGCAATTAAGATAAAGTCTAAAAACTTAAAATTTCTAACTGAGGTAAATGATATTTTATAGAAAACTCTTATTCTCTTTTTTTATTATGTCTTCCAAAGATACAAAAGATTCAGCATTGCTGTTAGATAAATGATATCATTTAATTATAGCTGTTGAACTGAATTAAAGGAGAAACGAATGACAGACAGCAATATCTGAAGGACTAATGGAAACACGAATAATCTCTATAATGTCTATTTATTTGGCTTAACACCTTTAGTTCCCAAATTACAATCTAAAATACTTAGATATAAAATTTTCTTCTTAGATTATTATTTACTTAAAACATAGTAATACTAATTAACTACAATAGAAAACAGAAACACCAACATGTTTAGATGTTATGCTAATTTTAAAATGAATCCTAAAAAGTAAAAAAATATATATATATTTATAAAACTTCTTGAATCATATATATTGCCTAAATAAAAATACTGTGCATGGTTTGGGAACCCCTTTTACTAGTGTAAAAATTTCAGAAGTGTTCATCCTTATCGAATTAAGTGCATTAGTAAAACAAGGTAAAGGCCAATGAAGTGATTAGGCAAACATGAAATGGTACCTTAGTGACTTATAAGCATTAATATGTCTTCCTGAGCACGTAATTCACTCCCACAAGTGGCTAAAGTACTGAGGATATTAGAATCCTATAAAATCCATAAAGGTCTGTTTTATAGGATAGGCTAATTACATGTTAGCAGACTTGTGAAAAATATAAGACCACCATCTTATGACCACTGACGTTTGACTTCCATGATGCCACGCACGCGCCTGTGTTTCACTGTAATATTTCGTTTAATCTCCATGAAAACCGTCTGAAGTTGAAGTCCTGTTTCTAACTGCTGATGAAGCACTTAAGGATTTGCAAGTTTAAATCCAATGTCACGTACTGGCAAGGACTATTAGAAGATAGCAATTTTGTAACACACCATAGCACTTACCAGGCGAAAAGCATTACGGACGTATGAAAGATTCCCCCCAAATTTTACTCTATTAGCCAAAGATGAATAATCTAGTTATGAATGCCTGTTCTAGCTTTCCAAAACAAGGTTTTATTATCTTTCAGTCAGGTCAAATCACTTGATCACCAGAAAAGATCTGTCGATTTCTTTTTAGCCTTAGGAATACATGTTGTAACTTATGATCCTAGAATAATTTTAATGAGGAAACGACAGTGTGGAATGCCTAAGAAATAATTTTTGAATGATGTAAAAATTTTTATTGGTTCATTATTCCAGTTTAATGTGCTATCATTCAAATTTTCAAAATTCACTAAATTGCATATATGCATCTAGGTCAGCATGAAAGCTAGCTGTTGGCCCTAGGCTGGAATAAATTTATGGTTCTTTATAAAATGTGGAGAATTCCTAAGACATCTTTGAAAGAAAATAAATGAAGGCAGACATAAATTTGAGTTTTATGTACAAGGAACAAACAAACCTCAACAAATGCGGAAAATGTTAAAGCACTAACTACCATAGTTTTTAATGAGAAATTCTAAACACTGCTATGCGTTGGGTAACCTACAATTGAGATATATTTAGAACATAAGTATATCGAGAGAAAATTATGAAGACTTTGTTTTCATAATCTAAGGCAACAATACTTCAAGAAAGCTCATAGAATAACTACATTTAATACCATAAATAAATCAACAATGGATGTTTTCACATTATAAGAACACTTCTGTTCATAGTGATATAGTTTATACTTATTAAAATAAGGCATAACAACGATTTTTTTCTTTTATTTTACATATAGGCCTAAGAGAATGATTCTCATGTAATAAGCGGGCTTATACACACTCTGTGAGATCTTCTAAATGTCTCAGACATGACAAGGAGGAACTCACATTGCCATTAGTAACTTCGCGTGCCAGCTGAGTGTAGCACAGATGCGAGGCACTGTTGACCCGCTCGGACTCTTGAGAGTCAGCACAGCTCGCCAGTCCTCTTAGGTGTTCAACCAAGACACACACACACACACACACACACACACACACACACACACACACACACACAGCTCTGTATGAAGACTCATCATACATCAATAGTCATAGCAGCTCTTTTTAACAGCCACACACTGGAAACAACCCACATGTCCACCAACGGCGAGTGGGTAGACAGACTGCACTATATTCATACACTAAATTCTAACACTACACTATTCTATTATATAGAACATAATACACTATATTCTAACACTAAAAAGGAATGAAGTGCCGATGCATGCAATGACATGGATGCCTCTTAAGATAATTATGCTGACTGAACAAGAAGCCAGAAAAAAAAGTGTATTTGTATAATTCCATTTATATAAAAGTCTAGAAAATGCAAACTCATCTATAGTGAGGAAAGGAGATTACTGTTTGACTAGAGATGGAGGCGTGAGGGGGGATTACGAAGAGGCATGAGGAAATGTGGGCGATGCATATGTTCATTATTTTGATTGATGTGACGACTTCCCAGTTGTAAATGTGTTAAAACATATCAAATGCTATACTTTAATATATGCAGTTTATTGTTGGTATCTCATTAAGCACTTTTAAGAAGAAATAATATTGGTATGAGCATATTACTGTATTTCTAGATTTGAAATTCCTGTATTAAAATATTCAAAATAAGAAGTGATTTAAAATAGTAGAACTGAAGGAACGTGGGCCTGGGGGAGAGGGAGAAAGCATAGGATGGGGACCGATAAGCCCGATAAGCTATCCTCCACGACTTTATCTAACAGTGCTGTGCACATATCACATTGATACTTTAAGAAATCATTTTCAATTTGAAAAGATTTTGACAAAGGAAAAGAGATTGCATGGCTCTTCCGCTATCGACTGAATATAAGTTCTGAGTTTGTTTTCCAATGTTTCAGTAAATTTCAGCAGATTCACTCCAAGCCACTTTCCTTACTGACAAATGTCACTTATTATTTGCGGGTGACTGAACAAGGACAGAGGTGAGAGCTATGGTTACAAAACTGAGTAAAATAGAAGGCCAAATGTGATCTAGAGAAGGGTCTTTTTATAAGTAAGCTGTTCATCAATCAATCACCCACATTTTTTTCTACGAGTGATGAATGGGAAGGAAAGGTATAGCAGGTCTATAGGTAGGCATTCACAGTTGAATTACTTCCACAAAATAGGTTAGGATTAAACGATTTAGAAACACAATTTAGCGTCTTTGATGTCTAGAACACTGTAGTGTTGAGGGGAGTGGGGACAAAAAGTTATAAGACGTTGGCCATTTATATGTCACATTTTATCTTATAAAAGTCATGCTCGATGAATGTTTTCTAAGACCTTTTTATTATTTGCTCTTAATAATGACAAAAGATAATTGTGTGTACGTAAATCATTGTGAATATGTGTATAACCTGGTGTAATCATGAGTAAATACATCATTTACTCAAGAAGTTCCAAAGGGGAAAGAGGCATACACAGAGGTACCCCTCATTAGTCCTTAAAATTACTAATATTTAATGTATACAACTCTTGCTGTTCTGAGCCAATAATCACTACATTACATAAATTCTAAAATAAATTTAAATATAATGCAGTGTTAAATTCCAATATTTTATGTTCGTGTGAAAACATTTAACAATGTGTCATTTAACTTAATTTTGAAATGAAGTTATAGTTTTATGGTGTAAAATAACTTTTTAAAAAATTACGAAGTACAAGACAGAAGATTTGTAGAAGATTTACTCTTTGTCTCAGGGACTACTTATTCAGAGCTCTTTTAATTTAGAATACACAATCTGTGAGATATTTCTCTCTGGATTCTCTACTAAGTAAAAACCACAAAAGAAAGGTCATTGGTCATGATCTACTTTACACTCATTATTTTAGTTAGCATTTATTGTATAATCATATTTTTAGTCTTACTTTCTCTAGCCTCTGCTACATCAATAACTCTGACTTGAATTAGTTTAGAAAGATAATTTTAAAATGTGAATTATTATTTGTACAACGCAATTATTCTTTATAATATAAACTCATACGATTTTTCCCAAACGAAACTTTAGTAAATAAACAAGTTCATGGATAATGATAGCTTAAATTTTTGTTTGGATTATGATCCTTACATGCACATGGAAAACAAAACTAAATCTCCCCCTGAACACAGCCCTCTACACAGCCCAAATGAATTACCTTACACACGCTTTAGAGTGTCGGTTCTTGGATTCCAAATACTGAACTTAAATGTCTCTTGCTTCACTTTCTAGGGCCCACAGAATCAGCAGTCACCCTTCGTACTAAACCGTGGTGTGCTTCTCCCCAATCCATGGTCACCCTCTGATCAAGAATGTGTTTGCACAGCCCTCTGCCCCCCAAGGTGCCAGATGGATTTTTTTTTAAGTCAATTCTTATTAAGGAAGCAGAAGCAAAATCAATAGTGTTTCCTGAATCCTCTTTTTAAATTTTCATTTTAAGGGCACTAAATATGAAATATGCACATCGAAAATATAAATATATATTTTTCAGATATAAAATAACTGAAAAACTATAGACAAGGTCTAGAATTCTAGATCCCTCGAGAAAGTACGAGTAGAGGTTGTTACCTATCATTAGGTCATTTTCAGAACTCTTAACCCAGGAATCTTATAGGTCCCCTGATATGGTGACGGAGAAGTAAAGGAATCCATGTTAATGCAGTTTTTTCCATTGTTTCCAATTCTTGTTTCTAACTTTTTTCTTTGTATTTTTCTCTCTACTGATTAAAATCATAAGAGCCATGAACATTTAATTATATAATCGGACTTTTAGTAGATATGTTTCTTGAATCTTCAAACAATATGGATAACCTCTGAGAAATTAGTTTCATGGATATTCATTAGGGATATAGACAATAAATAGGAAGATATACCAAAACTCATCTGCCTATTTCGGATTTGCTCGATAGACCTAATCCTTATCTTTCCTGACTTATATTATCAAAAATAACAACACTTTTCTATAGGTGGTGTCTGTAACCTTCTGCACTAAGACAAGTTACCTGCAATTAACAATCCAAAATAACCATAGATAAAAAAAAGTCTCCTTCAAGTTTCCATAGGATTTATCTAGAAAACATTTCTATTCTAGACCAAGTAGCTAAAACTGTAGAAACCAAATTACACGACCATCGAGCAACAGATCTATTAATTTAAAAAATCATAATCAAAACATAGTCATAAAGCCCCAAAGACAGGCAAAGAAATTCCTCATAAATAACAACCATGTGAAAATGGAACACAAAAATTCAATTACATCTTTTTTAATAACAAGAATAACCTCTAATGAAAATAAAAGTATTTAAAAAGAAAGACATAAGGAGATCAAGGGAAAGAAAATAACATGTAAGAGCAGACAGACATAAAAAATCTGTTACTGAAACTTGAAGAATTAGTATATGAATGCAGGAGATAGTACATGAAGAAACAAAAAGAGACAAACTAAGTAAATCCAATCAAGGAAAAAACTAATAAATTAGCAAGAAAAATATAATGGCAAATAGAAAATTTTAAAATATATTAACATGTATGTATGATATGACTCCAATTTTACACAAAAGCACATAGAGGTGCTTTTGGGAAATAATTCAAGAGTCATTAGCTCTATTGTAAGCGATTTGATGCTTATTTTCTTTTTCTTCTTTTAAGTATTTTCCTAAAACTCTACATAAAAATTTTTCCCTTTTATAATGAAAATAATTGTTCAAAAACACAATATTAAAAGAAAAATACATTCTAATCTAAGAAATTATTTTTTGCATAATGCAAGTGTTGTACACATTTTTTTTTTCCTAAAGGCAAGTTTTAGTCATAGTTTATAGAGCATGGCTTTTTTTGACAACAAAGAACTTCAGGAAGATAGGCCCCTGCATTCAGCCCCAAAGGTTGAGTCAAACCTAGCAATCCCATCTCCCCAGCTGTTACGTACTGAATATTTGTGTCCCTTGAAGTTTATATGTTGAAGCCCTAACCCCCAGGGAGATGGTATTTGGAGATGGGCCTTTCGGAAGTGATCAGGGTTAGGCTGTGTCATGAATGTGGGGCTTTAAGGAGGGATTAGTAGCTTTGTAAGAAAAGAGAGACTCTCTGCATGCACGGAGGAAAGACACGTGAAGACACGATAAGTTGGACCATCTGCAAGCCAGGAAGGAGCCCTCGCCAAGAACCAAAATTGCCAGCACCTTGATCTTATGCCTGGCCCCCAGAACTATGCAAAGTAAATCTCTGTTGTTCAGACACCCAGTCTATAGTATTTCATTAGATTAACATTAACAGACCGAAGGAGAAAAACATTATGATCATCTCAACAGATGCAGAAAGAGTTTTGATAAAATTCCATACTACTAACAATCGAAATAAAATCTCTTAGCAAATTAAGGTTAGAAAAGATTGCTATTATCCCTGAATCATCCTGTACACTAAATACAATTCTAAGCCCTTTGAGATTTTCATGAAACTTGACAATATATCCAAAAACACCTGTAGATACTAAGAGACCAGGAATGTCAAAGAGGATGAAAACAAATTGGGGTACCTCACTTTACTGAATATCACAATCAATAAAACTACAGCAATTGAGAGAGTGTGATGCCAGCTTAGAGGCAGACAAATTGAGTAACAGTACACAACAGAGTCCCCAGTTACTACTCATAAATGGTACTGGACGGGAGGCTCTCTGTATGGAACAGATCAAATTAAAGTTTTACCTCTCACCTTAAAAAATGAATTGGCAACTGAATAATTAATAATCTCTATATAAACACTATAAAAAGAAAACATATGCAAGAAACAAAGCTATCAGGATCAAAAAATATTTCTGAAACTAAGTACAAAATATACAAACCATAAAGGATTTGATAAATATAAATAACTAAAATTAAATTTAAAACACTTAAACATCAAAGAAAATGCAAAAAAAAAATATATAAAGACAAGTCACAGACTAGGAGAAAATATGTGGCATCTATATGCAGAATCTACCCATAGTCAGTATTGAAAGAACATATCTATACATCGATAAGAAAAACACAGATAATCCGACAAGAAAAATGGGCGAAGGCTAGGAACAGGCAGACCACAGAGGAAGCCACATGTTTGATAACCTACGAAAAGAAAATATATAACTAGTTATCAGCGAAATGCAAAATTAAAACAGACCATTTCATACTCTTCGGATTGGCGCAATTTTTAGTCCGGTACCGCCAAATGATGATTAGCATTTGGGAAACAAGAATACTCTATTAGTAACTACAAATGTGTATATATTATTTTGAAAAGAAATTTGATAAACTCCGTTACAGTTGAGGCCACACGTCATCACTCAGGAATCCACATGTGGTGAACTCTGGCACATGGAACGCTACACAGAGATGTTTGATGGCGCACTGTGTAGACCTCAGTCCCTCAGTGAGAGAACGAATAACCAAACTGACTTCTCCATGCAAATGGAATCAGACATACCAGGTAAACGAATTTCCTATTAGTGTTTCTGCTATAATAGGACATGCATTCTCAAAAAACCACCTGTTCTGCAAAACTGCTTGCTAGAAACAACACAGTGTAGGGGGAAAATAAGTTTAAGAAGCTCATAAAAATCTATGTAAATCTGTAACCACAGTACTTGATAATCGTTTTAATAAAAAAGTTACTAGCGTGGTTAAAATATTTAATTTCTAATCTTTGGAAATGAAATACTGGAGTAAATATAGTATTGTACATTTAAAGAAAATGAAGACAGGAGGTATTGCGAAGATGTGCAAAAATGGAGCTTGCCTCGCATTAAGTGCTTCAAAGAGCAGGTGCACGAACAGAACCAGGAGGAATGGGTACTGTCTGCATGAGTTTGCATTGCTCGTTGTCAGGCTGTGTTCAGCTGTGTTAGTACGCTTTTCGTTCAGCTCTTACTTGGTGGCACAAAATATTAACAGCATGGGGAAAACTGCATATGAAGCTCCTGCTTACACTGACATCATTCCCCTATTTATGAATTAAATCTGAGCTAAAAGGCATTACAGAAACATGCACTGTAACAGAACAGCCCAAATAAAAAGGAAACCTGAAGAACGATTCCTAAATTCTAATTATATACACACACACACGCACTCATCGTTACTAAACTATGATGCACATTTTTGCACTGCATATAATTGGGAAGGGTATACATAAACTTTAGCATCTTGGTTACCCTGGGCGTGGACGGATGGAGTATGGAGAAGGAATGAGGCCATACCTCCTTTACCAAGGATTATTCATCTTATCTATAAAACCAGAAGTTTATTTTAAAAATATATATTATTATAAGAAAAGGTTATTTATTAAATCTAGATGAATACATGACTATTTTATTATTTCTATGCTTATTTGCATATTTGCATTTTTCAAAATGTGGAGAAACATGATTAAAATAAAACATGAGATTCAACGGGAATATGATTAGATTTAAAAGGTAATAAGGTAGATGAATATAAAATAAATATAAAGGCACATAAAGTGATAAAATATACCACTACAAGCGAAGGCACTATTAAAATGTGACAATTTTTTTCTAAGTGATTTACATGCTCATAGCTATTTCAAAGGAATATTTTGGTTTTGCATAGTATTAGAAGGTCATCTGAAAGATTAAACTGGCAAAAAGTTAAAATTTAAAATCAACATTCCGGATATGAATTAACAGGAGAGAGTACCCTCACCAGTTTCTAAACATACTACAAAGTATAATAATTAAAAATGTGTTACATTGGTTAAAAATTCCTCTCAAATATCTCTGTATAATTATAATACAAAAGGTAACACAAATCAGCAGGGAATAGAACGCTGCTCTCTATATATCTCTGGAAAAATTAATATCTCCAGCTATTTGGAGAATATAGTTTTTTGAGATCTTCCTATAATGCTCTACCCTAAATGTTCTGAATCTCTACTAAACACTACTTAATGCAACCCCAGATCAATTAGAACAATTAAATCAGAATCTTGGAGGGTGGGGCCCAGGAATCAACATTGTGAAGCTCCCCAGGTGATTTCACTTTGCTACCTGAGAACCACAGCCTTAGATGTTTCCAACCCATTCCTAATATGTATCATGAATGGGTTTCAGAGGTGCTGAGACACTGATCCCCTCAACATGCAGCAGGTGGGGAGGTTGGAGGGCAGGCAGGGCCCGGGGATACTCCAGGTCACAGGAGAGAAGGGAACCATTTCAGGTGGCCGTATAAATCAAAACTTCATTAGCGTCTTCGGGTTCTTAACATCTCTGACTCAGTAATTCTACTTCAGAAATTGTATTGCAAGGAGATACAATCAAACACAGAAGAAAAATTTAAATAAAAATATTCATTTCAACAATATGTATAATGGCAAAAACTGAAAGCAACCTTGGTGAATGACTAAGTAAATTATGGCATATTCAGAGGATAATATTTTAGAAAGTCTTTTAAATGTTTCTGAGGAGTTTGTAATGACATGTAAAATATTAGCATGTTAGATGGAATCCATAAATTTCATATAAGGTATTATAATTATACTTAATACACACTAAATATGTAAGCCATACAAACATAGGCATCCATATATATATATGGATATATATATCCATATATATATATGGAGATATATATATATATATATATATATATACATACATACTCTTCATTAAGTACACATGTGCTTTGCATTCTACAAAAATATATACAATTAAAAATTTTTAAACATGTATGTAATGAACAGAATTTGTGACATAATTATTTTGGTCAAAGAAAGCAGAATACAAGGATTGAAAACCCAATGAGCAGGAGGCCTGGTCTGTCTGGTCTCTGAGCTTTGCCACACTGCCCCTGACTCTTTCCCACCGTCCCTTCATCCTTTATAGTTCAGCACACACAGCACCACACACTTCCACTCTGACACCCTATGAAAGGAAACAGCAGCCACCTGGCTCCTGGCACAAAATGAGCCGAGAAGAGCCAGAGCTGAAACATACAGTCTCCACTCTCCCGCAGGCTCTGTGGACTCTACTTCTGGATCAAGTTGGGCCGCCAAGGGCCTACCTCGTGTACCGCGTCAACGGAACCTCATGCAAAATCCAATTTCTCAGGATGAAATGTGCTACTGTATTTCTTGTAAGATATCAAAAGTGTGGATCTGGTGTGTTGCATGTACACTAAGTCTTCGATGCTGTCATAGGTTTTTGGTAACTTGGTAACTGTGATTTTAAAGCGAAACAATGTACAATGACACCAGTTTTACCTGGGCTAATTGATGTAAACAAGAGTTAAGTTCCTACGGCCTATTTCTGGTCACAAAAACATCTAAATAAAGATCCCAAACACTTCTAAGGGTAAACACTGAAGTAACCGAGTGCTCTACTTACGTTTAAGATGAACGAAACAAGCGATTTTCCAACCCACCGTTTCCAGTCGCGCCTGGATGGCTGGAGGCCCCCGCCCAGGGCACCAGGGGACCTGCCCTGCACAGGGCGCCCCTCCAGCCCTGCATCGCAGGGGTTCCCTCGCACCCCTGCACTCAGCCCGGGCGGTGAAGACACGCCAGGTCACCACGCATGCGTCGCTCTGGGATGCCCAGGGACGGGGAGGAACCCGGAGACAACCCCAGCAGGCCTGGGGAGAAAGGAAAACTCCACGGACAGTGACCCCTGACGGAATCGATTCGTTCCCCTCGTCAACTCCATAACCAAACGTCGTTGGAGGAAACGATGTTAATGGAGGACCCGCTGCATTTAAAACGCTATGCGACTGCCTTCTCTGAGATGGCAGCACAGGGAAAGCGGGGGATCCCGCGAGGGATGGATAGGCTGCTGCTTCTGTGAAAATGAGACACGCGTAATGTTCGCCTTTCGGCCACAGATGCCAAGCAACTTAGAAATTTGAACATCAAGTAATAAAAATACTGATCCTTATGAATGGCAGATCGATTCTCCTTTCCTTTAGCTCAGGCTTTCTACTTTAATTACATTTTATTTTATTGTTCGCTGTTGTTCGTTTGATTTTATTTCTGATGACTTCAAAAACACTTATTGTGAGACAATTCAAATTGAGGAATACATTATAAATAAATACATAAATAAAATGTTTGAGATAATTTTTTTCCCACAAAAGATAATTTTTTTCTTGTTATATTTTAGAGAGGGATGAAAGTCACCATTAAGAGAATGGAAAGGAAACTCTCAGAGTAGAAAATTGTACTTGCAAAACATATATTTGACAAATACCTTACATCATTTAGGACAGAATACGAAAAATAAAAAGTACTACAAATAAATAAGCCAAATCAAGCCAAGAAAAAACCAGAGGAAAGTCTTTAAAAAGAGAATTCAAAAAAAGAGGATAATCAAATGGCAAATATATTAAAAACTTTTAAATTTCACTAATCACAATAAAAATAATTAATCCACAATGAGATAATATTATACACCTACTAGAATACCCAAAATGCAAAATAAAAAAAATACCAATTACTAGTGAGACTATAGAGCAAATGGTACTCTCGTATAGATTGGGCAGAAGTTTAAATTTGAAAAATCAATTTGGGAGCAGTTTTGACATAGTTACTATTGCGAACATACACACACCCAAGGACCCAGCAATTCTGTCTTTGGACATTTACACCTATACACTCTCCAAAAATGTATTAGAATTTTCCTAGTAGCACTATTTGTAACAGTCCTAACCTAGAAGTCACACAACTACTCATCAACAGAGAAATAGATAAGTAAATTATCATATTCATATGAAAATACTGTACAGCGATGAGTATGAAGGATCCATGTGCAGTGACGTGGGAGAATCTCACACATTCGGTGGTGATCTCAGAAGCCAGACACAAAAGAATTACACACTTTGTAATTTCATGTATATAAATACACATCTACTGAGAGAAGTCAGGGTGAGGGGAGCTTGGGGGTGTGTTAGGGCAGTGACTGAACAGAGCCTGAGGGGTTTTGTGGTGTTGGTAATTTTTCTTGATATGGGTGTTGGCTATACCAGTGTGTTCGGTTTAATCTTCATCAAGTGACACACACAGAATTTGTGTATTTTCTGTTTGTATGTTATGCATCAAAGTTTAAAAAGAAAGTATCAAGAGAAGACCAGTTGAGTCAGAAAAATCTAGAAATATAGGTTCTATTACTCGCTCTACGATGTAGTAAGTGTCCCAAAACCACCACAACAAAAAATTAAATTGTCCAAGATTTATATGCTAAATAGAAAAAGTCTGCCCTGCTTCCTCATAGGACTGGTTAGCAAGTCAAATGAAATAAAGATGACTAGTCCTATGAGATATTAGAGCATAGACAAAGCTACTATAATTATATACACATAGCACTGATAGATCATTCAAGTCAAATAGGAAGATATTTGATATAATTTAGTTTAACTATATGTAGAGAGTCATGTAGCAACCCTCTGACCCGTTGGGAAAAAAATATTCTACCTCATTTTCTAAACCAAAATGAAATCAAGATGAAGCAAAGCTTTAAAATAAAACATTGAAATTATAAGAGAACTAAGGGGAAAAAAGGCTAAATTTTTTCCCAAATCTTAGATAGGAGAGAGCTTTTCTAAGGCAAACCACTTTAATGTTTTATAATGAGCACACGTAACTTTTATAATAAGCTAATTACAATATCGCATAAAACATTTGTAAATTAATCTAGTTCCTATGTTTTATATTTCTATAACTCCATTAGCATTTTCTTGAAGCAGCTAATTCAAAGATGATTCTCTATAGCATAAAACACGGCTATTCATTCATTCGGTTGACAAAAAAATAGCACCTACTATGTGCCAGGAACTTTCCTAGAGCCGGAGATGGAGCAGTGATTGAAACAGTAATAATCCCCTGCCCTCGAGGAGCTTACTCTGTAGTGGAAAAAGACACAGGATGAACTCAAGAACTGAGGGTGATAAGTATTTATGAAAAAATACAAAACAGGGCAAGAAGCCAGGACTGCTAGAGCAGGGATGAAGGGGATTATTAAGAGGTTGAAAGTCTAACTAGCCAAAGAAGTCTTCAATAAAAAGTTAATTTTTGAACGAAAATTCAAAGCACCGAGAGATGGTAGAATGTAGGAGGGGATGCATTTCAGGCAGAGCCAGCAAGATTGGCAAAGGCCCTGAGGCAGCCCTGTGACTGGAACGGCTTGGAAACTACTGTGAGTGGAACAGGGTGGGGTGAGCTGACATATACGGATAAAGAAGAAAGGAAGCTAGACTGCACGGGGCCTTACGAGGGTAAGAACGTTAGCTTTTACTCTGATTGAGATGAGGAGCCACCTGAGGGTCTGAGGAGAGCAATGTCATGGTCGGGCTGAGTTTTGAAGGGATCTTCTAGGCTCCTACATTGGAAGATGATGGTTAAAAAAAAAAAATCCAGACCAGAGACAGGTAACGATCAGAGCGATGAGAAAGCGGGAGCTGATGACATGAGCAGGAGTAGACTTGCTTGCCTTCATTCAGCAAATATTTATGGAGCGCACTGCTACATGTCGGTTAGGATGATAAGGTGAGTTAGGCACAGATGCTGCCCTCGCAGGGAATGTATATGAGGAGGTGAAATATGAGTAGAAATTGCTATAATACCTGGTAGAAAACAATGAACGAAAGATACGTTTCCATCTTGGTTGACAAAGGGGGAGAATTTCAAGTCACTTTGAAGCAGCTGGCATTTCAGCTGGCTGCATAAACATAAGCCCCCTGACGGCGAGTGTTCCGCCTCTCCTGTTGCTGGATTCTGAGCACCTAAAACAGTGCTGGGCACAGGTAGTGACCAGTAGATACTCGCTACCTAAAGACCGAAGGAATACGTGTGTGCAGATTTGTACACAGACCTTGTGGGAGAAAGGCACTCGAGCGAAGGGAACGACGTACGCGGAATCACAGCTGTGAAGAGTTACAGTTTAATTTGGCGGAAGCAAATGAGAACAGTAGGAGATAAAGGTAAAACCATAGACTGGGGGTGGACCTTGCTAGCCCTGTGGAGGTAACACGATTTCTTCCTTCCTGTAAAGCCGAGGGACTCCAAAAGCTTTCAGCGGTGATTAAGAGGAGAACTCGTACCAGAAAGGTGAGTGTCACAGCATTTAGGATAGTTGGTTGAGGCAACCAACCATGTGGTGGATAGAGTCTAGCAACCAGTTTGGATGCTACTGTAAAAATCTAGACGAAAGGCGATGAGGGCCTCGATCGGGTTCTTGTCTCTTGGTCCCTTCATTATTAATATTTCCACTGTACCGAACTATTTGTAGATGTGTATATATTTGTACTGTAATAATTTACTTGTCTATCTCCTTTTTCTTCACGAGCGGTATTTAGCACAGGTGGAGGACATGTCTAATTGTCTCCCAATTTCCCTTCATCCGTTTATTATGGTAATGAAACGCCTCAGCTTTTAGCGGTGACAGACCTCACAGTCAGAGACTGCATTTTCCGGCCTCTTCTGCACCTGGATGTGGCCATAAGACTAAGTTTTGGCAATGGAAGTGAGCGGAAGTGATGAGAGCACCCTCTGGGACATCCCTTCTAAGCAGGCTGCTTGCTCTCTATTTCTACCTGCCTTTTCGTGCAGCTCCTTACCCATTTTTCTCTCTTCCTGCATGGAGTGGGTGTTGGAGATTATCCTCTTTTAGAACTACTTAACTTTCTTAGGCCTTTTCCCAATGGAGCAGGTATAGGGGCCTGGAGTTGCCGCAAGGATCAACTTTCATAGGCTTTTGCAAAAAGAGAACATGGGGAGGCAGGGCCCAACCTCCATGATTGTGCACAAATTTGGATTTTTATATGTGAGAGAAGCAACTTCCATTTTAGTTAAGCCATTGTTATTTGGTCTCTGTTAAAGCACCCAAATTGGTATTTTAATATATAGTTTATAAATATTGACCACTACTGCTGTGTGTTAAATGAGTATATGATTGCGAGTCTAAAAGTACACTTACATCTATATAAGTAAACTAGTAACAAATAATTATTTCTCTCATTCTGCTGAGCTGTAAGCATGAAACATCTATCGTCTGCTGAAAAGGAAAACAGCAACATAAAGCTTAAACTGAGGTCAACGTCTATGTGGAGCTTGGGTCCACATCCTCACTTGCTTTGTCAAAGGGTGATTAGCACAGCAAGCCTCTCCCGTCTGCTGAGATAAAGATGGTACAGGACAGGGTTACTGGATCATACCACATACGAGGCCTTTAAAGGGAAATCTTCAAATTCTATATCTCATCATAATGTTCAGGCAAACATTTTAACCATATCAATTTGAATATTATTCTCTGACTGCGAGACTTGTGTCATTGCTTGTTTTCATATAGAATGCAACAACAATTTCAAGGGAGTGAAGGAACTACTTACTATTGAAGAACATTGGACGCTGGGATTTAAAACTCTAGCCATTTATGTTTATTACTGTTTTGTAAATAATTTTGCAGTCTTGTATATCAATTATGAACTTAAATAAAGACTATACAGGTCATCTGATCAAATCTGATCAAGATTGTGTGCTTATAT
>NW_011889011.1:335736-338018 GCF_000151845.1 Pteropus vampyrus
GTCGTCGATTGAATGAATGAATGGATGATGTTTGTATCTAAGAATTATGATTTCCACTAAATGAAATAAAAAATTATCCATCGTGTTTTGAAGACTCCAATAGAAAAATAGATATTATATTGAGATTTTTCTCTAAAAAATATGAAAATAAGATAATTTATCTCAAGTTGTTTATAAAGAAGCCTGCTTCATAGCCAGTGTCTTTTTTTGTCTGTTAAGTATATTTATTACATTTGGCAATACTGAAATATTTGGTTTTCCAGAACTATGACTTTAGCATAAGGCTATGTTTAAAAAAATGACTATGAATATAGTTTAGAAAAAGAAAGAATCTGAACAACATTTTTTTACATCTGTGAAAAAATACAGCATTGAAAGTCACTAACATTATAATCATAAATATGTGGAAGAAAAGAACAATTAGCTCAAACAGTTATGGAATTCTGTACTGCTGATAAACGGTCATCTTGGCTTCCACGACAACCTATTCGCATGAAATACATGCAAAAGACTAAAGCTACAACCAGCAGTTTTCGTTTATTTCTAATAATTTTACCTATTGTAAATCAACTGACACACAGTCCAATAACCAGAATATTATTTTGTCGAGCAACGTGGAAACCTGGACTAGGGGTCTAGAGGCAATCTGTTTCATTCACATATTCTAAGGATGTGGTTTTAGGAGTAGGTATTAGGTTTGCAACATTTATGTAAAACAAATAATGTGATACTGAAAAGCAATACTATTCATTTAACATAATGAGTCGCTATGCAGTAAGTCAGATCCTCCTGGAGTGTAAATTATACAAATTTGAAAGCTGCATTTATTATTTAATATCTCATTCCCAGACAGGTGCTTACTCAGTAGTAAAACCTGGTTTAGCATAGCAAATTGAAAGCTGTTCAAAAACAGATAGGAAAGTTTTTTTTTTTTACTCTATCATCCATGTAGCTAAACCATCTGTGTGCATTTTAAACTGTTTTTTTCCTCAATAGTATTGAGACTATTTTAACTATGAATAAAATAAATGAAATATGAATTGTATTAATAGCCAGAGATGCTTGAACCGAAGCTTGGATTTTAAAAAATTTACCATTTAAAAGGTCTGTTTGGAAATAATCTTCGCATTAAGTTGCCCTTCAGTATTCTAACAGGCTGGTACCATTTTGTAAGAAAAGAATGTTGTTAGAGTAAATGCTAGGATATTCTGATATTTCCTAGGTTAAATTGATGAGATTTCATATTATAGATTATTTAATGAGTTTATGCTCCCAACTGTACAATAAGCCCATGTCAAATTTTGCAAGAGATTTTAAGATTTCTAAGAACTCACCTTCTATAAGGCCCTTTGCTGATGGGGCTAGTTTAGGAATCAATGAGGAAAGGGGGTCTTTTCTGCTTCATAAATAGCTTGAGAGTAATTCGGGGTGGCCTAGAAACCAGGAATTATTAGGAAAGTGCTTATAAATGGGCATCATGTATCACCCGCTCAAGATCCTTTCTAAGAACCTAGCCTGGACCTCCGCACGCTGGTGGGTGCCGTCGGCCACTGGCCAACTAATTGCCTTTTTTGGCAAAGCCCACCCAAGGGCCGGCCAACCCCTGCCACCTGGTGTCCCCTGATTCGGAGCGAGTGCATTCGATGCGGGAAGATCACTTACGACTGAGTTTTTCATCATGGCTTTGACTGTGAAGCCCTCGGAAACCAGGGCGTGAGGCTGGTGCCCCGGGAGCGGCTGTTGTGCCAGCAGCTTGGTCCTCTTCGGCAGCTTGTCTGGGCATTTGTTTAAGCTCAGGGTCTCTTTTTCTGCCACCATCTTCCTAGAAAATGTCTTGTTCTCATAAAACGTGTAGTAAAAGACTCAGTGGGTTTTACGGATGTGAGGAGGAGGTCGGGGGAAAAAATGTAAAAAGGCGCGTTAGTGGTAGAAATTCAGCCCCTCGAAGCGCCCAGGCTGATCCAGATGTTTGGAAGCTCCTGGGTGAAGGGACTTGAGGGGCGGGGAGGGGCGGGAAGAGGGCCGGACCTTGGCTGGAGCTGCAACAAGCTTCCAAAGGTGAGCCTCGGTTGCTAGGCGACGCGTCAACACTGCGGCCGAGCGGCCCCACCCCGCCCCCCCCGGTGACGAACTTCTCCTGGGCCTTAAACCGGAAGAGCGTCCGGCAGCGGGCGGCGGGAGCCGGGAGCAGAAGCTACGCGTTAAAACTACGACTCCCAGAAGGCCGCGCGCCACGCGCCTGCCGCGCATGCGCACCCCGGCGGCCGGGCGCCGGGGAGGGG
>NW_011889011.1:339883-344679 GCF_000151845.1 Pteropus vampyrus
TTTAAAGATGTGTGTGCTACTCAGAACTTGCCCATTTCATGCTTGCGCTCTTTTTAATTGCTATACCCTCTTTAATTCAAATAGTACTCTTCCACTTTATTTAAATCTTGGCTCACTTTTGAGAGGAAAAAAAAAAAATGGGTTTCCAGGTAGAATAGGAGTAAAGTATTACCTCCCTACCCGTAAAATTATCTTCCTTTTACTTTCTTAAAACCAAGATTTTCTTCCTGGCCCTGACTATTTGAAAGCACTTGTATTTCTCACTTGGATAATGATTGATAACGCCGTGACCCAGACAAGGCCAGAAACAATTTAATTAAAGCCAGTGAAAAATTGTGACTTTGTGAGAAGTATGGGGAAGATTTTCAAGATAATATAAAGCAGAATAGAAGAACTTCAAGAAATTCAGCTTAGAAAAATGTAACTTTTGGCACCTCTATTATAAAGATATTTTACCCTCTTTTAAAATTAGCAATTCTTTGTGTTTAAAATTGAATTTTAGTAGTGATATTTGTGGTATATTCTGAATGTCTTATAGAATTAGATTTAGGTATTTGAGTAGTATCAGATATTAAAGTGTGTGGATATATGTACAACAGTGTTGCCAGTATTGAAATTCAAATTCAACGTCTTATTCTTTAAAAAGATTTTTGATGCATTTAAAAGACACAATAATTAGAACATAGTCTGTTCTGTGCCTTGTTTAACTTAACATCTCTTAGAAAACTTAACGTTTCTGCACGTATAGATCTACCCCATGGTAATTTCTGCCTAGACTTTAATTTATGGATGCACATAAATTATGCAAATACTCTCAAATAAATGAGCACTCAGTAAGTTTACAGACAATTGCTATCATCAAGAATGTTTGTGTCCTTATTTTATTTGCATATGTATAAAGTAAAAACCTTATTAGAATATCTGGATGGGTTTTCTAGAAAAAGAGTTTCTAGCTTTGAATTCTGCAAGGTATTTCCAAATTGCTCTAAAGTCAGTTGCCCAATTTTGCATTCCTGTCTATCACAGCAAAGTAACAAAGAGCTGACCTGTCCCTTTGGGCTGAAAAAACTTGAGAAAGACATTCTCCTCAGAGCACTCGCTGGATTTCTTCTGTCTCCACTTCTTCCCTGCCCCCAGGTCAGCGCCTGTGAGCAGTGTGCAAGCTGAGCAGCAGTCCTTGCTGGCCTTGACCTGTCCAACCGTGTTTTACAAAGTGCCCATTTCCCCCGTGTCCTAGAAAAGACTTTTATTTTTGCCTTCTGATAGATGAAAAACAGTATGTTTTAATTATTAAAATGACTTTAAGGAGGAAAAAACTCTCACCTCTCATTTTAGAATGCTTTATTTCCACGAAAGCGGATCCAGTAATTGAGCACCAACTGTGTGCTCAGTACTGCTCCAGGTATCAGGGATACCTGAGTGAAAAGAAAAAAAAAAGAGAGAGAAAAGTGTTCTGTTATCATGAATATAATAAAGTCTAACTTTATTATTTGCCCACAAATCTACATACTCGTTTTAAAGCTTGTGTGTGGTGAATTTCGAAGTCTCAGAGTTTATATTTTTAGCCGACTATACTGTGTACTGCCACTTGCCCTGCCCTTTCAATAATTTTAAGTATAAAGAATGACTCTACATCTAGAACCCAGAGTAGGCTGTAAAGCTTCTGTTTATGATGAGGTAGAATTGCGTCTACTAAATTTTTACAAAGAAGATTTTGTATAATTATGTACAGTTTTTGGAGTCCAAAGGCTCTAAAACGATGACCTTATGCCCTTTTCAATTTTGGAGCTAGTTCTAAGGATTTTTTTTTTTTTTGAAGTTTGCATTTTTTTGAAGCCTTATAGCTTCATTGTTTGAAAATGAAAATACTTTGTATTAAGATACACCAATCCATTTCTACCTCCAAAGCTTCTTTGAAAAATGCAGACCCCCCCCCCAAAAACCTATCTCCTTACTTCGAACTGCTTCATATTCATGAAAGCAGTTTCAATGCAGAATACTTTATTCTGTTCGCTTTTAGTTCTTTGATCAATGAAAATTGTTTCTTACCTGCTGTTTTTTCAGCCTTTAATTGTGGCCCAGTGCTTATTCAGTGGTTCTGTTTTAATTTGCATTTAATGAGCTCATTTAAAATGTTTCTTTGTAGTAATCTGAATGGTTTCTCTCTTAAGTTTTGTAATATTAGAGAAAGGGATTTGTGCGGCAGCTGGCCGATTTATGTTGCAGCTCCCTTTCCTGGTTTATTTACCTCGCCCGGTAGGAGAGAATCTTGGTTAAAAGGAATTGCAGGAATCCGACGATTTCCCCCGGTACTATGTGTCCTAATTATCTAGAACTTCTACCAGGTTATTCAAATATCTGTTTTCACTAAATAGAAAACTTTCTTCTTTGAATTAATAGGTATTTCAATTCACAGTACTGACGTTGGTGCCATTTCTTCCCAAGGTGCTGAATCAGGCAGCGCTGAGCAGGAGGCCCGGGTGGGTGGTGTCTGTGTGTACTGCCTGTGGGGGAGGGTCATGGAGAAGTAGAAGATACACAGAAGTATTTGAGAACTTTCAAAAGTCTTTCGCTAAAAGTCATACCATCCCCGGTGAGTTTGTGATCCAGCTGGACTGAGAAGATATACCTTTTGGGTAAGGGTCCCACCGTCTCCCCAGTAGAAGCAGAGTGATTAGAAAGATAGGTGTCTATGTGAACACATATCTTTGAATGCCCTTCCTCTCTGTAGTACATTTAGAACCTGCCGTTCATGCTTCAAGACCCATTTCAGAAGATACAACTGTATATGAGGTCTTCCTTAAGATTTCCACCTGGGTGTTACCACGTACCCATTTTTCAGTCTGAAGCAATTAGCTCCACCTTTAGAATCAAGATTTTAGCAACTGCCATTGGTCAGGTCCTTGCTCATAGTGTAGAAAGTATGCAGAACCACACACAGAAAAGCATTATGAACGGATCGTATTTTGAAAAGATGTTCATGGCCGTAATGCAAAGCTGTGGTACAGTACGGGTCCAGGTAACCGTTAATGACTCCTGTTCCCTCTCAAGCAGATGACCATCCACCGAGAGCGATAGGGCGATTTGTGGGGTGGGAGTTGGCTTTTCTCAGGGCGATGTCATCGATTAGCTCATCTCTCTGATCAAGGGCCATATTTCTAAAAAAAAAAATTGTTCTAATTTTTGTAGAATGTATTATCTGTTATCGATAGGTATGCTTCTTTGTCGTGCGACTAAAGCTTTACGTTTATTTGTGTTCCAAAAATAACCTGCATCTCTTTCTTCAGTGCGTGGCACCTGACGCTTAGCGTTCCGTTTATAGTCTCTTCTCTAGGTGAAGAGGATGGTGCTGCTGCAGCTAAGCCGCCAGGTGGCCATCGTGGTGCAAGGGACAGTCGCTTCCTTTCTGCTGTCCGCGCGACCTTCATGCCTGGCCACGTGTGGAGAGCATTCGTGGACAAATGTCTGTCTGTGTGTTAGAGTACTGATGGACTCTTCATGACTTCTCCAAGACGTGAACTTGTAAGACATGAACAGGGTCCCCCGCCGAGGGGAACATTACAGCCCTTACTATTGGAAGAGAGAAAAATTGCTGTGTGCGATAGATGACAACCTTACCCATCCCCCAAACCCCACCCCCACCCTTATCGGATTAGGAAAACAATGAATGAGTCCGGAGCTAATACTGGTGTTTCCACTGAGATATTTTCATTATTTATCTATGTAACTGAGGAATGTACTAGTTATTCCTATGATTAAAGGTTTCTGGAGTTTCAGTATATAAATCAGATGACCTGAGATGGAGCCCTTTGTAACAACATAATGATTTTTTTTTTTAAGCTTATTGTCCAGGGTAGATGCATTTTCCAGAACGTGGAAAGATAAGAACTAGACATCTGAAGCTCACTCTGTGCTCTGGATAACATGGAGAAGTAGGACCGAATGTCTGTAATGTCTGTGTTTCTGAGGCGAGAAACACCTGCACCACGCCACCTTTTCTCATTGGTCCTTCGTCCTTCCCCACGTTCTTCGATTTCCTCAGAAGCTGGATTTTTAAATTTCACTCTTCAGCTCACAGGAGCAGCTGGTCTCTGAGTAAGTTTCTTTGCTTGCCGCCGGTGTTCCCGCCGGGCTTGGCTGTCGGTCAGGAAAGTGTTGCTGAGGGTCATCATGGGGATGGCAGGACTAGGCAGACCCGGAGCCGCTGCGGCCCCTCCCTCAACAGGGAGCTGTCCGACCCAGGCAGGGAACATGCAGGCCCAGGCTCTGCATTTTGCTCTTGGAGGAATCTGATCCTCATTACAACTATTTTTTTCTTAAGCCGGAGTTTTGGAGAGTGATGAACTTTGGGCTGGCTGGAGGACAGGGAAACAGCCTTACTGAAGAAGTAAAGATTTAAGAAGAATAATTTATGCTCTAGGTCTCCTCTCTACCCTTGACCTCTAGCTCGGAGACGATTTCTGCCCCGTCGTGCATTGTTGTGGGGTGAGAGGTACAGATTTAAGCACAACTGAGGCAGCATTCCGTGGGTTGCTGCTTGTTTGGGCTGCTGACGACAAACAGACATAGAGTGCACAAGTTAGCTGACTGTCACCAAACAGGTTTAAGTAATGAGGTGTGGCAGCACCTAAGGGTGCTTTTAAACAGAGACGCCCGCATTTGTACTGTTGAGTAGGAATTGCGTGTGTCGTGCCGCGGTCAGTTTAAGCACAACTCCCTGGTGTAATAGTGGGGGCCAGGATTCGATTCCGCTCCTGTTCATTTAGGACCTGGTGGAATCCAAGCCAGCAGCGGCT
>NW_011889011.1:345144-374684 GCF_000151845.1 Pteropus vampyrus
GGCCAGACCTGGACCCACACAGATGTGTTGATTCTTTTTTCCCCATCAGCTCGACTTCAAGGAACTCACCAAATAATCTTATTCTCTGTATGATGCCAGAGCTTCGTACTGGCTCCATACGCTGTCCTTATACCCTGGCAAGCACTGGGCACTGTAGCACTGCAGCATATTTTATAACCATTTTTTGGGGTGAGGAGAAGGTTCTCGAATATTTTTTATTTGGGGTTTAACATCTGAGGAACTTCTCTGTTGGGTCTAGTCATGGTTGTCACTGTTTTTTTTCTGTATAAATTTATTAAAAATCCCTTATGGCTTCTGCAGCCAATTTAATTATCTTATGCTCAATAGAATGCAAATTATGCTGGTAAACATAGTCAGAGGAGGGGTGGTGATACCATTTGAAGTCAGGTTTCTGGAGGTGACATGATTTTTTTTTTTTGTCCTCGAGCAATGATGACAGCAGGGTGATAAAAATTAATTGCCTAAGACTGATAAATATGTGTGAATTCTTTAATAGTTAAGAAATGTTTTTAAAGTATTAATGTAAGAGCTTAGTTACCATAAATGAAAATTAGATAGCATTGGTTGCCATTTACATATGGAAAATATATCTTTGGGTTGTGGGATTTTTTTTCATTATACTTTACTATGTTTTTCAAATACTTAGCATTAAGCATATGTAATTCTCTGGGAATTAAGAAATGTAGTAAATGTTATAAACACAGTCTTAAGGAAAGGACAAATGCATCACCATTGCTATATATGTAGACCCAATGATGCTTTTACGACAAATTATGTCAGATAAATTACTGACGGTAGCTTCAAGTAATGTCATGTTTCGGTCCTACAGGTGTGTTTCCTGGAAAAGAAACATTACTATGATGATGTCACTAACTTTTTTCAATAGTATTATGTGCTTTGGGGGCATAGCTCAGTGTCTGTATTAGTTTCCTGTTGCTGCTTTAATAAATTATTGTAAGTTCGGTGGCTAAATACAACACAGTTATCCTCTGACAGTTCCGGAGGTCACGAGTCCCAAGAGAGGTTCAAGGGGTGAAAACCAGGGTGTCAGCAGGACAGCTGCTGCCGGAGCCTCCTTGGGCCCTCACGGAGAGCCCTCTTCCACGGAGACGGGGCCTAACAAGCTCCCGGCTCTTCCCCCGGCCTCCGTTTCCATGGCCACACTGGCGTCTCCTTCACTATAACCTTGACCTTTCTCGACCTTCCTCTTACAAGAACACTCGTGGTTACACTTAGGGGCCTCCGGGATACCCTCCGACCTCAAGGTCCTGTATTAATCTTATGTGCAGAAGTCCTTTTTGACATAAGGTCGCGTTCAGAGGTGTCGGGGTTGGGACGTGGACATCTCGAGGAGGTCCAAGTCAGCCTCCCAGTTGCCATTAAGGTCATCAGCGTTCGAAAACTGGCTTTGAAGTGTCTTATCGTGAACTAAGGATGACAGGTGTAGGACATTGAATTGACAATGTTGTTACTTGATTTTGCCTTTTCTGGGGTCATTTAAAGGCAATGCAGTAACGTTACACATGAGGGATCTAGTTTTTTGCGTGTGTGGATTAGTTGCTAAACCTGGCCAAGGACATAACTTGCTTTTCAAGGCAGTGTCCCCAGGTGGTGAAAGAGCATGTGGCCCCAGTCCAGGGCTGAAGTGGTGAATTACAGCCGGGGCATTTGCTGTACTGATTTGCCGTTTGTGTCCTGTAGAGCGGGAGACGCTTTGTTAAGCTCTTGGCAGGAAATACGACTTCACACAACAGCACGTGATCCAGCAAAGCAGGAGCAAATCACCATTTCGTGTATATTTTGATTTCTGATTTGCCAGTTTACTGTGAACGGTACACATAGTGTTGCTGTGGGATAGTTTAATACTGTCTTGCCCTTCGTAAATAATAACTGGTCTGGCTTGGTTGAAAATTACAGTTAGAAGTTTTAAATAAATTCTAGTAAAGTTATGAAGGACTAAAGACAACATAATTGTGTAGCTTAATTTGCTTCATTTTTTAAAAAGACATCGGTATAGAATTTGATTTTATGAGGCGGTTTTAGCTGAAATATTTGGAAAGTATTGTTAGTACAACTGGGAGAAACTGTAAGGGAAATATGGAATACATTTTTAAAATAGATAAGTACAGAATTTGATTTGTAAGAAAAGGAAAAGTTCATTTTTATTGGGAAAAAAAGCAAGGAAATAAATGTTAAATTCAACAAACATTTGTCAAGACTGCAGATTATAGGATGTGGGACAGGCCCCAAGTCTGCATATCTAAAAGAAGGAGTCACAGTTTAGTGAAAGTGCTCTGTCACCAGCAAAACAATGCTCCGTGAGCATGGACACTGTGACAGGTGTGTTTGCTTGTGTGATAAAGCGGGGGGCCTCTGGGGCAGAGCTGGGGTGCGAGCTGGGCCCTCGGAGCTGACTGGTCTGAGCAGGCGGAGCAGGACGTGGGGCCTTGTCAGCACACCTGTGCTGGGGAAGGAGAAGGAGTCGGCGGGACAGAGCGAGAGGGGCGTGGAGTGGGGACCGGTGAGGGACGGGACGAGGGCGGGGGGCCTCGCCGTGTGGCTTTCTGTGCTGTGCTGCAGTCTGGGCTTCGCTCTGTGAGTTCTGAGGAGCCCGCTTGGTCTTAGTGCCGGGAATGGGCATGGTCAGGTTTAATTTTAGAAAGATAGCTTTGGCTGTGGGGCCACGTTAAACCTCAAGCATTTACTTTTGGTTAACGTAGAAATTACGACAGTACTAATGTGGTCTGCCCTGATTTAATGAAAGGTGGCAGGTCTGCAACAAGTGGGCACTCCGCGTTGGATGCTAAGGCCCATCTCGGGCCAAGGACGTGCACCCTAATGCCTGCCATGGCCAGTGGTAGGGGAACGTAGCTCGTTGAATCAGGGCTCCTCCAGGACAGTAAAATGTGGCCGTGCCCGTGGCCGAGAGCGAGATGCGCGTCCAGCACCCCCGAGCCTTCCCGCTGAGGACCTGTCAGCCATCAGGACAGGTCCTCTGCCTGACGAGATCGGAGGAAGCATCCTTTGGAAGGTTCGCATACTTCCGGTTATTTTGACAAGATCGTTCTCCTGCTGAAGCTTAAAGACCCAGTGTCATTCCATTTTCATGTGGTGCGTTTACTTATCTGCATCCTTCATGAGGGAGGAAGCACGCTTCGTACTTAATAAGCAAATGTGGAATTAGTGAACGTGTGAGTCAGGAGAGGGGACCATCGTCTTGTCCCGTTTTGTCTTCTTCAGCCTCCCTTTCTGCGTCTGTGGTTCAGGGGCTGGTCGGAAGAGTTGGGGCTCTGCAGATACAGTCCTGGGGGGCAGGATGGGGACTGCATTTATCTCTGTGGCCCTCAAGCCCAGCATCACCCCAATAAGTGTCAAAATGGATGAAAGGATAATAAATACGGGTAGTAACTACTCTGTGGTTTGATTCGGGTACATAGTTCATATCCTGAGATGATGATTAATTAATTGTAAGAGAGATTTTAGTCTGTCACATGTTTCTGTGCAGAAGTCGGAGCCAGCGCAGGATGCTGACTGCCCCCAGCCGTCTTTTCACGGTGTTTGGTCTTACTGCTTCTTGAATGCTTGCCCCTGACGCCATTACATTATTTTAATTCTGGAATGAGCCGGGATTTTACAGTGATCGCTCTGTGTAGGGCGTTTACAATATAAATCACGTCTGTTTTCCACCTTTAGCTTTTAACTTTACAACAAATGCATTTTTGTTTCACTGGGGTCTGTACTTACTTGTTGCCCTAATGCAGCTTTTCTCCATGGAGTACTCTCAAAAGAAACATATGCTCAAAGCTTCAAAGTAATTACAATATCACTAAAAGCTTCCTAATCATGTTACTGAAACTAAATGTTAAAAAATTTGATTTTCCTTGATCCAATCATTTCAATTTAATTTTAGGCTACTGCATGATTGATTGAGGAAAGCTGGCTGGCCATAGCCAAGGACTGTTTGTAATGCCTAAAGCCTTGCACAGAAGACTTCAAGGCAATTTAATTTGGGTAGGAATTTATTTTAATTATTCTGAGGGATTTTTTATGGGAAAAATAGATTTGTTTTCATGCTGTTAGTGTTTGACTGACTCTGATGTCATCTGTACAGTCCTTTGTCTGCGGTGTTCACTCACCCACCTCCTCAACCCTGCTAGGCAAGACTCTGGGTGACGGAAAAGGCCCAGTTCTAAAACAAAGGACCAAAGTCAGATTTTTTTTCTTAATTGTCCTAAAGATGTTCTTTCATGTGACTTATAAGGTAGGTTTAAGGTTTTAACTTTTTTTTGAAACGATGGGCACTTTCGAAGTATGTGCATCTGTTTACGGCAAGCGTGCACAGCTCCTGCCATGTCTCGCACAGGCATTTCTTCTGCCTGCATGTAGCAGAAGCATCACTTACCCAGGAAAAGTCAGAACATTAGGGGTAAATGCATCTACCTTTTCCTCATGGCTCATGGGGGTGGGGACATGGTCGTCCATCAGATTCACGTCTTTTGTTCTCAAAAACTATTTATTTTTATTTTTAATGAAGTGTGGAGACAAAGGAATATGAAATTACTTTCTGAAGCAATGTGAATTTTTAAAAATTTTCAGCATAGTTTGTTATAATCATATCTATGACAAAACAGTAAACCTGGCATGCTTGCTGATCACACTTGCTACTCAGCTTTAAGTCTGGTCATAACTCTATCGTAGGTTAATGTTGGCTTTTATAATTCTACTGAATTGCTATTTTATCCTTTTTCTTAAATTCTTCTTTTATTTGCTTTTAACAGTGACTAAGTGATAACTAATAGACAAATCTTTTGCAGTTAATTATATACAAACCACTTGATGACGTTTGAGCCTTTTTATTAAATTCCTGAAGGGGAATTTTGAACCCTAAATACTATACATTGATAGGATTTTGATAAAGGAAAATAAAATTTTATTTCTCAAAATTTTTTTATTCTCTGAATCTTTCTGCTTTCCTTTCCCTTCGCCAGAGGACTAATTTTATAAATAGTGACCGTTTAGCCATTTTCCTGCCTCCATGATGGTGGGCTTCCTGTTTGATTGGTTGGCTGATTGATGGTGTCTCTGAAAATCAGGCTTGGAACTAAAATACATATAAACGTGTGTATATGTACACACATGCATCGTATATGTGTCACACTCCTTATTCACTCCTGTCCCCGTCCAGGCCATGTCCCAAATCACCTTTCTCCCCGAACTAGGTTATAACAATATCTCATGTACTTAAAATTTCGCCTCCACACTGTAAGGTAGTGAAGTTGTGGTGACAGCTCCCCTTCCTAGGGGTTTTACTATGGGGGAGCTGGAACTGAAGTGAAGAATTCTAGTTTTATGTGGAATTCCTATGGGCAAACCCATAGATTTAAGTTCCAGAAGGCAGGGAGGTGATCCCGATTTTCACGTTCTCTTGTTTGCGTCAAAGGATATGGGATGAGTAGCTTCGACATTAGGATACCTATGTGAGTTCATACTCGAACATCAGGTAGGGGGATGGTTGCCTGAGCTGGGCTTTGTATCAGTATCACCGGTGGTTCAAGCCAGAGATAAGCGTGCTGGGTTTGGGAACTGACGTTTACTTACAAACTAATAAGTTCACCTGTTAATGTCTCATGGATGCCAGCAGAGGATATAAGGCTCGTGAGTCAAAGGCGAAGGACTGTTACTCCTGGCACAGCAAATCGTGTAAATGTTACCATATTTACACCAGTTGCCTTCGCCCCCAGTTCCACAGGGGAGATACGATGTGGCCCAGATGGGTTCTGTGCATGCAGTGCGTTTGCATTGCAGACAGGGTTCATTTACGGAGCTTGAAGAATCCACCGCTTTTATAGCAAGCAGTGAGCAAACTTCTTTGGGGATAAACATGACCTCCTTTCTTACGGTTATCGCATGCGTAAACACCCCTGAGAAATGGCCTGGGTGAAAGGGAAGTCAGGGCCATGAACTCTTGGCCCACTCGGCGAGACGAGCAGGTGGGCGTAAGAGGCCCAAAGAAAACGCTCCCTCCAAATAACCAGTTTTTCTTACACCGTCTTGACTTGTGATGAATTTTCACATACGTCTGCCACTCCATGGTCACTCTGATTAACTGGGCCAACAGAGACTGGACCAGATCTATTCAGTTTGCCTCGTATAGCATTTCACTTGAGTCGAGCGGAGGGGCCGGGGAGGACACTGTGCACGCTCCCTCATGCCTCCTGTGATTTGGGGTGACGCCTCCCACTGCCAGGTTGGTTTCTTCCTCCACAGGCGTGAAACTGGCGTCCCTTCCGGTAGCTCGAACTGTGTTTTCTCCTGTCTCCCGTGCTTGTTTCCACACCTGCTGTCGGGAAGGGTCCGGTGCAGGTGGGTAAGGGCGTTTTCATGACATTTGTAGGGGCTTTTCATGTCCCCGCTTTGGCCCCTGTGTACAGATTTGATGAGCAGTGTACTCAACTCAGTGACCCAAGTCAGTCCAACACATATCTAGCGGCTGAACCAAAAATATGTTGGAACCTTTTAGGACTCTGTGTGATCGGGCCGCTGTCTGGAGGGTATACCAGTCGTCCTGGCCTTGGCTTCCTGCTAGGGAAGAAGAATGCTTTCTGCTCGGGATTGCCATTTTCGGGGCAAACCTTCAAATTTCAGTATGGGTCTGTGTAGCTTTTGAACTTTCTGGGGATGGCTACGTTTCGTGGCCCAGCTGCCTTACTAAGGTGTGTAGGTCAGGAGGCAGTAAGACAGGTAGAGGCAGAGATCTTTTTGACTTGATTTTTAAAGTACATTTTACCTCCCAGTGCTTGCAACCTGAGGATAGGAAAGGCCATGGAATGTCCATCGGTCGCTTTTACTGTTGGCCCGTTGCCGAGTGGTCATTAGGCAAAAGACACACCATTGTCAGACGAAGATGGCATGAAACCCTAAAACATGACACTGTGCTTTCAGGAGCCACAGCGATGTGGCCGGAGTCAGCTGACTGGACAAGACTCTGGAGTCAGCAGCGGTAAGGCAGGTGGGCTCTCCCGGAGTGACAGTCAGGGGTCTGATGTCGTGCGTGTGGGAGGAGTGGACAAGGCATGCGCAGTGACAGGTGGGCTGCGGCGGGCTGCGGAGGACGGCTTTCCCACTGGGGCACCCCTTCTTGCTTCCCGTCGGGGCAGCCCGTGCTGCTTCCACAGCTGCCCAGGGTCGGGTAGGCCCGGGGCTGGAACTGAGAAGCTCGGGCTATTGGACTTTGGCCTTTGGGTCAGTGAAATAATAGGTGTTTTCAAAGTGGGGGGAATTCCGGGTGTAGAAGAGAAAGATGACAGTTCCGTGTTTCAACTATTTCATCACTGTTTAGAATCAATGTCCTGCAAATGGCAAATTGTCCTGCTCTATTATTTGCTTTTCTCTGTTACTTAGGGAAATTTTATTTTATATTAATTTTATAAAGGATAATTAAAATGAAGATTCGCTTTCGACTTCTTTTATCTCTCCTTGCAGACTCTTCTCAGTTTATTTGCTGGTCTTAATTGGGGCATAAAATCTCTAAGTTTCAAGTGTGGATATATGTCTATGACTTTTCATACTCTTTTCAAATATTCTTACTATCAACATTTATTCATTTTTCTTGGGATGCAGCTGGATTGAGTCACTAGGAATGTAAAAAAAAAAAATATGGCAACAATTCTTTTTAGATTTTCCAAATAGCTTTAAAATATGCTATTTGCTTTTGTGTTTGTCTTATCTGAGCCCATAAATAAATTTTGAAAATTAAATCAGTTGTTCATTTGAGATGGTTTCTCCTTCAGAGAGAGAATGTATTACAAAAAATAATGATGATGCTATTTCTTTAATATGGCAGTGAAATAAGATGTTTGTGGTTTTCTCAAAACCAGACCAGAGATAACCTGGCAAAACGAAAATATTTTAAGTAGTCCTCCATATTGAATAATCTTTCTGAAGATGTATGTCTTTTTCCGGCCATGGTAAATTCTGTAGCCTGAACATAATTGTGTATTGCTTTGTTCAAAGTATCTTTTATTCTCTTAGAATCATCAGTTATCATTGAATAGTATTACAAGTAGAAAAAAAGAAAAGTAGGTGAATTTGGATACCTAATGATCCCATAATGTAACTTGAATATTTTTAGTTTTTATATAAAATTAATATATGTTGTATGTTCTAAAGATGAGGCCGCTAGATGCCTTTGCATGGTGTATGAGTATAAGGATTATCTTGATTTTTCCCCCAGAGCCATTATTTCTGGGTTGATGGGGGAAAACTATGCTTTCTAAGTTAAGAAACATCTTTTATATTTATTAGAAATTTAATTCGCAATTTAACAAAATTTTCTATATTCACTCTATAGCCATTTTTCTTAAAGAAGTAGTTTTTGGTAGAAAAAAATCTCTTTGAATTCTTGATCCAAGGATAAAATTATCAGTATTCTTTTACCCTTTCACTTTGATAGCAAAATAAGAGAAGTTGTTTTCACACACGTAAATTCCATCAAGTATGATCAGTAGACTAATATAACATATAGCTGTTACTGTGTTCTTAAGAATTGATTCATATACGTGTACATATATATGATGGATTCTCTACATTTTGCAAGTAGAGGAGAAAATGAAATGGATAGAAATAATGCCCAGTGTTTACTGAGAGTGCATGTCACCTGTTACATTTTAAGTGCTACACTTGCATCATGCCATGTAATCTTCACGACCTCTCGTGACACTGTGTGGCCTTCCTGTTACCCGGGAGCGATCTGGAGCTCTGAGAGGTCGGGTGGCTTGCTCAGGTTGTGGGATGACTGGTGGAGGGCAGGGGTGAGCCCGTGCTGTGCCCTGCCCTTCCCTCCCCAGCTCCCTTCAGATCCCCTCTTTCTTTCCTAAGGGAACCCTGCCCCCCTCCTCCTGAATCAGTTTAGAGGCTAAAATAGCAGATGAAGCTA
The DNA here is from genome assembly GCF_000151845.1 of Pteropus vampyrus. Classification (NCBI taxonomy): domain Eukaryota; kingdom Metazoa; phylum Chordata; class Mammalia; order Chiroptera; family Pteropodidae; genus Pteropus; species Pteropus vampyrus. The sequence continues at coordinate 354,101 of NW_011889011.1, forward strand.
AAAAGTTTCTTTGACTTATAACAATTTCCTCCAGAATTATCTTGTTGAAAGTAAATAGCCCATCTGGCTTCCTCCTTTCACAGAGCAAAACTCCTAAGTGAGCGTTGTGACTGAAGCTGGCCGAGTTCCATGCAGTGCGGCTGTTGGCCCGAAGCGAGATGAGCACAATCTGTTTCTTCTATTTCTGATAAAGGAAAAGAGTGCCTTCATTTGCCTCTTTAATTCATTGCTTACATTTTATGTCCTTCTTCCTCACAATAGCAACTTTCCTGCTGTGTGTGTGGTTTTTTTTTTTTTTTTAACATGCAGGTAAAATGGAAACTACATAATAATCTCATTTCAGTACAAGGACACTACAAAGAAATAGCATTCAAGCTTGCATTTTAAGACGTGGCATGAGGTCGTTAGCTGTGTGACTCGGGTGGATTAGCAGGAGTGGAGGGGACGGGTGGGAGAGCCCTTGCTGCTGGCCCACCCTGTACCCGCTCTCTGAATAGGGAGGGTTATGTGGCATTCGGTCGCAGAACCCAGGGGCATCAGAGAGCACAGCCTGCGCGCTTACTCCAAGCGCCTTGGTGAAGCTCTCTGCCTTCACAGGAAGAAGCCTGGGGACGCTCGCCCCTCTGGACTGATAATTACCCTGCTGCAGGGCCGACCCAGGGCCTTGAGAGTGGAGCCTGAGCCTTCCCCGGCCAGGAGAGTAATTGATGCTTCCCGCGTCTCAGAGCAGACAAGAAACTTGTCAACTTTATAAACTGCTAAATGTATTATTTTAATTTCCAATTTTCTTTTGGAACCACGTTTCAAGAGGTCATCACGCAGAGTTTGATGCTGTCTTTCCATGACTGACAGCTGTTCTCCAAATCTCATTATTTTGACGGAAAAGTTCAAAAAAAGCCAGTTCCTTGCCTCAGAGAGGCCGTATGTTGCTTGTTAAATGTCAATTCAGAGATAGAGGCATCTAGATTTTATACCCGGGAACATGTCTTCTCAATTAAGGGCACTTCTGATGGAGACAGTGGGGTTCTGGGCCCAGAACGCTGGCCCAGCAGTCTTAAATTTACATCTGTGAAATGACACATGCGGATGACGTTGCCACACAGCTGTTTCTGAAACTGTGTCCCTCTGAGGAAGCGAGGAGGTCTTTTGGGGTGCCTTTGGGAGATCCCTTGGGGGCTTGGGCAGGATGGGGAATCCTAGGGAAGGGCCTGACCCTTGACTCAGCTCCTATCGGTGCTTGTCTGACCCGGGCTGGCCCCCTATTGGGTGTGAAGGCTTCCATCACGGACATTAAAAAAGAAGAGCCAATCTCTAGAAATTGTTACTAAGTCTTTTCTTATTTTAACATTTTTCATTTTCGTGTTAAAGGAACATGATCTACCAAGTAGTATGTAAAAGATGTTTTTGCCTTTGGAACTACAGTTATCAATACGTTTTTATGCTTTAATATAAATCTCTTCATACTTTGTAAACATGATGATATTATTTGACATAGTTTAAAAGGGGCTAACAACGGTACTCTTTCTTGTAGATCCTTGTACTGTAAACAAACACGAAGTTCTTTGGTTTCACAATTCAAGTGTGACCACCTCAGAGCGCTTGTTAGTGCCGGACCCTGCCAGGCCTGTTCACACACTTATTAAATGTCCTTTCGTGATCCCTAATGAGCAGATGAGGACATCAAACCTTGTTTTTTTCCTATTTAGAACATATTTATACTTATTCATAAATATTTATAAAATATTATATCACCGAGTAAAATTTCTTAGCTGATTATGCTTTAAGAAGTCACATTTAAGCTGCATGTATGGAACTCAGAATTCATTTCTCCTAAAAGCTTTTTAAGGTATCAGTTTAGCAAAACATTCCAATGAGCTTTGACATATAATTTAAATAAGACTAATGGGTTTGGAATGGTCTGAGGCATTCATGTATCTGATTATTTTATTGGAAACCTAAGACAGAGGCTGAAGGTGAGACTGTGCTGCTAACATCCAGTTTCGTTCCTGATGCTCGGTCTTCTAAGGCGTTTGAAGGAAGATGTGGCAGGGTCTGTACTTGGGGGAGAAAGCAGGTACAGAAGCCTTTGTTCCTTAAAGCAGGGGTCCCCAAACCCTGGGCCATGGACTGGTGCCAGTCCATGGCCAGTTAGGAACCGGGCTGCACAGCGGGAGGTGAGCGGCGGGCGAACCAGCGAAGCTTCATCTGTATTCACAGCCACTCCCCAGCGCCAGCATCACCGCCTCAGCTCCGCCTCAGATCGTCAGGCATCAGATTCTCATAGGAGCACTGGTCCCTGGTGCCACAAAGGCTGGGGACTGCTGCCCTAAAGGAATGTTAAGGAGTTCGTCCAGAACACCTCGCACATTTGGGTCACAGCCTCCTACGGTCCACTGGTGCCTGGTGGCACTGGCCCCGTAGCCCCAGGAGGAGGGCTATGTGGAGGGCAGCAGAGGTTCCAGCGGCTGTGTTAGCTCCGAGAGTCGGGCTGACACTGTCTCCACACTTTGCTGTCATTGTTTGTCTTTCAAGAGTCCTTACTCCTGACAAGCTCTTCAGTCCTCTCTGATGCCAACTAAAGAGGACTTGGGGTCAGGAGGGTGTCTGGAGTTTATCCATCGCAAGCCCTGCTGGGCTCTTAAGTAAGGCGCTTAATTACAGGGCGGACCCCCCTTCCTCCCAGCGCTATCCGTGGCCTCCATGCAGACGGGCCACAGCTGTGCGTGGGGCCATCGCAGTCCCGGCCCCGCGAGTGCTGGCATTTAATCAGCGAGGCGCAGCGAGCCTGCGCCATCACCCCCCGCGCTGACCCACCGCCGGCAGCAGCGCGGTCCGGCGAGTCTGTGGGGAAGGGTTTGCCAGCCACGGTGAGTGGACTCTGCGGTCCCGCCGGCGCCGTCGGGTGGTTGAGGGAGGGCCGGGCCTTTCTGGCCCGCGGAGCGGGCACAGCTGTCTGCGCTCCGGAGAGCCCCGGGCTCCGTGCAAAGTGCTCAGCCCCGCGCCGCGCACGGGCCGAAGCTGCCGGTGGTGAGTGGCAAAGGCGTGGGAAACGCAGAGGGAACGAGCTGGCCTGTGCCGTCTCACGTGCGCGGCTCTACTGCGGGAAGGTGTTTCTCTCCATTCCAGCGGCTCGGAAATGTAAATCTGGTTTGGTTTTAGTCACAGGATTTAAAACACAGAATTAACGGTATGGTCATGAGTTAATTAACATGAATTAGAGACAAGGGATGGATATAAATGTGAAAGTTCAACACGATAAAGATAACATTTTTATAAATATTTTACGTCTATTTGAAGTTTTTTATTTAAAAAAATGAAGATGCATTTCACTGTATTTTAGTTGTTTATTTGTTTAGATGTCTAAAACATACTGTCTATAATGCTTTTCAAATACAGTAGCTTAATTATTACTTTTCTTTTTAGATATCAGGGATTCTAATACTAAAGTTTGTTTGGATGAAACTATGGAAAGGTTGACTGTTTCTTAGTAGACAAAAAATGTAAAATAAGGTTTTCCTGGTAATCCAACCCCTAGAATGCCACTGAATCCTCCGGTACAGTCTTAAGTAAATATTTCAAATAGTAAGTGAAAATTGGGTCATTTAATTCTTAACCTAAATTTTTTTTTAAATTCGCTTTTAGTATGTCTTTATGGTTAAATCAATCCCCTTAGATATCAATCAACAATGTGCAGGCAATGAAGCCTTTCTCCGACACTGATTTATTAGGAAAGCTCATTTAAAGAGGGAAGCATCTCTCACTTGTCAACACTGAGATAATTATGCACTATTAATTCTCATGTCATTTCAAAAAGTGCTATTTTAAAACTATTCATTTCATCAATCCTGAGAACCAGGATAAGGTAGACAGCCTGCTGTAAGCCAATTTGAGATGTGATTACATTGCTTTATTCCTGCAACGCACGAATCAGAAAGTTGATTTAATGTGAATACAGCTTTTGAAATGTTTCTTACTTCATTTTAAGAGATGAATATGATTAGGCAACCTCGAGATGACAAAGGAGTTGATGTAGAAGAAAGGAACTTTAATTCTGCCATTTGCAGAGTCAAGGTGGTGGGTGGGCAGGGCTGAGGGAGAAGATCAGGAAATGGTAGTTTTCCTGTTTCGTTTTATCTAAATGAACCTTTTGTGTGTGTCTGCTCTCTGCATGTTATTCGCTGAGATCAGAGTTGTTAAAGCTTATTTACAGTGACCACCTATGGCGGAACTAGAAGATGAATTTTTTCGTAGATGAATTTTGTTGATTAAAGTTACTTTTGAAGGAATAATTTTAAATAAACCAGAGAGTCAACATATCCTGGCAGACTTTTGGAAGCATTGATTTCAGCACCTTGCCAGGTGTGTAGTACTTGAAGTTCATGAATATGTAGACTTTACAAAGATGTTATTGTATACAATTTTGGTTCTTTAAGCTATTTTTACTAGTTTCTCGACCTTGTAGAACAATTGTCAAGATAATTTTCAGTTCTTATTTTAAAGACACATCAATTTACAGGAGATATTTAGTTTTACAAAGACATTATAATATGGTTTGATTTTTAAGCACCTTGTTTCATAGAAGATGCGCGGAAATAGTTTGTTTATAAATGGAACTGTTCCCCGCATACAGTCATGTGCTTCTATTGGTTTTATTTCGGAGTGTGTGTGTGTGTTTCTATCTAGAAATAAAGAATAAGATTTTACAATTATAATTTTGCTAACCTCAAAGATTAGTGACAAAGTGATGACTTATGTGTTAAATATTGATTCTGGTTGTTCATTGACCTAAAAAGAACGATCATTGCTTGTCAGCCCTTGACTTTCCAGGCTCTGCCATTGTACTGTTTCAAGCCCCAGGGAAACTGGCTGGCACACTGGTGTGCTGGACTTTGGTATGTGTGGACTGTTTTTATCACATTTAAAATGATCGATGGTTTATAGGTTATGTAAGTTACCATTGTAGTGGGTTTATTCTCCTGCTGGCTTGTTTAAAGACTACATCTCAAACTACGAAGTTATTTTTTAATTACTTAAACCTCTTGCTTATGATTCTATCAAGATTCTGATAAAAGTCCATTTCCATTCTTAATTCTTGCTTTCTTATACAATTGTTAAGTAAATATTATGGTATAAGGTCTTTTACAAAAGTCTCTATTATAGTATCTCCTTTAAGCATTACTTCTTAGGCCAAAGTGGTTGCTATTTTTCTTGGTCATTTCATTTCAATTATATCATATTGGATTTTGATTTTCTGACCAAGTGATGGTAAAGAAAAGTGATATTTCGTAAGTTTAACATACATCTGAATTTATATTAGTCCTTAGGTCTTAGGCAGGCCTCACTGATTCCTTTAGCCAGCAAGTTTTTATTGGTCTCTGAGGAGAGCAAGAGCCCAGTCTTTACAAACCAAAACAATTTCAGACATAGAGTCTGCTGTTTAGAAACTTGTGTTTTAGGTGGGGATACAAGCAAGCCATAAGTATTATATAAAATAACTAATAGCGACATATGTCATAAGACATTTAACAAAGGGAAAATCAGTACAGATCGGGGTGCTGTTTACTCATCAGAAAGATGAGCCTTGAGTTGGACCTTAAAGAATGTATAGCATTTGTAGAATTGAGAGGAATGGAAGGCATAGGAATAAAGGACGTGTGATTGATATGAGTACGTGACGTTGAAAGATGGTTAGGAAATGAGTGAATCTGAAGTAGAGATTCATAGAGGATCAAAGTTTGGTTTCTCAAAGACATACCAGGCAGAAGAAGGAAGGGAAACATTAATATTTAACAGCTACTATTTTTTGGGTGTTTTAATTGAATTACGCTATTTACTTCTCAAAATATAATCCTGTGGTTTAACATTCTGATTCCAATTTTGTAATCAAGGAAACCAAATCTTAGAATCTTGCTGAAGGCTACCGAACCCGAGGAGGTGGGTAGAGTTTAGATGTGCGTTTAGTCTTTGTGTCATCAAAATTCCTGTTATTTCACCTGTACTGTGCTAAAAATGATGGGCGGAACAGGGATTGCAAATTGAACATGCTCGCAATGTGACTCATCATCTCTTTTTCTTTCCCGCAAGTTAATTTCTTCCAGTTTGTTTTTATTAATGGCTTCATCATCTTTGCAATAACTCAGACTTAAAACATTGGAGTCATTTTTAGTCTTGAAGTTAACTTTTATTTCGTATATGATGTTTGAATGAGAAATGCATGAAGAAATGGACAAAGACTAGATCATGCACTAAAATGCTTGTTCCTAATTATCTGTTACTACATGCAAGCCTAACCTGTTAGTACTCTCCAGGGTACTGAATGCAGTAGTCATGTTCCACAGATTAGATGTCATGTAGTCAGGGTTTCAGCACTGTATCTAGAAGTTGTTTACGTTGCTAATGCCTAGTATATTTTGCCATACTTTGGCAGATTTTTTGACATGTATTTTTTCATATTTCAGCTTCATATGTTGATTTCAATCAATTATTTTTTCACGGTAGTTCCTTTCTCTCCAGTGACATTCTTGAAAGGCAAGGATGATTTCATATACTTGCTCAGGTCTTCCCCACCCTTCGCTCATCAGCTGGTAGTTAGTGTGTACCTGCTGACTTACATGACCTGAAACGATGTGAAACGTGTTGACATGCAAGACGCCTGTAGCCTTGTCCCTATGCCAGTGGCAACCATTCATGGGAGTAATTTAATAATATCTGCTAAATGGTTAACAAAACCCTTTTAATGGACAATGAAGAGCTCTTTAGCAACTGTTGAAGTACCGTTGTTTCTGTGAACTCCATCACTGGCTCTGGTTTTGAGTACTGCTCTTTGATCAAGAAGCCATTTATAGTAATGCCTAGATTATAGCAGTTCCTTGCGGCTTAGGTAGGAATGAAACTTCAGGGATTCTGTTTCCAAATATGAGAGGCTAAGTCTTTACTGAAATCCACCCCCCCCCCCCCAAAAAAAACAGCCATAAAACCTGGATATAATGCTGAAACAGCCGAAGGTACTGGAGAGTGAAGAAAAGCAGAAAGGCTGGTGGCGAGTGCATGCTGGCTTGCAGGAGGGGAGACAGGTGGCTACACAAGTAGGTTCAAGTCTCAGTGGCTTTTAGCCTGGGGCCACCTACAGTACCCGTGGATGCGTGGGGCACATGGGGAAAACCTCAAACCTCGCGGTCTTTCTGGCTGGGGGCAACAGAAAAGTGAAGCCACCATCTTTAGGGCTTGGCTGAGGTCCTCATGCTCCTTGATGGCTCTTGAACTCCTGCCAGCACACAGTGGCACAGGCAGAAGGACTGAGGGGCCAACAGCCGACAGCAGGAAGCAGCATTCCTGCCCGTCTGTTCCCTTTCAAGGGGCTTCCCCACAGCCCGCTGGAGACGGCTGCTGACGTCTCAGGAACCCCAGCTCCTAGACTGTTTGGAAATGAACATGTGGATTCTGAGTGGAACAATCTGTTAAAAACATTGAGACATTGGGACATTTTGAGTACAGGTTTGATATTATGGCAATAGTGTTATTTTTAGACGCGTTAATGGTATTTTGGTATACTTCACTGGTCCTTACCTTTCAGAAATACATTCTGAAATATTTATAGGTGAAATAATGTAACCTCAGGGGTTGGCTTAAAATTTGTATTTTAAAAGTCTTTCCTGGCACAAATCATTGGAATCAACGATTCATTGAGTTCAGGTCCCATTCTCTCGCAAACAAGGCTGCCCCTCCGAATGGCTTCTCTGGTTCCAGGTGTGGCAGCCTAATCAGAGGCACAGGACCACATCCCCAGCCTCTAAACCGGAGTTCCAAGGGGAAACCCACGAGCAGAACCGGGCTCACTCTTCCTTTCCTTCTTCCTTGCGTGTGCGTGCCTCGCCTCAGGCAGGTAGACCTGCATCTTCCTTAGGACTTGGAACTGAGCTCCTGGACCGCAAAAACCTAGATTTTAATGACCTAGCACTCGAGTTATGTTTTCTGAATTTCTCGTTTTCATAATTTCTAGCAGTCATTGCTACCAGGGTATCTTTTGTCTTTTATTTTTGCCCTCTCCCATTCACTGTCTCTCCTCCCCACTTCCTCTTCTGTTTCTGTAATCAATGTATTTCTAGAAAAGAGAGAAAATAGCATTTACTGCACACCTCGTGCCAGATGCGGTGTGCAGGTAGATGCTCATTTCACCTTCAGAGCGGCCAGGTATTCTGCACGTTCCCGTTGTACAGAAAGCAAACCCGAGGCTCAGAGGTCAAACAGCGCCCCCGCGAGGAGCAGGTAATAGATCAGCTGATACGGACTCTGAACCCCGTGTACGACCTGCTCTACCCTATTTTACTATTAATATTTTTTAGTATTCCTAAAGATTGCCTGGAGCCTCTTTAATTTATCGTGTTTTCCAACCCAGGACCAATTATATTTCACTCAGATTCAGACTTCATTTTCTAAATGATGAAAGATAAGGAGTCTCTCTGAACTCAACTTTTATATTGTTTTCTTTAAACGTCCACGAGGTGTGGATGGGCAATCTAGAAATAACCATTTCTAAAGGTCAGAAAAAGTATTGAATGGTAAAGTATAGTTTTAAGAAAAATTTCCTGTCAAATTGATGGAATAATGAGTGAGGAAAATATATTGTATGAGTAAAAGACATAGAATGTTTTTGCGGATCTAATTTTACAAAAAAGTCATGTCCTGGCATTTTTAGATGGAGCTATAAATATAGTAATATTTCAGCGGCAATCACAGGATATTAAATATGACTACTCATTCCTGAAATTTTAGGGTTCCTTAATGATAGTCACACTGCTGAGAGCAGCCAGCCTCGAGAGTGAATTTAACTTAGGTTTCGAAGTAATGCTTGATAAGACTTCAATTTCTGTGACCCAGGACTATTGACGTGCTAATTTTCTAAGTTAAAATCTTTCCTTTTATGTTTTGTCCTTGCTTAAATGGGCAAATGCTGGATAAATGTCTTGGAGAATATAGTATTTTCAGGAAATGACACGAGGTATCGATTTGCCTTCTTCTGCGTCCCTCAAGTGGAACCGCCATAAAATATGTTCCATTTCTTTTCACTTCTGTCCGCAGATCACACTGACTTGCGGTGCCGATGACAGGCATAGACACGATGGGTCACGGTGACAGGCCCTAGGATTTGACTTCAAAGCTTTAGAGCTGAAAAGTATGCAGACAAATCCCAAAACAACTTTATTCACTCAATTATTGTGGCACTAAATTTTATTTCTTAGTTATAAAAATGAATGTAGGCTTGACGTAGAAAATCCAGGTAAGAACCATTACTTTTGGACTGAAACTTCACATTTAACATGTAACCTGCTTTGGAACTATTTTGGCAAACTTAACTTATTCAGCATGTAATGTGTCACTAAATTAAAAAAAAAAGCATCATTAAATGAAATTAAATTCAAATCAAGTTTAAAAATTCTGTATCAGATACCGATACTTTTTTTTAAAGGATGAAAGGTTAAAATGTAACTTAATTTGATTTGTATATAACTTTTCAACTGTTAACTGTTAGGTTAGTCACAGGTAAAGGAATTCTTCCAAGGCTATGTAACTTCTCTTTGGGAGTGATGCAGTTTAATCTAATAGACTTACTTAAAGAGTGAGTCTCTAAGTTTAGAGGTGCCCGTGCGTTCACTTGCCTCTGGGATCCCTTGTGCAAAGGGACACACTTCCAGGGGGCTGCTGTCGAACCCGTACACATTTGCCTGTTCTTCACATGCTTCCGAAGGGCCTCTTCCTCTGCCGATTGCCGCGGCTGTCACCCTGATCCTTGGCGTGCAGAGTGAGAGGTGAGCATGGTGCAGACCCTGATCACAGCTGTTAGAAGTGCCTGCCACAGTCTGTGTTTCCTGTTCGACGACTAAAAACACCGGTTCCTCCAATACTTATCCTGGGAGCTGTACAAGTCAATAGGCATGTTTTATTTTTTTAGCATATTCAGTAACGTGTATCATATTAAAATTTTACATACAGGTTGAATTAGCTGACCTATTCCTAGTGCACAGGGCAGTGAAATCTCCGTTGGGCTGTCTGGATGGTGGCTGTGGAAACAAGCAGCAGTGATCCCATGTGGGTAGAAACCGGGGACCGAACAAGCACTGGGGATACACAGGGTCCTGACTGGGGGTCAAACTGTGGTTGGAACCAGGGTCCCAGGTATAAGGACTGATCCGATGTAGTTCGCAGACTCAGTCCGGACTTCTGGAAACCACTAACAATGAAATCCTTGTAAATGGACACTCCTCTCCTGAGCTGAGCACCCGCGTCCTTCTGTGTCCTCCAGGAGCCAGGATTGTGGAGGCCAGAGCGGAGAGCTGTGGCGATGCCATGGTCAATGATGGGGCCAGGGAACTGAAGTGAAAATCCGTTTAGCGTTCTTTGTCATCTCGCAATGATGGAACAAGGACTTCCGCGGCCACTCACTGGTGCCCTTGAGGGAGAATGCCTCAGAATTTCTGCACTAGTTGGTCATGTTAACGTTAGCAGTTTACAAACCTCCAGGCCTCGGTTTTCTCTGCTGGAAATTGAGGAGGGCTGACTGCATTGTTCCCAACGTTTCTTCTTTCTCTAATATTTTGTCATTTTATTCCCAAAGAAAACCACTTGCATCAGTTATGTTTCTTACTTTTTTCATGTTTTTCTCAGTACTGTTGTGTTTCTTTAACTTTCCTTTTCCATCTCCATCTTGGCTTGGCTGCTTCTGTTTTGCTAAGTAGCAAGCAGGTCTCAGAGTCACGTGATCCAGCTGTGTTCCGTAATCAGCGTGAGTGGGAGTGTGGTTAAGGTATCTCCCGACATCTCTGTGGCTCTGGCTGTCTGCAGGACGGGCCCCCAGCTGGCTCAGGGGTGGCTAGCATAGCTCCTGGAGACCCCGGGCCTCCTCGCTCTGGTTCGCAGAAATAGAGTTCAGGTTAAATGCTTAGCCCAGGCTGATGACAGTGGGTTAGCGTGTTCCTTGTTTCCTTTGTGTGTATGTTCCTTTCTCTCTCTCACCTTCCCCTCCGTCTCCGGATATTTACTACATGACTGTGATGTTTCACACTCTGCTATCAGTGACCGAAACAAAGAATTGACGGTGAACAAAGAGTAAAATATGTAACATGATAGATATTGATAGTTTTGTGAAGACAGATGAAAACCAGGACGGGAGAAAGGAAGGGCGGAGTGAGGCGTGACTGAGACCAGCCCTGTCTCGGCGATGGCGCAGAGACACTGGAGTGGAGGCCTGGGGCAGAGGGAGGAGAGCGCGGGGTGCAGCGTTTCCCGCCGCGCAGGATTCCGCGTGTCCCCTCCCTCCTCCATCAACAGGAGCGTGTTGGTGTCTGAACGCGCTGGTCCCCGCATGTCACACATGCAGCTCCGGGATTACTGAACGTTGCCCTTGACCTGGGTAGGAGGTTCTTGGAACACGTTCACACGAGGCTGCTTGCAGAAACAGTTCGGTCTTTAAGTCGATACTGTCCTGATTGCCCGGGTCTCACGCCACCTCGCTCAGACGCATCATTTGCTGGAGGCGACGGGAGCCAGAGATCGGCCCGCCTCTGCCGCCGGCGTCGTTACTGACTTCCTTGCTGCTGGCCGTCCTGACCGGCTTTCTCATCTCCTGCGCAGAGCTGTGCCAAGTGTGGCTAGCGAGCCGACAGTGCCTCAAGAAGCGAATTTAGCAAGTTATAACTAGTTTTTACTTTTTAATGGAAGAGAGTAGAATGGAAGGCGTTGATCCAGATAGGTCTGTACGGCTTCATGGAACTGTGGTTTCATTTAGGTACCCGGGTCTTGTGTAAAATGTGCTGCTTACTGTGTCTTGGGATCACAAATCTCTGAAAGCCACTGCTTTAGATGCGCGAGCTTTGTTTGTTGATTTGACCAGTGTCCGTGTTCAGTCTTCCCACACCTACTACTGACATTCGTCAATACGGTGGTTGTGCATTCATCTCTCCCGGCTGTCAGTTCTCATTAGTGTGATTTCTGTATAGAATCTGCTAATGCATTTGTAGCTAGAGCAGAGAAAAAGAATGACTTAAATTCAGTCAGCCGTAGCAGGCTCGAGTGTGTGTTCCTGACTCCTGGTACCTCTGAGGAAGTAGTAGGGTTTTGTTTTCTGTGCACATAGACACACGTGGACTTTTATGCAGATGTTACCTGTGTTCTTAAGAGCCGAGCAAGGCGGAGATCTAGCAATAGTAAGTTGGGAGTGGTCCAAAGTATCTGCCTGGCAGATTTCTCTTCTCGTCAGGGTGCCTGAGGCTAGTGCCACATCAGGGAAGTAGGGCTGCCTTCCTGCCCGTTGCTCACCAATGCTGTGGACTCTAGTGATGTAGACCGGGTTCATTTCTCATTGGTTATTTGGTGGAGCTTTTTTCCTCATAAACACTTGTTTCGAACACATAAGAATTAAATGAGAATGATGCATATAGAAAGTACCAGAAAACACTAAATACATTTTGCCAGTTGTGTTCCATGAAAGAATAGTTTCCAAGACTGTTAGTGGTTTGATAAAATGGTTATGGGTCAAGTGACCTTGATAAACACTGGGTTCATGAGTTAACTTTTTTTTTAAAGCGAGACTTCTTAGAGCCTTTAAGAAGATGCACATTTTGATTTTTAAAGTGTTATCCAGATATCTTGGGATATCTAATGAGATGATTGTTTGGAGGAATACACAATGGGAGATGCATTTAACCTTATTGACTGTTATTATCTAGAAATCTTGAGGCCAGCCTTTTTACTTTTCTTTGGGACATACTCTTTGAATAATGCAAAAAGTTGACATTATCTGGTGCTAATTTCTCATGCAGCAAGCTGTGTAGCTATCTCTGAGATAGTATTTTTAATTTACTGAAAAAAGTAATTTAAATATTTGGTGCTAAAACATTTCATTATCTTTAAGTGTGTGTAAATTGAGAAAAATATTTTTGATTTTATAGTTACCTGATTAAAATGCTCTAGCTTTTCATTTCCAATGATATCTTTAGATATAGTGAGGGCTTTTATTGAAAGAAGCTTTTCATGTCTATGCGAGAGTCCTTATTTATAATCTGATACTTATTACATATGGAGAATAAATAATTTATTCACTCTAATTCTGGTGAAGTTCTGTTTATTTTGAAAGAAGTCGGTTGGAGTCACTCCAGGTAAATGATTATAATATTGCTACTGAAGACTCCATTTTTAAGGCATCACATCCTTCATGACCAAAACTCTTTATTGCAGCATGACGGTTAGACTTCAGTGCCCAGCAGGAGGTCTCTGTAACCACGGAATCAGGGGAATATAAAATTTGGAGTCATCAATAAAGAAAAACTCACGGGTTTTTCAAAGATCCCTTAATTTCTATACTTACTCTGTCTTCGAGCTTTTCGTTAGCGAAAGAAGCAATTGAGATGAACATCTGATTGGATGTAGTTAGATTCCTGAAGGAACCAGAGACTCCAAAGATGTTAATATCAAGTATGGCATGAAAGCGATACGTGGCTACAGAACCAATTTTCCCAAGTTGACCTGATATCTATTCTCTATTAGTAACAGGAAGTTTCTGCATTTACGGGTTGTGTAAAAGCTTTTTCTTTCTTAGTCCTTGAATCTCTTCTGCGTAGTAGCTGAACAGGTTGTCATTTATGTGGCGATTTTGGTGATGGATTCCTACTTATTTCGTGTGGTATAAATGTTAGGTATCCTCCCCCAAATTGACTTCAGTCTTGCTAATGAATGAAAATGATTCCTTTCCTTCATGACCCTGTCATGTGGAGTAAACAGTGCTTTTTAACTAGGAGGCAGAGGCAGAGAGCATCAGGGTAGCAGTGTGGGCTCTGAGGACCAGAGGGCTTGGGTTCAAATAGCAGCTCCAGCGTGTCTGTGGACAGATTACTTAAGCGTGCTGTGTCTGCTTGGTTTCCTTGCCTGTGAGATGGAGGTAAGAATGGTACCTATTCTACAGTTGTGAGCATTATAAATGCTTTAATCCATGCAGAGTGCTTAGAGTGGTACCTGGCACATGGTAAGTGCTCAATACATTTTGGGTATTACTAGTTTTTGCTAGAGCCACGTTGCTTTTTATTGATATTCAGAAAGTTCAAACTTTGCTTGGAACTTGATATGTATCACTTTCTAAATCATGTCAGGTGTATTTCCTCACATACATCTTCAGGAAAATAAATCCTGCTCATATGTGACCAACACAAGTGTCTGCATTCAGAGGAAGAAGTACACCCTATTCCGACTCCTTGTGTACTCAGAGTAAAGACTTCTGATTTGTGCCGTGGGTCTGAAATGCATGCAGGCTTGGTCTGGCAATATTTGGTTTTGGTTTTGGCTGATTTTTGAAATGCCTTTAAGGAGGGTGCACAGTCACAGGCTACAGGCTTTGCCATGTCTCACTATCTTAAATTCTTGCCTGATACTTCCCTTTAGGCTTCTGTGACAGTGACTCCTGTTATCCCAGGTGAATTCTATAGATTATTTGTCAAAATTTTCCCCAGGGCGTCTAAGTATATTTAGGAGGACATAAAAGATGGTGCCCCTTTCCCAGGAGACCTGTTTGTTCTCAGTCATAAAAGGCAGGAAGAGCCTCCATGTATTTCTTGGATCAAGAAATAATGCTGGAAAGCAAAAGTTTCAGCATCACAATGGCTGTCGCATTCCTGCCCAAAAGGTTAGTTTGGAGAAACAAATTCAACAAACAGGGAACATAATTATCCCCAGTATGATTGGCCATTTCAAGATACAAGAGAAGGAAATGATTTTAAAAGAATTTCTGTGTTACCACAGCTGATACAATTCTAAGAACGGTTAGATTCAGCCCAGGCGGTATGAGTAGAGGTGAAGAATGCTGAGCATTTTCTTTTTCTTGTTTCTTTTTTCCTTTTGGCTGTGCCTGGAGTTCTCTAACAGGTCTTAAATGTCCACAGAATCCTGTTTGGCTTGTGTGCTGCTTGCGTGCCCATCGCTGCTCACTCCTTTCAGTCTGAGCAGTGCCCTCTGAGTGATGCCCCTGCTGCGAACTAAGGAGGACCATGAATTATTGATGACCCGCAGGGTCGCAGAGCCTCGTCGCAATGAAAGCCGCGTGCTCCGTACAGCAGTTCTGCTCACCTGATCTTGACAAATTAGGAGCATCTAAAACACACTCCTGCTTGTTCATACAAGAAGTGGGGGAAAGGTGACTTAGAAATGCATCAATATTTAGCCCTTTTGTGGAATCTCAAAAGGATGATAGCGAACGATGTTTCTTCATAAATAACTGGCTCTCTTATCTGTGTGCTTTCGTGTGGTAGGCTAATGCCTTTCTGTCAAGTTAAGCTTTATGGTTCAATTTAGGCCGTGCTCCTTGAGAAACAAGTAGGGGGGGAAAAAAAGAACAAACAGAATTATAAAGATGCCTACTCCATAATCATTGAGTCCAGTTTATAGAACTTGATCCTTTTCAAGTGTATTCTCTCCTCTGTATTAAGCCGATAGGCCACGGGAGCCAATGAAACTCCTTACGGGAGCAGCCAATGTTTTATCGATGGCCCAGCTTCCGTGGGAATCTTGACAAGACCATTAGGAGTGGAAGCCACACTGGAGGGGACTGTGTGCGGTGCTGTGCTCGCAAGGAGATGGGTCTTAGAACCTAAGTGGTGCCCTCTTGGCGCTTACTAAAGAAAAGTTACAATTGAAAATTTCGTTTTGCGAAAGATGAAGACTCTCGTAGATTTCTAAGATGGTCATCTAGTACTATTGATCTGTTATTCGCTAATACTAGAGATCCGGTTTTTAAATTTTAATTAAAGTCTGTCGTACAAACAGTGACATGCACAGATCTTCTATGTAGAGCTCAAATAATGCTTTCACGTATGCACACTCGTGTTCCCCCTGCTCAGGCTGAGGCGTGGAACGTGTCTCCCAGTCATCACGGACCTCTCGCTCCCTCTTCCACTCATCCCCCGCCGACAGTAACCGCTGTCTGACATCCATCGCTACGTGTTAGTCTTGCCTGCCCTTGAACTTCACATAAATGGAATCATGCATTATGTGTTCTTTTATGCCTGCTTCCTCTCAGCCAGTCTTATGTCTTACCCATGTTTCCAGTGGCACCTTTTGTAATTTAGGTAGTTACCTACACCTTGATTTTTAATTCAGGCTGCTTATTTAAGTCAAGTATTTCTCCGGTTTGAGCAGAGTAGTTATGACGGATACCCTGACACACAGGTACGTGTCCGTGCTTCCTCACCGTTAGAATCGTTAACCGTAATCTGTGTTCTCCAAATCCAGCACCAAATAATAAGTATAGTGTTAAGATAAGGGCCCTCTAAACGCTCCTTTTCTGTTGTTTTGACTAATCTGAGAGTAATGTGCTCTCCACTGTGTAAATTAATAAGACCTTAATATTCCTAGTTACTTGTTGCTGCAGGTTGTAAATTGACATTCTTGCAGTCATGCTGAGAATCAAATTGCATTTGTGGGCTGGCAACACCCTTGTTAAGCCATCCCACTGATGTGATAATTAGGGATGCCTGCTCGGTTTGGCCTGTGTAAGAAAATAACACGAGTGGGAAAATTTGCATACATGTCTTTAATAAAAAAGTGTTATAGTTTCTCAGAAAGTTAGTTTTTGTCTTTTACGTAGGTTGTCCACAACCGACAGTGTGATTACTGTTCTCTCATTTGTATACATACAGCCTCTGCAATATGATGACCACGTTACAAGGAGGCATGGCAGTTTACGGACATTAACTTAACTTTATCCAGCTGTATCTCATCTCTCTCCCATGCAAGAAAGGTAGAAGGAAACTATATCTCCAGAAAAGTCTCTTTAAATGGTTGCCCATTTCTTTCGAGATGTTCTCAGGAGTATAGCTTAAGTTCTTCTTTAAGTCCAGATCTGGTATGGATTGCATCGTGCCCCATCCCTCTCCCAAATTCTTGGATTGAAGCCTTAACCCCCCCGTGCGCTGGGCCTGTGGGAGGTAATTAGATTCAGTTGAGATCTTGAGGGTGGGGCCTTCGTCATGAGATTAGTGCACTTATGAGAAGAGACGCCAGAGAGCCTGCTCTCTCCTTCCCCCACCACGTGAGGGCGCGGTGCTCACGGCCACCCGTGTTGCCAAGTGCTCATTGATCTTTCATACAGCACACATCTTCTGTGCAGCAATCATCATGGCGTCGTAGTTTAGCTATCACAGCGCAGCATGAAGTTTTATAGATGAGAGCATTAACGCTCAGAAGTGCAACCTGCCGAGGTCCACAGCTGGTCAGTGGAAGGGCTGATTGGAACACGGGCAGGAGGCTGTCAGGGCCTGCTGAGTCTCAACACGACAGCTGCAATTTATATAAACTGCAAATCTTTATTTTACATTATAAACATGTTTATGAAGGATATTATGTTCAAATTACATTTTTAAGTTACATTTTAGAAGTCCCAGGAAGTTCCATTTAATGGCACATTTGATAAAAGGAATATTTATTCCCTTATTTATATTTTTTTACAGATCTGTTTGTTCATATTACTGGATATATTTATAATATAACAGGTTATCCTGCTATGATTTGTTTTTGAATCATAGTCATTTTATTCTGGTTTTGTTTCGAATTTACCTTCGTAACATCGATCAGAATTTAAAATCAGTAACCCGCCCCTTGTGTCATGCCCAGTACCCCCGCTACAACCAGCCCCTCTGAACTGTGCCTTCTTTCCAGCCCCGCTTTACCCATGAGGAATCGACAGAATTGATCACTGAATCCAGGCCTTCTGACTCCACATACTAGGCTTGTTTTTCTGACCGTTCTTCCTTGCTAAACAGACACATTTTAAAGGTGGTCATTAACTTATACTTTTTTAGGATTATCCACTGATATTAATTGCTATGGAGATAAAATTCCCACTTCTGAAGAACATTTAGTAACCTTTGAAAATATACATGATTTTTGAATCATGTAAGAAGCTATGGGGAATTAAAACCATTTTAAATGCAACTTAAGTCTTAATAGTTACAGTTTGGGCTGTCTCGATTTTCTTGGCTCCAGAGTTGAGTTTTAAATCTCAAGGGTGGAAAACGCTGAAAAATCAGAGGATCTTGGCATTCTTCAGCAAAGATAATCAGCCTTTTGTAGTGTTCACAATATGTCAGTAAAATGCAGTCTGCATATTCAAAACGAAGACAGCCTATTAATTTAAAATTGATTGGAACATCTTCATACAATGATGAGGGTAAATCGGGAAAATTAAATAAACATTCTAATGGGAAATGTGTAATATGTAATGGAGTGCCAGCTGCACCAAGTTGTAGTGGATAAAACTCGCATTAATGATGGCATGGTGAATTATATCCTTATTGCTTTATACTATTGTGTTTTCTCAAAGAAAGGTATATGTTTCTTTCACGCTTAAGTGTTTATCCTATATTTAAGCTATTTTTAATACTATGAAGAAGTACCACTTTTTCAGAGGAATTTCTCTTTTTTTGCCCCTTTTAACAGAAATTTTTAAAAGAAAAAAGTTTAAAAAATATTATTGCCCCAATGTTTTGTTTCCTTCGTTCTCTGCCTGTCCAAGACAAGCCATTGTTACAACGCAAAAGCAAATTTAATCGCTCTCTGGAAAGGCCACTGTTGGTAGACTTGTTCCATTTTAGGGTGAATTTTAGTCTTTTCAGGTCCATAAACCTCCAGGAGACATGATTTGTTTATATGAGTTTGTTAGATACCAGAAATAACATCCCCAGGAAATGAGGCCAAATATATGAAATCATGATTGACAGTTTGCTACTGAGCAGCCTTTGTACAGTGGATTCCCTCGGGTAAGGTGGACCCTTCAGGGCCTGGTTCACTGTGGACTGACCAGACATGCGCCTTGTGCTCCCTCTCTGCAGGCTGTTCCTCAGGACCCCGAAGAGCGCTTTCCACAGACTCTTCTGGGCTGATGCAAGTGTCTCCTTGCATCTGATACAGTAGCCACCAGCCATATGTGACTGTTGAGCACTTGAAATGTAGTTACTGTGAATCAGGAACTAAAGTTTTCATTTTGCTTTATTTTAATTAATTTATATTTAAATAGCTACCTGTGGCTAGTGGCTGTTTTATTGGACGGCACAAGCCTAGAATGCAATAAGTCCCTCCCCTTCACTGTGGAGAAGCATGGACAGAGTTATATTTTTTTGGTTCCCTTATTAAAAACACCAAATAGTTTATGTTTTAAAGTAATATATGCTCATTAAATATCATCTGTAAAATATAAGAAAATAAAAATAAAAATTCTTATACTTTCATTGCTCCCAGTAAAACTGCCGTTTAAGTTTTTGGTGATACTGGATTTCTTTACTACCTTTTTGATTCTATGTCATTTTTAAGATAGCTGTAATTATCTTCTTGTTACAGTTCTGATTCTGAAAATTTGATTTACAAGTACAGGGTTCTCACATTTCTTTGCAAGTATAATTTTAATTAATACTTGCATAATACCTGCATAACGATCCACTAAGTGAATAGGATATACCACGTTTTAGTTAATCAATTCCCTGATTTTGGAGCACTACAATGTTTTACTATGTTGCTATTATACATTACACAGCTATGTGTACCTTTGTGTATGAAGCTTTTTCCAAATTTAGGGTTAGTTTTTGAAAATCTCTGGTGGATTCAGAGAAATGGAATTTCCTGGTTCAAAGGGTATGAACATTTTAAGCTGATGAGTCTACAGCCAGATTATTTTTCTAAAATATTGTGATGTATAAGAACACACCCAATACCAACACTGGGGATCCAACACAGCTTTAAGGTTTTTTAAATTTCTGTTATGACAATTTTATTTTATGATAAAACTTTCCTGAGTTTCTATACATTATAAATTAAAGAGTTAGCAGTCTTACTAGAGAATTTGTCCTTGGTCAATTTCTGTGTTTTTTGCTGATATATTACTTTTTCTTCCACTTATTTTCTCAGTAGAAGAAGAGGAAATAAGAGTCTCATGTATTGTTTCGTGCTGTTAAACAGAGAGGAATCTTGGCTATTTATAGGATTGTTCAAAAACATGAAGTTTAGAGATTGACTAAGGGATTTCCTATATTTTGCCCACTTATTAAAATAACTTGGTTGTATTTGTTATGTTTTCGAATTGTATCTACTTGAAAGCGAGGCGGGACTCTCATAGTACCTTTTCCAATATTTATTACCTTGTAGCTGCTGTAAAAACAATAATAAAAACAATCCAGAAAATGGCTTATATTAAAGATCTCCTGTTGTGCACCATTAAAAAAATTATTTTGGACACAGTGGTCAGATAATAATTTGCTCAAGACTGCTTTAAACAAAGCCTATAGTTGTAAACTTGAATTTATGAGAATAAGTAAGGACTGGTTATTTACTCTATAAAAGTGTTTATTGTCGGTTTATTACCTAAATAGTGAGCTTCACTAGTGAATTTATGTTTCAATTTTTTAAAAAAAATTGATTTACAAGCCTTTACGGTCTTATCTTTTGCATTAAGTGAGTTTATTAGAATAAGCATTTTCCCGAAATGCATGCCCTAAGACTAGAAACAGATCTGGTACCTCTAAAAGAGAAGCTACTTACTTCCTCCCTCATCTGTTTA
>NW_011889011.1:374734-385924 GCF_000151845.1 Pteropus vampyrus
AAGAGGAAATAAGAGTCTCATGTATTGTTTCGTGCTGTTAAACAGAGAGGAATCTTGGCTATTTATAGGATTGTTCAAAAACATGAAGTTTAGAGATTGACTAAGGGATTTCCTATATTTTGCCCACTTATTAAAATAACTTGGTTGTATTTGTTATGTTTTCGAATTGTATCTACTTGAAAGCGAGGCGGGACTCTCATAGTACCTTTTCCAATATTTATTACCTTGTAGCTGCTGTAAAAACAATAATAAAAACAATCCAGAAAATGGCTTATATTAAAGATCTCCTGTTGTGCACCATTAAAAAAATTATTTTGGACACAGTGGTCAGATAATAATTTGCTCAAGACTGCTTTAAACAAAGCCTATAGTTGTAAACTTGAATTTATGAGAATAAGTAAGGACTGGTTATTTACTCTATAAAAGTGTTTATTGTCGGTTTATTACCTAAATAGTGAGCTTCACTAGTGAATTTATGTTTCAATTTTTTAAAAAAAATTGATTTACAAGCCTTTACGGTCTTATCTTTTGCTTTAAGTGAGTTTATTAGAATAAGCATTTTCCCGAAATGCATGCCCTAAGACTAGAAACAGATCTGGTACCTCTAAAAGAGAAGCTACTTACTTCCTCTCTCATCTGTTTATCAAGGTTGCTCTGCTGAGTTAAAATTGCAGTGGGAATCAAATTTTGCATTTGCTAGCAACTTTTGGATCCGTATGTCAATAGTCTTGATACAACAAATATACATGCATGTTTATTTTTAATAATATTTGAGGAAGAAAAGAAAAAGCTAGTTATATGCGTTTGATAATTTGGGGAAATCAGAAAATAATATTACATTATGAAAAAGAAATAGTATCAGAAACTAGAAAGAACAAAACCTGGATGGCAGTGGTATTTTGACACTGACATCGACCAGGAAGTTAGGGGAGAGGAGAGTTTAAAACGCAGACGCCACTGTTCTGACCTTCCTGGGTGGTCCTCCTCAGAACCTTAATATTAGGTGTCATGGGTCAGAAGCAAAAGAAGCAATATGTCCAGAGAGTGTCATTCTTATACCACAGGTTTTGCTTGCTCAGTGTTGACACTGGAGCACTATCCTTGTAAAAAGGGGAAATAGTCAAAAAATATCAGTGAGGATTTGTCCCAAACTGTCCCCTGCAATAGTTGAGATGGTGATGCTACAACTTCATCCATAGGCACATAGTCACTTACCTCTGTCAGGGAGACATATTATTTAAAAAAAATCCCGTCTTTCTTTCTTTGTTTTAGTTTTTGTTAACATTAAAAAAATACACTGTGGAGGTACATTACTTAAATGGCAAATGTAATGTTTTCGATCAGCCTGTGGTGTGATGGCAGGATAGGTCTGTAACCAGGTTATACTGAGGACTTAGAAGTGCTATCATAGACTTTCAATTTAGTCTTTAGCTCTACATTTAGGTCCCAAATCTACTTAACAGGTGTATATTTTTAGGCATCAATTGTGTCGCTTCCTGATAATGTAGATTATGTCTGCAAAGCAAAGAGGTCAAATTGGAGGACCTTAAAGATCACTTTTAGATTAAAAAAGCAGTCATTTGACTGCAATCCATACCTCACACCATTTACAAAAATTACCTAAAAATGTGTCTAGACCTAAATATAAAACTTAAAACTACAGAACTTCCAAAGAAGGACAGGGAAGACAGTCTTAGCGACGTTGAAATAGAAGGATTTCTTAGATACAACACCAAGAGCGCGATCAACGAAAGAAAATTAATAAACTAGACTTCATAACCTAGAAGTTCTCTCCAAAGACACTGTCAAGAGAAAGAAGAGACAAGGCAATGCTGGGGAACACATATTTGCAAGTTACATTATCTGACGGAGTTATATTGAGAATATGTAAAGAACTCACAGAATTCAATAAATAGGAAAATAATCCAATAAGACTTAGGCAAATGATTTGAGCAAATACTCTTCAGAGATGGTATACAGGTGGCAAATAAGCACATGAAAAGGTGCTTAATACTGTTACTTGTTAGGAAAATAGAAATGAAAACAGTGAGATGCCATTGTTATTCAGCTATTAGAATGCATGAAAGGGAAGAGACCAGTGCACCGAATCCTGGCAGGCATGAGGAGCAACTGGGAACCTTGAGCATCACAGGCGAGACTGGAAATGGAAAAACCACTTTCAAAGAAAACGATTTGGCAGATTCTCAAATCGTTAACACTATAGCTACTATGTAACTTAGCCATTTCACTCCTAGAGGTTTACCCAGGATAAGTCAAACACAGATGCCCACAGCAGCCTTATCTGTAATAAGCAAAAACTGAAAATAACCCAAACGACCATCCACAGGTAAGTAGGCAGACAAATTTTGGCATATCTATAAAATTGAGTACTATTCGAGAACAAGAAGGAGTGAACTGTTATTGCTCTATGCACCGACATGAATGATTTCCGAAATCATTATGTGCAAGGAAAGAAATCAGACAAAAAAGAACATAAACTGTATAATTGTATTTGTAAAACTTCCCGCAAATGCAAACTAAGCTATAGAGACAGAGAACAAATGAGTGGTGCCTGGGGACAGGGATGGGAGGCAAGAGCAGGTCTGGAAGGGGCAGGAAAGAAGGGTAACAAAGGAGCGGGAGGAATGTGCAGGTGGGGTTGGGGAGGGGGTCGTGGTTTCACAGGAACATGCATATATCCAAACGTGTCAAGTTGAGCAGTTTAAATACATGCAGCTTCTTGTATGCCAATTTTACATCTCAATAAAGTTTTAAAAAAATATAGTCCTTTAAATCTGTTTACCTAAATAACCCTTTTTTTTCAAAGCAATTTGTGAGCTAGCCAGTACTTCTGGAGTTAATGCAGGTGCACATGTGGGTCTGCTTGACAATTATATTTCACGCTGGCAATTGCCACTCTGACATTCTACTTTAAATCAGCCCCATGTGAGTCTGCATATATTTACCTCCAACAGATAAGAGTTCCAGACCAGTGTGATTGAGAGAACAAACTCTGACATTCAGAAATAAACAGCGATTGTTAAATATTTCCCTTTCTCTACCATACAAAGATATTGAGGGTTGACCAAGTCCAGCATTCCAACAGTGACAGTTTCGGGTGTAAAGAGAGAGTATCTTTGTTTTTATTCTCCACAGCGCCTTCCACATGGGAAAGTCTTGTGCTCAGAGGCTAGAAGGGCCATCATAATTTGAGTAATTGGATGTGAACCTTTGCAGAGATAATGTAACAGCTTTATTCCAAAGGGCCAAGGGAAAGTCTCCCATCCAGTTGTGGCTGTCCCTGTATTTGAACTGGCCTTTTCTCAGTGACCTCATGTTTAAGCTTTCCTACCTGTCCTCCTGGGCTGAGGCTGATTTTCTTTTGGGGACACTGCTTACCTGGACGCACTCTCCTGTGGCTGCTGCTCATTCTGCTCTGTCTCCTGTGCCGGTGGCAGATTATGGGGTGGCTTGAGGTTTCTCATTATTTCTTCCAGCCTATCCTACACCATTTAGGCAGTCTTCACAATGCGCGTGCTGCGTGTTCAACATGGCAGAGAGAGACTTTTAGGCAGTCTTCACAATGCATGTGCTGTGTGTTCAACACGGCAGAGAGAGACTCCCACATCTCACGATCTGGTCATCAGTAACTTTTCACTTTAGTCAAAGCTCAGAAAATATTTCGCTAAGTCACTTCCTTTCCCTTCTCTTCATCTGTTTACCGTGGGCTGGTCCTCCACAGTAATGGTCACTTCACTGCCCACCCCGTCTCTGCCTTCATCCTCAGGCGCTTCTTCTGGGAACGTCAGAGCCTGCATCACTGACCTGTCAGAATCCTGGCCAGACATTTCTTCTGCTGCGGTCTGATTTCCTATGCCATTTCTCAGATCTGACGGCTCAGAAATCTTAAATGTGGAAAGCCCACTCTCTGACAATAAAGTTTTATTTTTCATCTCTGCGGTTCCTTCATTTTCAGTAAGTCAGATATCAAAACTCATCAAGACATCAGTTCTCAAGAGTTGTGCCTATCATTGTAGTCCAATTATTCTTCTCAACGCCCTCCTTTCCAAAGGCTTCATTTCATTATGATCAATGCTTTCAGCTTTGATCCTTCCAGCATTAATCATTCATTAGAATCCACAAGTCCTTATTTCCATAGTTTTCCAATATGTGAACACTGAGGTCTTCCTCTGTCTGTATGAATAGCTCAGACCTCCTCCATCCTCCCCAACCCACCTCAGAAGAAAAACCATCCTTCTGTGTTGCTTCCTATGAAGTTACCTCTTTCCCTGCTGAATTTTATAATTTAAATAATTTTTATAATTTAAATAATTACATGTACTATGTCTATTTCTGGATTTTCTAATTTAGTAATCTTTTTGTAAATGAATTGGTACATATTATTGTGCTTTTATAATATGTTTTCGTATCCGCTAGGTCAGATTCTCCTTTCATTATTCCCCTTTTAAAGATAGTTATTCTCTGATACTTATTCCAGATGACTTTAGAATAACTTCATTAAGCTTCCCAAAATTACATTGCAATATTTAAATTAGAATTATATTAAATCTACAGATTAATTAGAGAATCGATGACTTTAACCTAATTCTTCTTCCCATTCAGACACGTCTCTAGGTATTTATCGAGGCATTTCCATCTATCCCTCATACAGCTTGTAGTTCTTGTCACATGGGCCCCGCTTACTTATTATTTTAGGTATTTTCTGCTTTTCGGCATGATGCCGTTAGCAGCAGTAAAGTGGTATCGTTCCGACTCGCAATGCTCTCTATGTGTGATGTCACCCAGTCCTATAAACGTGACTGTCATCGGTGCCAAATCTACATCCTCAGCTCTCGTGCCTCCTGTCCATCTTTCCGTTGAACATCCCCTGGTTTCAGAGCGACCTCAAACTCTTCTCTCTCTGCCACCCCGAAACTGCCGTCCCTCTTCGTCGCCTCCCTTCATTAGTTTGATCACTGTCCTATTATATAAGATTAAAATTACAAAGCTCCCTTTAATTGTCCTGTCCTCCGCGGAATTTCTCGCGTGTTCCCTCTTTCCGTCCCCCTGGTCTTGTCTTGTTTCCGGCTTGTATTACTTGTTACCCGAGGTGGCTGCAATGGCTCCTTTATTTTGTATCTCAGCCTCTACTCTCTCTTCCTACTCTCTAAACCCAATCTGTCTGCTGTAATAATTCTAGTATCGAAAACACTGATGTCATTATTGGCCCGCAATGACTCTTGTTGCTCAGCTATGAATTCCAAGTAGGATGCCTGGCACAGACAAGCCTTCAGAAATTGACCCCGACATAATATTATCAGTCTGTTTTCTGGCACACTCCCACCGGCATCATATTCCTCTTGCATCCACCGTCCCTGCCTCTCGTGTACTCCCAGGCCTCAATTTCTTTACTTCTGCAGTCCGGGCTGCCTGAATGACATTTCGAACCCATTTTATCCTGGTGTTCTCTGACTTCTCTGTCATGGCCCAATTCCTGTATCGCTTTTACCGTGATACCTTTGCTTATTGCTCTGCCCCCAGCCTATGCTGCATCATTTCCTCCGCTCACTTCAAGGGACATCGTGCATGCCTCTACCAGGGTACATGTCACCCGAGTCACTCTTACATCTCGGTACCTCTGTTTGTCCATTTCCATGAAAGGCGTTCAGAGGCATTGACTGGGCTTCAGCTAACTGTGTTTTTAGCATAGGTCTCAATAAATATTGAATCTGTGGGATAAATACAGCCTGCAAGGACTGAGTGGTATCTTCTGCGTACGGTCGAAACTGCAATGATAAATATAACGGTATTCGGCATCCATCGAGCTCCTTACGTGTTCCAACACTGAGCAGTTAGCACTGTGCGTGGGTTAGCGCGAGTTAATCTTACAACTCTGTGGTGTGTCGCCATAATAGCTCCGTTCCCCGTGTGGGGAAATGAACCCCAGAAAGAGTCATCGGTTTCCCCAGATCTGTTATGCTAATACCTGGTGAGGCTGGGATGGGAATCCTGCTGGCTCAACTCTAGAGTTTTAACTTTGAACCGTGGTCTCCTATGGCCTCACTTAGAGTTCTGCTCTGGCCTTCCTGGCCTGCATCGCGGTTCAGAGACACGATGGAATGTTGATTTGCGCTCAGATTCTTGATTCTGTCATTTTTTTCCTTCCTTCTTTACGGTTTGATGTCTGGTTTTCGCCTCCTTTTATTTACATTTATTTTTATCTACATTTTCTCATGCTTTATTATAAATTTCTCCTGTTTTTGTTTTGTTTTAAAGCGCGTGGTTATAAGTTACAAGTGACTAGTTAATTCTTTCTTTTCGCTCAGTTAAATGTGTATTGATTGCCTTTTCGTGGCAAGCAGTGCTCCAGGAGACTACATCATTCCTGCCTCACAGGCGCTTCCCGTGAGGGTCAGGTTGGTCACCATCATTCAGTGTTTGCAGACTAATTTGTAAATATTCTGAGACTACTTCTTCAAAAATTAGGGCAAAGGGAAAAAAATGAATGTTGAGCATTGACTATATTCAATATGTGTAAAAAGAAAAATCATTGTAAAATATGTA
The DNA here is from genome assembly GCF_000151845.1 of Pteropus vampyrus. Lineage (NCBI taxonomy): Eukaryota > Metazoa > Chordata > Mammalia > Chiroptera > Pteropodidae > Pteropus > Pteropus vampyrus. The sequence goes on from NW_011889011.1 coordinate 381,299, forward strand.
TATGTTTTAAATTTATTTATTAAATGCATTACTCTTGGCTCTTAAGGTTGTTTTTAATTTTCACTCTTTCAATAATATCTCAGTGAACATCCCTATTGCTAGACCATTGTCCACATCTACAGTTTTTTCTTTAGGATAAATTTCGATAAGGGGTTACCACTGTGTTACTTTTATGCAGTAATTTCATGACATTTGGTATATATTACCAAACTATAGATCAGATATTTCTATCTCTACTGTAGATTGTTCTTCGTATATATAAACTTTCCAAACTTTCTAAAATTTGAAGAAAACTGAAGGATGTTTGTTTTTAAATTTACTGTTGAATTAGCTTTAATGAATAACAAGATATTTTGATGAATAGCTTTATATTTTTATAGATAGTGGAGTATATCAGTTCGATGTATCATCTTTAAAGTACAAAAATTAAACCTGTTTTATCTAAACTCCTAATCCCAGTTTTCATTTTTCTTTGCCAAAGTGGTTAATGTCATAAAATAAAAATGAGGAATTCAGAGATACTTCCCCTTACTTAGTTTAGTGATACTAGTTTTACCAGAAGGACCACTATCATAAGTTGTGAATCAGTTTCTTCACAGTGATATGCTTTTGTTATTTAAGTGACATTTCAGAGAAACAATATTTTGGTTTACGAGATTAAGTCATATTTTAAGTTACATTTAAAAATACCTTTAAAGTATTTTTTTTTTTTCTTGGAGCTAAGAATGAACCAGTTGATGAATCTTTGATTCTCCCAAGATAAAATGTTAATTCTATATTTTTTGTGGTCTCTACCACATCAAATTCAAGCCCTTCTGCACAGTTTTCTGGGGCTTCCAGCCCCTGGCCCCACCTGCTTCTATGCTTTACGGCAGAGGCACCCACTACCGGGCTAGGCCCATCCCCCCACCCACACGGAGCCCCTAGCATCTACTGAGATGAACAGTCGCCTGCCCCTCACCCAGCTGCCTCTCCCCTGCCACCACCACCTGACCTGATTTCTGTTACGTCTTCAACTACTAGTTTGACATTCAATTATTTTCTAATTTTTATGCAATTCTTATTCTCGTATATATATTTTAGTCCCTGCTGCTGATAACTACACAGCAGCTATTCAATTAATATTTCTAATATGACTGATAAATTCTCCTATGATTTAAAATTTTTAGTTATGGCATAAAGGTTCCCAAGTTCTTGATTTTTCTCTTAAGAAATAATTAATAACCCAGGGTTGCTGGCTTACTCTGTGTTCTCATCAAAATGGCTTTGGCTCTTCTTTAGTCTGCCTGTACGTAACTTTCCATCAATAAGCAGTGACGCCAGAGCTGGAGCTGGGTCTCGCTTCTTTCATTCACTAGCTTTCTGAGGTCAGTTGTGGGGCCTGGGTCATGCGATCTGTAAATGGATAGGATTATGCTAGATTATTCCTAAGAGCCCTTCTGTTGGCTTTGGAATGCCATCTTAAAAATTCCGGAGTGTGCGTAGTGTCTTGTACAATTAGGTGATTTTGGTATTACCTACTCTGTTGAGCATAATCAAAATAGGACCTTCATTGTTAAGTACTAGTTTGTTTATATATTAACACTTGTATCAGTCAGAAAATGTGAAGTGACTATTACAGATTTTAACTGCAGAATATTATGGTTTGGCTAGTTGCGTCAGGGACCTGGGAATTTTTAAAAAAATTCCACAGGAAAAATAAATATACACATGACATATTTGATCTCGTATTTCCCCCCTCGGCTTTAATAACCTTGAAAATATAACTTTTCTCATCTTTCTTCCATGAAATCGACATCATTGAAGCAGGAAGCTTAGGTGGATGTCAGGATGCCTTTCTAATTCAGGGCCCAGCATTCCGTCTGGCCGAGGTGTACGAGCTTGACCTCTTTGTGTGGCTCTGCTGAAGTATTTGTCCCCTGTGAAAGCCAACACAATCAGCAGTGCGGGCATAGATAAAGAGCTGCGTAAGGTTGTATTTTAGTGGCAAGGCTGTTTTGTGACCATGTTCTGCAGTCAGACTGGAGGTGACAGTATTATTTACTTTTGTTGCTTGGGGTCCAAAGGGAGAATAAATTGCTATTGATTTCTGAGGCATTGCAGTGAAGGGTCTGAATGCCTTCAGAAGACCCGGGTGGCACGACAGACTGCCTTTGAAAATGAAAATTCATTTTCTTGTTATTGTCATAAAGATTTTTTTTTTTCATTCTTAGAGCCAGTTACCAGAAGATATGGCTGTGGGCTGCTGCTGTTATAAATGTTTCTGTCCCCCTGAAAGAATGGAATTCAGCACTTTCGTAGCAGTCTGAAATTGACAAATAGAGTTCTGTGTGTGCACTTGCATACATGTAATAAATAACCTGGCCTTCAGAGCGATAGTTAATTCCGTTAGTACATTAACCATTTTACCAAGGGCACTTTTAGGTTTTGCGAATGTTTGGCAGCACAATGGAAGGAAATTTGGTTCACGTCTCATTTTGTTTTAACTTATAAATGGTAAATGTGCTTCTGAAGTGATGAGTTTGCTTTCCTTGGTGATTTCTTAATTTATTGTCCAGATGTAACATTTAAATGCACACATTTTCAGTGTGGAAAATGTTGGAGACATTCTAAGTATATCCGTGCCCAGCTCCCCATCTCCCACCCCATCATCCCTCACACGGTTATCACTTCTTAGAATATTTAGGTCCTACTTTATGGTGCCACCTGAGGGACAGATAGCAAAGGAATAGCTACAAATGAGCTCATAGCATGTACCTGTCAGTTATTTCTCTTAAATCCATAGTGCTCTCCTAATTGAATAGTCTGGGATGACTCATGCTTTCAGGTATCTGTTTTTGGGAAACGAGCACTGTTGGCATCCAGGGATCTCCTGGCATAAAGCAGGAGTAGGTGGGAGGCTGGTGATGGATGGCTGGGAAAGTGGTTGCAAATGCGGGGAACCTCCCCGAATGCAGAAGTGATTTTGTAAAGAATGTAGACACTTACGTAAGTAACAAAGAGTTCAGTTTGAATTTCTTAATTCTAAAGTTTAATTTTAACCTACCAACCAGATCTCTAAATCAAGAGTCCTCTTTAAAACATAGTATTTTTAAACGAAGGGATTTCTGACTCAAGAAGACACGACTTCGAATGTTTTTGACTTTGTTGTGTCTATATAGTTACTTCATAGTCTCATATATTTTATTACTATTAATCTATTCAGATGTGAGCACACATAACAATATGTTAAATTTTAAAAAAGACGTCTATACTTTTTTTTTTTCAGTTTCATAAGTGAAATTTCAGGCTTTTAAGAGAATGATAGAGTGCCCCTTCCTGTGGAAAGGATGGTATAGAAGGGAAAAAAAAAAGCACAGACCTGAGAGGTTTAGAGACTTGAGTTCAAAACTCACTTCTAGTTACTCATATAATTTAGGCAAATTATTTAACCTCTCTAGGCCTCAGTTTATCACGTTCTGAAATGCTGATAATTGTATCTTTCTAAAATTAAAATGAAATCATCATCGTAGGTCAAAGTACATTGTCCTTGTCCTCACCAGCACCACCACCACCATCACCATCACCATCACCACCATCATCACCGTCATCATCACCACCATCACCACCATCATCATTAATCTACCATTCTAGAAGGAAGTAATGGCTTAGAAAGTACCTACCACTAAAGGTGAGGAAAAACACAGCTGAAAGAATCCGTTTCTTTAAGTTTCCCAGGGCCTATTATATATTTATCATGATTCCACAGACCTGAGTCACTCTAAGCAAGTAGATTCAAATTATAACCAAGTCAGTATTTTTCTGCAAGTTGACAAACTCAGACAGGTTTAAGAAACTTAAGTAAATGTAGATAATTAGCCCGGCCCTTGGGTTGGTGGGTCCTGCCTTTCAGCCTCAGGCCACAGTGACTGGTGCCTGCCACGTGCTCTGCCCAGTCCTTGAGCCTATAGGATGCTGCAGCTGCCGCCCGGATGTGTATTTTCTGTCACTCCCTTCGTCTCAGCCCTTGAGCTCTGTAGGAACTTGCCGGGTGATAGCTACAGCCGTGGCTGTTTGCCATGGGCGGTTCAGAACAGATCCACATACACCTGGTGCCCCTCCCCGTGCCTCCTGCTGCCTGGCCGGGCCCCTCTCTCCTGGGCTGCCTCGTCTCGCTCTGGCAGTTGTCCCCTCCTCTAGCCTCTGTGGTGCTCCATTCAAGATTCTTCCTGCCCCTGCTGGCCCTCAGCGGTCCTGCAGCTTCAGGTCCTGTGTGGGGGGGGCTCTGTTTGTCCACTGATGTTCTTATGAGAGCAAAGCAAAGTTTATGTTCAAGTATTACCAGAGATGATAATGTGCTTTTTTGATCTAAATTTTCTTATCTTTTTAGATCCACACCCCTTTTTACAATAAAGTTTTATAATTTAATGTTGCAATTATGAACTTTTTTCATTTTCTTAATATAACTTTCTACTAAAATATTGACTAGATATAATGATAAATCTTACTAAGGCTGTATTCACTTCCTTCTAACGCCAGTTGAAACTCATTACTCTAATTGATCAAAGAATATATATATATATATGTGTGTGTGTAATTATTTTTAATCATTATCGTGAGCTTAAACTGTGGGAAATATGTGACATT
>NW_011889011.1:386087-389717 GCF_000151845.1 Pteropus vampyrus
TGTGCATTATATACTTTGTAATTTACCTATTTTAAACTTTAACAGATTATGATCTAGCAAGAAAGGAAAACTTATTTTTAATACCTGAGAAAAACAAAACGTTCAGGTAAATCTGCCATGCACAGGAATATAATCTGTGCTAATAAAAAGAACCCTTAAATTATCCACTGTTCAGGATTACCCTGCTGCTGCCTTCAATTAGCATGGATAATTGAGGCTTGACAGCTCTTAGTAGTATTATCATGAGGGCCTTTCAGATGATAATTTCCTTTATTGTCATTGATTAATTTGTAAGTAATTACATGGAGTTTAGCAGTAACCTGATGTGTTCACTCTTCTTATTAATATAGGTTGAAATTCGTAATTCTAAGTACTTTGTAACCTCATATTGATGTCATCTGTGTTCCACCTGTATAAAGTCAACATTTGTTAATAATGGAAACGAGAATTAGTTGAATTTGCTTGTCCTGAAACTGACTGCTATGTATTAAGAGCTTACTTGGTAAATTTTCATATGCCGATTTTAGGTACCAGGTACTTCATAGTACCAGGAAACCGGTACTAAGCATCAATTATTTTCCTGGTGTACTCTTTGCATTAATTATTTTCCTGATAGACTCTAATACTTTTAACATAATTACCAACTTAGCCAAAAATGAGTTTTCTGTTTTTGAACTCTGACATAATTTTGAATTTGGAGTTTATACACAATTTTTGCAGGAAAAAATTAATCCCAAATTTATTTGTGTCATGAAAACATTATAGAATGGCATTCCATGTGATCAGGCTCAATTCATGTACTGAATTTGTTTTTTATATTTTGTGTAAATTTCATGGTTTTTTAAGATTGTTTTTGATGTCTTGTAATGATATGACGAATTAATTTCATTTAGGTGAAAATGTTTTCTTTGCAGATAAAATGCACACTCTCCAAGCAGAGACAGTATATTTGTGCATGTCATCACTTCCATCTGATAAACCTTTTATGATTCTATTATTTTATGAAAGTATATTACTTTCTGTTTTCCATGATGAAACTAAAATAATGTAATTTTTTATGAAATGTACCTGTGGGAAATGTGAAATAGGACACAAAGACTTTGGTTTGACTTATTATTTTTCTGATGTCGAGCTCCGGAGACATAATTTTCTTTTTGGCATCCAGTGGGTTAATGATTCAAGGTACAAAAGCCCATTTTCATGTTAAAGTAAAATTACTTTGAAAAATATGCTTTAATTGAAATCCTGTTTAAGGGTAAAATTATGTTATTGATTATGATCAAAATGCCCCAGACAGTGATGAATTCATCAATTCCTGCTCCAGCGGTGTCATAAATCTTTCAGTAGGAGCTGGAGAACGTGAACAAGATGAATATTTTCAAAGTATAGTGGCACATTACTTATTATATGTAACTTCCTTAATCTGTATACTATGCAAGAATATAAGTGGCTTTTAAGAAGCAATGCGCAGAAGTAGCTTACGATGTTATCTGTGTCACAAATCAAACTGCAACGAAACTCATTCCAATAGGAACTTTGAAAATATGAAGCTGGAGGTTGACTGAACAATATATTTGCGTTGGAGGAAGATTAAAGTGGATAAATATTATGCATCTCCGGAAAGAAATTTTATTTACAATTATAAAATAGCAGCCCCTTGAGTTCACACCACTAAGAAAGATATTATAACATTTAACCTCTCTACTATAAATTTGTGAAAGATTTTAAAGGATTAAAGCACAGAAAGTTATAGTTTTAGTAATTATCGCCTAAGTAAAGACTTTTCGAGCCTTTTGCAGCTTGATGCTTCCCAACTATTAAAGAGGTCTGTGTGTCTGTCTGTCTGCCTACCCACCTATTTATCTCCATAGACTCTTTTACTCCTTTTTTTTTTTTAATCAGGCTTTTTTTCTCTCTCACATGTCATAGAATTATTTTTATTTTTTATAGTTAAATTATTTTATCTTTCAATTACAGTTGACATACAATATTATATTAGCTTCAGGTGTACAACATAGTGATTAGACATTTATATAACTCACAAAGTCATCACCCCAAAAAGTCTAGTGCCCACCTGACACCATACATATTTATTAGGAAGAATGCATTATTTCTTAGACTTATCACTGACAAAGTGGTAAGATTGGGTTTTTTTTAAACATCATAAAACATTTTAAGTGCAGTTACCCATTTAAAAAATCCTTCTTAAAGATCCTCAAAGTCTGGTTTGTCTTGAGTTCTACTTGCAATCCAAGTGCCTTATGTGATATTGGTGTCTCAGGTGCCTAGTTATCATTCAGTTTACTGAGAATGTGATGTGGACAGGATTTAAGTTCAAATCTTAAGGTTATTTCTGGTATCATAGGTTTACACGGCTGTTCGTTTTGAATGTGCGGTTTGTTTTATTTTGAATCAATACTATCTCAATATCATCTGTCTCCTTACAAGCATTTTGTTTAGTACGTGTTGGCATAAGAACTAGAAATAAAAACTTATTCCTTAAGACCTATAGAATATACTATAAGTAAGAATGAGTAACTACGGAACCAATGCGCAATGTAGTTTTTTTCAAAAATGCATCTGGTCAAATTAAATTGAGAAATAGGAATATTTTGGCATTTTGTCATAAGAGTCGGCAATATGTTACATTTCTTGTAAATGAATTCAAAATCTCAGAACTGTTGCCTAGTAATTTGGTGTTCGCATTGGACCCAGAAGTCTCCTGTTCTTAGTACACTCGCCACACCAGACCTTACCGAAATGGCAGCAGTAAATGAGCCGTGAAGAGAATTTTCAGGTCTGCATATAATATCAAGAACTTCCACTCTGTGTGTGTGTGAGTGTGTGTGTGTGTGTGTGTGTGTGTGTGTGTGTGTATCTTTGCAATAGATATATTACAAGTATTTTCTTTCAGCCATTTGAATTTACACAGTTTAATTTATTCAATTACTATGGAGAATGTGGCAAAAACAAGGCTTAGAAAGCATATAACCCAGATAACCTGACTACTTTTTATATTTTACCTGCCTAAAATAACCCATGACATTAGCTCTTGGGTATAGCTGTGACATCACCATCATGGACTTCATTAAGCAGAATACTGCTACTGATTTTAAGCTAGAAGTTTGCTGAGCACATTGACTCGGTCAGAGGAACCGCATCCGAAAGCATTTCCGGGTCCCGGGTCTCCCCACGTGGTTCCACCGTTGGGTGTTCATGGCATCTTCTGCCCTGGAGTCCACTGTAATGATGAACCTGCCAGGTATTGGCCTGACTTTCCAAAGGTTTTCCAGATCCTTGTAGAATATTTTCCTTTTAAAAATTTGGCCCTATTCGTATGGGCTGATGATGGAGCTTCTGAGTTCGGGCGAGGTGTTGGGCTGTCAGATAAACCCAAATGCGACTGGGTCCATTTGGAATCACACCTTTCTGGGACAGGTATACAAAGCACTGATTTCTGTTACCTGATTGGCTTATTGCTTAATGTGGATGTTGAGCAAGTATACCACTGTCTGTCTCTCTGTCCCAGGAATCCATGTGACCATGTACTAAGGACAATTTTCAAGCGTAACCGTATGCGTGTGTCTCAGTATACGTCGGCGTACACATATTCTGGTTTTCTGCTGTTAC
>NW_011889011.1:389767-403256 GCF_000151845.1 Pteropus vampyrus
GGCATCTTCTGCCCTGGAGTCCACTGTAATGATGAACCTGCCAGGTATTGGCCTGACTTTCCAAAGGTTTTCCAGATCCTTGTAGAATATTTTCCTTTTAAAAATTTGGCCCTATTCGTATGGGCTGATGATGGAGCTTCTGAGTTCGGGCGAGGTGTTGGGCTGTCAGATAAACCCAAATGCGACTGGGTCCATTTGGAATCACACCTTTCTGGGACAGGTATACAAAGCACTGATTTCTGTTACCTGATTGGCTTATTGCTTAATGTGGATGTTGAGCAAGTATACCACTGTCTGTCTCTCTGTCCCAGGAATCCATGTGACCATGTACTAAGGACAATTTTCAAGCGTAACCGTATGCGTGTGTCTCAGTATACGTCGGCGTACACATATTCTGGTTTTCTGCTGTTACGTTCTTTATTGTGTCACTGCGTTTCCTCTGAAGAAACGATAAAGTGTGAAAATCTCCGACAAAAAATGTTGTATCCTTGTGTGAATGCAAAATTATGACTAAGAATTAAAGTTTTGAAATAAAATCCAAAGTTTATGGTCCCCATAGCAAGCATAATTCATGTAGACTGCAAAACAGTGTATACTTTATTGCATATCTGCTAATAAGAAGATACCACCTGTACCTTCAAGTGGGCTGAGTCAGGGTTGCTGTGGGAACCGTAACTTCGTGCATCTCCGTTTGTGTGTTTAAATTCTCAGCCAGAGTGTGATAGTAACGTAATATTTTCATTGGATAACATTGTTTGGTCCCAATAGTTTGGTAGGTAAGAAGAACTGTTTTTAAGAGAAGAAAAAGTTTAATAGAAATGGAATTTCTTTGAAATAGCCATGGTAGAAAAGGTTAAGAATGTGAGCATTTTAGCGTAGATTAAGAAAGCAATAATAAATCTTGCTTTATTACCTTTGTGGACTAAGTTATCCTGAAAGGTCTTATCCCTTGACACGGGGGTATATATACCCTATCGTAAGTCTCTTTAGAACCATACGTGTTGCAAGGTCTCTTTGTGACATGTAGCCAAACTTTTCACCTGTATCCAAAAAGCAGAGACCAATTAGGGTAAATGTTTCATTCTAGGTCACGTAATGAGTTCATGGCCAAGTTGGAATTTTTAATGATATTTTATGGCTTCTTATTCAGTGTTTGCATTTTCCATGCTGCCCTTATTTTAAAAATAGATAATTATTAATGATATTTTATGGGGTTTTGATGATAACTAGTACATGCAATAGAGAAATATCTTATGAAATACACATATATGTGACTCATCCAATTTATTTCTGACTTGAAGCGACTTATATGTTTAGCATTTGTATAGAAATACTGAAGAACTTCTAGAAGAGACAATTTTATTTAAATTTCCCTTTTGAACTCAATGTTTAGCACTGACAAAAATAAGTAAAAACGCTTTATATTTTCTATTATTATAGAGCAATGGCAATTTCTCTAAATGTACTATTTTTTATCATTTACAAAACTGGAAAACAATACACTGTGAATTGTATTGTGAATTGAAATGGGAATGTGCTTTAAATTCAGTTTGTTATTGGATGAAGAGGGGTGTCTAAAAGTCAGCCGAATGTTTATGCCGTAAGCCTCAAACACAGCAACGTAGGCATGAAGTGAACTGTCATATAAAATGAGAGCGGCGAGGAGACCCCTGGGGTCCAGAGTCCAGTCGGGCGGCCCTTGTTCTGGGTCGTGAACAGTGCGTTTGTCTGTTTGGTCCCCGGTAGGCGGCCCCCCTGCTGTGTGTGGCAGTGGACCTGCTCTCCCTGACACTACACAAACCAAAGAGAGCCAGAGGGGAAACCTAAAGGTATTTATTGAGTTATCAAATCTTTTAAAGTTTATATGTTGCATTTTTATAGGAGGAAAGCGGCCGTGTAATAAAATATGTCAAAAGGTCATATTGATGATTAGTTATAAGATACATTCGTTACTAATTAACATGTAAATAAGAGGAGTTTTTAGTGTCAGATGCTTGCGGTGCTGGAAGGCTTTTCCTCCCAGGCTCAGGGGTTAAAACTTACCCAGTTCCCGTGACCCTAAGTGTGCCTTCTAGTCAAGACTGGAATTAACAGTGTAAGCTAAATATCAGTATTGGGTAGAAATAGCAGCCAAAAGTTATTCTCTCTATGCCTTGCCCTCTCTTGCAAGAGAGATTCCTACTTGCGTTGAGGACAGTACTAATGCCAGTATTACTACTGTGTCCCCAGGTGCCACCATAAGGCACCTGGGGCATGAAGACTCAAGAGGGTGGAGATTGGAGTCCTGTGCAGCCCTCACAGATGTTGATATAGACCTATATTTTTATGGACATGGGAGGATGTTGACTCTACTGACAAATTAAAACTCCAGGTTCAAAATACTGTGTGTGTTATCTAACTCTCAAGATACCTGTTTGTTTAGGGACGTCTCTGAAGGATACAGACCAAATGTTAAGAGTAGTTATCTCTATTTGATGATATTTTGTTTGTTTGTACTCACCTATATTTTCTTTCCTACCAATAAATTTATATTATTGGTGTAATTTTTTAAATGGTAAAGTTACGTTTAGAGGTGCACAATCATTTCAGTGTCTTGGATTTCCACAGTCAGAGTCTGTCAACAAAGATGCCGGTTATGCCTCACTCTGCCTGTGGAGTGCAGAGTTCGAACTTGATGAGCTCTCACTTTTTCCACGTGCAGTGTTCTGATGCGTGACCTGCACCTTGAGTGGACGTTTGAGACATCTTGTGCCCAGACCCTGGAAGGGCTGCTAATTCCTGGAACAGGACATGACAGGACACTTTCCCAACTGATTAATCGGAGTGCTCTTTGCAGTGGGGACATTTTCTAATTTACAAAAGACTATGCCTTGTTTATAGGGTGGACATATGCAAAATATATGGCAAAGATCTCAGATGAAAAATGAGTGCGAAAATCAAAATTATAAAATTTAAATAAACATCGTTCAGTGACAAGCAATTGTGAAACTAATCAATGCCTAAAATTAGTTCAAATGGAACACTGATTAATAGCAACCAGGAAATGGATGCATTTTAAGGGCTAGGCTTCCTTTTTAGTTTTAGCAGTGTTCACGTCTATCTAAACAACATATCCACGCGCATCCGTATACTCACAAAAGACTAGTGAGTTGCACCAGTACCACACACAAGCGTGGGCGCTAGCTCTCAGTTACCTGCCAGGGGACAACAGAATTATCCTCGTAGAAGAAACATACTTGTATTATGTGGAGTTTTGGTATACATGGTTCTAAATTTTTTGCTTAGTATCATGCTATTTTAGTAGATAAAACATTATGTGTTCTTTACCCTGAAAACTTTCGAAAGAATTCTTTTGTTGCTTAGCTCGTATTTTCCTAAAATTTAATAATTGTTGGACTAATTAAATGAATGGAATGAAAATACTTATTGATTGGAAACTGATATGCATTTATTCAATTTTGATTTTAAGGAACTCTTTTAGTATAGATTTGGGGATTTTGGTCATATCTACATGTGATTATTACTGCAACTTAAGTGTGTAATTTATTTGGAATACTGAGCAAGTGCACAATATTAAATGAACAGAAAGCATGCACACCAAATGGATCTCTGTTGAATTAGATACTAAATCATTGATAATATTCGCTCTGTCAAGGATGTGATAATCAACTATGGATAATCGCATCGGTATATCATTCTTTCCCTCATTCATTCACTCGAGTTTGCAGACAGTCTTTACTGAGCATCTACCATTGCTAGGCACTGTACTGGGTGCCGTGGATATAATATGAGCAATCACCCTAGGAACACAGACCCTGTAAAGTCGAACCCATGGCAAGCGTACACGATGTCACAAGCATCTATAAAGAAGGGTGGTGGGGGAAGGAGCTTTGAAGAAGTGACAGCACAGCTGAACTCAGAGGAGGAAGTAGGTGTTCAAGGAAGTGAAATGAGAAGAGGGATCCTGTCCAAGGCTCTGTGATCGGAGGGGACCTGGAGGGTGACCGTCTGGGACTGAAAGAAGGGAGCATGGCTGCAGTGCCCTGGGGAAGAGGGAGAGAGCATGGCCTGAGGCTGGAACATGCCTGAAAGGGCCAGAGAGTGGAAGGTCTTGATAAAGGCCTGCCTTAGACTTGAAGAGTTGAGTTGGGATGGTGTTGGCCCTGAGCCCAAACGGGCCCTTCAAGGCCAGTGCTCTGCTTGCAGTGAGAAGCGAGGGATAGATAGATACCTGAGCAGGTGGATGATGGGAATCAATTGCAAATCTGTATTTAAGTGCCGGTGGTGAAGATGGACATAGTGGGAGAGGCTCGCTATTTAGAAGGCGGTTCAACAGGAGCAACAATCAGGAGGGTATGCCAAAGAGAGCTTTGAGGATGACACCCACCTTTTTAGCTTAAACGAAGAGATGTGTGAAGGGGCCATTAGCTGGGGTTTGGATTGCGGGGGGAACCAGCTCTCACAGGTTCTAAATGGCAGATAGCTGCCATCTTCGTGCCAACTCTATTCAACTGGCGGTGGCTGTCTAGGGCCTTAGACTGAGACGGGTATTTTAGCTCACAGTAGAATCTGTTGTGATCAACCATTGAATTTAAAACTGTTGAGAGCGGGTCGTGCCTCTCTATATCCTGGATTAGTTCTCGCTCTTGACTCTGACCTGTGTAGCTGAACATTTGCCAACAGGATGAAAGTTTGTATAACAGCTCTGGCTGGCGAATGCTAACTCTGTGCCAGGTGCTGTTCTAAGTGCATAATCTACTTTGTGCCATTTGACCTTGAATGTGGAATAGTATTAAGAAGGATGTAGATTGATACTGAACCCCATCCTGTTCGATAAGAATTTATAGAACTTGAATTTAAAAGGCCTTTTAAGTGTGGGATTTTCATCTGTCAGGTGAATTTCTGGTAAATATGGACCCTGAGGAGAACCCTGTGCCATGCCACTAATATTCTAAATTACTAATAATGAATAATTAAAAGTCAGTTTCTATTTCATTTAGCATAGTTATCTCTCATTTGTAGGTGTCTGTGTTTGTAATTATTGGTTTACAGCTCGTATCCTATGCAAATGGATTGTAGCAGAAGCTTAGAGGGAGTGCCCTGTGGGATTACAGTTTAATGATGACCCAAGTCTGCCTCTCATTTTCTCTGTATCTGTCTCACAGCACCAAAGACTTTCCAAGTAATTGAATCTCTCTTTTCTGTGATTGAATTCCAAAGGAGCTTTTTGTGATTCTTTTTTTTTCTATTATAACCGTAAAGTTAAAATAATTCTTACAATGCTGTAACTAAAATTTCTTTAGGAGAAAATTACATGTAAACCCTCATAAAAGCTAAGGAAAAAGTACGTTTTTCTTCACTTGCTAATTAGTATTAATTTGTTTATACTCTCTCTTTGTATGTACTTTAAAAAATAAAGGATATGTGACTGTTCCTTTAAGACTGCACAATTATACTAGGTTACTAGGTCAGGTTTTTGCAGGCGAAAATCCCTTATGTTTGCTTTTTTAAATGTTGGAATGCAACTATTAACCAACAAACTACTAAAAAAAAATCCAAATCCTTAAGTATCCATAGATCAATCCAGCTTCGATTGTCCTTTTTTAAACAGAATTTTGGCAGATAGCACCAAGTTTTATTCAGTAAAAATATGGATAACTATTTAAGGCCTAACAACTCTGTTGTAGGTAAGATTGCCAAAATCATTTACATATTATAATAATAAATTCTGTATCTTATTATTTATGGAACATTTTTGTGGAATTTTTTTTTTTAAAAAACAACTTACAAATTTACTCCATTGAAAGACCAATAGCATTTTCTAATTATTTAATTTTACATTGTATAACTATATACACAATATTGGTTAGGAAATTGCATTGGGGTTTAATTATTAAGAGATTAGCATATTCTTTTTGTATAGAAAGAATATGAGTTTCTGGTTATTAAGGAAACATTAAAAATTGGTTTTCTCTTGAATGAATCAGATTTGAAAAGATATTTTGAAGGATAAGTACCAATTAGAAGAAGCTGCGTGGTGGTCTTTTATCCTCATGAGGAAAGTTAAATCAATCCTGCTTTTATGCAGTCAACATAAACTGTTATTATCCAGTCCCAGTTAAATGTACCCAGGATTGCCTCGTGTCCTCACTCTTAACACCTTGTACAAAATCCCTAATTTCTGCGTACACAGGCTTTCCTTTCTGCATCCTCCTTCGGTTTTACAGATGAAGCACTTAGCACAGTGCCCGGCATAATACACTTTTAAAGAAGTTCTGAAACCACATAGGAAAAAACAAGCTTCTCATTAACCTAAACAGTGACTCACATTTACAAGGATTTGCTAAAGTTTTAATTTTAATTAAGGTACTCTTTCATTCTCGAAAGTCATTTATGTTAGGCAGACTCGCTAAGAAGAAGAGAATACAAAAGTAAAGTGTAAGGTCATGATTTTTTCTTTCTTCTTGATGTCACCCTGGAAATTCACGTGGATTGAATGAATCTCTATGGGACTCGAATGGAGGCACAGGGAAGGCACAAGTCCGAGGGCTGGCCCTGCGCCGGCCGAGAACCTGTGGGTCAGCTCTCACTCTGGTCGGCTTTGCTCAGGCTTTCGTCAGTTCTTATCCGTGAGAGGTATAAGGAATGCTGGCTGGCAGTCGGAGTGTATGTGCATGTGTGTGCGTGTGTGTGTGTGTGCGCGTGTCTCTGTGTGTGCGCGTGTGTGTGCGTGTGCTTGCAAGTCCAACTCCCCGGAGTCTAACCATATATGTCTCTAACCGTATTTTGCTTCTTCATGTGTTTTTCCCTCACTTCTGTTTTCTAATATGTCCATTCTGTGTCACTCTTCACACAAGTCACTCTCTTGCTTGGCAATGTCAGCATCTGGAAAACAGGAAGGAAGTTCCTGTGACGCCCTTGAGCGGCGCTGGGGACGCAGAGTTCCCCTGCTCAGTCCCCTTCGGTGCCTTTGCCAAGGCAGGCCACCTCTGGCAGCTACTTCCACGTCTTCATGCAGCTTCTCGTCAGCAAACCGGGGGGCGAGACGCGGCACCGGGGCTTCTTTGCGGGGCGGTTTGTTCCTGGCGTTGCTGCACAGCAGGCAGAGATGGCTCAGTAACTTCAGAGCCAGTCAGTCAGACATTTGACGCTCTTCTGATGTGTTTCCTTCATGTCAGGCTTGTAGAATAAATGTATGTCACCGAGGTATATTTTGTGCCCAGCACCTTGTTTCCCCAGGGGGTAAAAAAATGTATTGTCCAATGTGGTCGACCCTTGACTGTCACGGGTTTGAACTGTGCAGGTCCACTTATATGTGTGTGTTTTTTTTTAAAGAAATACAGTTGCCCTTCACATCCGTGGGTTGCACAGCCACGGACTCAGCCAACCCCAGGTTAAAAATGGTATTTTTTCATCCCTAAATGCAGATTCCCAACCAAAGAGTGAAAATACCGGATGAAAGCTGACTAGTGTTTTTGGAGAGTCAAAAGTTGGATTTAGACTGTGAAGGGAGTTGGCATGCCTAACCCCACCTTATTTAAGGGTCAACCATCATAGAGCTAGGAGCTTATAAAATGAGAACCATTTAGCGTTAATGTTTTTATGCAAATTTTGTTAATATCTAAGTAGTATATAGCTGTTACCGAGATTTGGCAATGCCAATTAATTTTTATTATGATTTCCCTACTTTTTAGTCACAGCTCTACAAAAAACAGAACCATTTTAATGATTCAATGCCTGGTACCCGGGATGCTTTGTAACTGGTGCTTTTGGTTTCAGAGCCAACTTTTTCTCCAAACATGCCTGATATCATTATTGTTTAGGTCTCGTATTGCTACTAACTTAAAGAACACAGAAAACTGAGATTCACAGTGCCAGAAAAGTGGGTCCTGTTTCCTAGATTTCAGGTAGCTGCACATGCAAAATGGACCTGGCTCCCAGTCCTGAAGCCTGAGATTAGTCATGGGATTTATGCACTCATACAGGTCAGGTAACAGATTTGCTTATGGAAAATAATTAGTGGAGTCATCAGAGAATATTAAGCATCACCAAATTGTTTTCCTCGGAACAGTTTTTTTGTGATTAACCATCGAGAATCAGCAAACTCTTTAATCCTAATGACAGTTTAAAAATCCGAATATCAATCAAATTAGGAAATGAACAACCCCTTAGAATAGTGATGAAAATTAAGATTATTATTAGAAAGAAATAAGAATAACTAAGTCAGGTAATATTAAAATGCTCTACTCTAAAGAAAACGGCATCACACAGACATGATCTCATGCAGAGTCGAAGTCAGATTGGAGCCTTTTGAGTATGTGCCTCTTCACTTACAATCATGTTAATGACTTTACCTTAAAAGTCAAGCCTTTTGTTGTACTGATTTGATTTTCATGACTTCTAATTTTTCTGGTCACATACCAAGAAAGAGAAAGGGGGCAGGGACAGGGAGAGCAGAGGCTAAAGACAGAGGGAATTTCTTATTTTGGAAATCGAATACGTGGCTCAGAGTGTTACTGATTGTCTTCTCAAGGCCCACGTCTGTGTCCATTGCTCACTATAAAAAATAGGCGTGAGGCTATTTCATCAGCTGTCCTGTGTGAAACTTGACTCCTGTGAGCACCCGGGACTGGCTTGGATGAAAGGGAGGAGGAATCCAGATAAATGCAAATTGAAGAATTAAGCTTATTATATTTTAAATATTAGCTGAGGGAAGACTATGTCTGAATTTTTAAGAATTAAATTATAGAATTATAGAGGTTGAAATGAACATAAAACTTCAATGTTACAGATGAGAAAATTGAACTATAGGAGAGTTTATTATAAAAAATTAATATTTGTCTATCACTCTCCTTGTGTCAGTCATTGCTGGTGACACACACTGGATAGATGTAAACTCTTTGCCGTAAGAGGGGTGGGGTCTGCAGGGAGAGAGACGCATGAAGGCATCGTAACAACGTGAAGCGATCAAGGCTGTCTGAGAAATAGCAGAGGGAAGGCTTCCTGGAGGCTGTGATCTGAGTCCCTAGCCTGTGTCGCTTGCATCCAAGGCATAGAGATGTGACTGCACACCCACTGTTCTGGGACTTTGACTGTCCTGGTTCAGGAGAGTCACGATTTTAAGGAAGTGCAATCACCGTCGGAGACCTTTGTAAATGCTGCTTAGCTCTCTTGCCTGTATGCTGTGTATGCTGTGTAGTGATTTCTTTCCAACTGTCTAGTGTCTCTATTAGCATTTTCCATTTCTAATTATTTAGAAGTTATTTATGTTTTGTTAGACTTGTTTATATGCTGCTCATACCTAGGGCATTTGGGACAATGATGAAAAGTTGTTTTTTATCTTTATTTGCTCGTGTGGGTCATCTTGGCGTTCAGTTCATCTTCCGCTTCCTTCCATCCCATCCTTCTGCCATCCCAGGTACATTCAGGATCCAAAGGGAAGAGAGACAGGGCTGGCGAACCAGTAGTGAGGCTCATTGGACACCTACGTTCGGTGCGCAGATACAAAACCCAGGCAATTCACAAACTTTAGGTCCGTATGAATTCATGTGATTTCCCAAGTGAAAAAAATCAGCCACATGTGTGAAGTTCTATAAATGTCTTTATATACAGTCAAACTTCTCTAGAAACTGGAATCTTAGAAGTCATAATATTTCTTTTCCCAAGGACTAGGTGGATAAATTTGCTTAAAGGTTTAGCCTGATCATTTTCTACCATCCAGTAGTATTGCTTGCTTGGGTTCCATAGGTGCCATAGAAATAATAGTGACTACTAAGATAAATATTAATGACAAATTCAAAATTCATACCCACTTAAATTAAAGTATAAATTAAATATGACAAGTATTGAAAGTTAACATTTTTTAATACTTTAAATGAAAATTCCTTCTCATGTAGGATTATAACTACCAAATCCTTTAAGTCTCAGTTTCAAATATGTTTTCCAGAAAGAGGATTCCAAAATATATTTTATTGCATTACATATCATTACAGAGAAGTTAGCCTCATTATTTTTTATTCTATTAGACTGGACTATTTTATTCGACAAGTTTCTTACAGTTTTATTGTATTGCTCTGAGGAGCTGAGTCTGTGTCATGGGTGTTTTTTACGTATCACTTCCGTTTTCTCGTGTCTTCTCTGCCTGGTTCTCTTTGTTGTTAGTCATACAAAATCGATTCCTAAAGCGTCCTTCTTGTACGGATCTGAGGCAGGCCAAGGGGTTAAAACTGCCATTTCTGATGGGAAAAGCTGGGCTACAGCAGAAGTAATAAAGACAGTCGGTCCTCTGTCTGTAAGTGATTGTGGGCAGTCGCAATTTAATTTTGGCATTAAAGTTACGGACTGCTTCACACATCTGACTCACAACTGTATATGGACTGCAATGTAACAGTCATCCCTCGGGTGGCCTGTCATCTCACTGAAATGTAACGCAGGTGACTCTGCTCTAAAGCTTTTATTTCCCCCAGAAACATTGTGCACAGGTCACTGTGACCCTCCAATAGCACGACAGGTTCATCAGACCAACACTTGATGGCTCCAAGGTCCGATGGACTGTTGTACTTGAACAAAGCTTTGGAAAAAGACAAGAACTCTCCCAGGAGGGCTTAAGGACTAATAACTGCAATTTCCTAGTTATACTAGTCAATTTGACTAAAGTCCCTTTAAATTGTGGCCAAATAGTGCTTTAAAATTGTTTTCTTTGTTTTTTAGACTCATTTGGTCTCCTATTGATTTTTTGCTTTACAGGTTAGTGATTCCGATTAGAAAGTGTTTTATTCTGGATACTGATCATCAATTTAGGGACCTGTTTCCAAGTAAATATCTAAGTCGGTGCACGATGTGTTGATGTCTTATTGCTTTTCTGTGAGAGGGAGGAAATAGACAAAATGGCCTTTTAAAATACTGGCAGAATTCAAGGCCATTTACTATGACAGAGACCGAGAATATTACAAGTGAAGAGATCTTTGTCTCTGATGTAAAGGCGTTATACAAGATTCACTGTAGAATCAGTTATTGGAAATAGAAATATCTTATTTCCCCATGGCATGTTCCTCCCTAGATAGAAGTCACGTTTTAGGGAAGGAATCTTAGGTATCGATCACCTCTGCCACATCAAACGTGCATTATGTTGTCAATGATCAACGTTAATGCTGGCGGCAGCTCCCGACAGGCTGGAAGGGGAGATGCTCGGATTTGGGGTTGTTTTAAGAGAACTTTAATCACTGAGTTCCGTTAGCAGTTTGGGCAGTCCATGAAGTCAGAGGATTGATATTAGCTTTTCGGAATATCTGTGCAGTATTAATAAGAAGAAAACCTGTTAGCTCGGCAGGATAGTGTAGAGCTAAGGGAAGAACTGACCATTGCTAGTTAAAAGGGCCTTTAGGGTACCACTGAATTATTCGATATATTTGTTTTTTTTTTTTTTTTGGCCTTTTATACACCATTATCATATGACTAGCATGATAACAAGTCGGTATATTCACTGTAAAACACTTGGAGCTGAGAAACATGAACTTGTATTTTAACAGATACTTTCAGCCCCTGCTCGTGCAGACCTTCATGGATAGGAGATGTGTGTGATGGATCAGTCATATCCCTGGCCCCGAAGGAATTTACACTGGGGCTTCAACCAATTGGATGAAGGGTAGAACATATAAAATATTATAGGAAGGGCAGAGATAAAGATTTCACTCGGGTTTAAATGCTTCAATTTTATATCATTTTAATTTTATCCATTTGGATGAATGGTAGAACGTATAAAATATTACGGGGAGGGCAGAGGCAAGGATATTTATTAGGATTTAAATACTTTAAGTTTATATCATTTCTTCTGCCATGCTATCTAACTGCACTTTAAAAAATTAATCATTCTAGATTTATTATATGACAAAATTCAAATTTAGTTCTAACATTGTTTAAAGCAGATGTCCAAAATTAGATATGGCTTATATAAAATAGATCAGTTTTCAAAAGAGCTAATTGCTTTCTATATCAGAAACTATTATTATAACATTAATGCCTGCCTGCCACATTTCATACTCCAGGCTGCCAGCTTTTAATAAAGAATTTTAAAATGTTGGCTAAAATAAAACTACTGTAATATCTTGGTCTGCTGAAACTTTTATCAAATAATTAACATTAATTTGAATATAAAGCATCATTCCTTTAAATATGTATGTATGTATATAATTATTAATATGTTTGTAAAATATTTAATCCTGTGCATAGATGCTATTAATGTTCTTTGACAATGGTTAAAACAAAAATGTATGAAAAGAGGGATGACTCTTTGGAGAAACAGCACAGTGAATAGTAAGTAGCAGCTGTAAAACCTGTGCGGTGACTTGTAGGTAATTAGCAAAAGGATGATGAGACCATATGGTGAAGCATTATGAATTGTTTTTCACACCAAAAAAAGTTATAAAATTAAGGTTTTCTTAAACAACTCAGTGTTAAAACTTTTATTTATTTAAGCGTATTGTATGACCAAGTAAAATATAATTTGTAAATATGTCAACACTCGGGTTATTTTAGACCATCTTTTAACCTTTAAATAAAAGACATAGCAAAAGTAATTTTTGTATCTGAGTTGGGGCCGTAGGAAACCCCTGAAATGTGAGGTTATGCTTTTTCTATTCATTACGATCATCATCCAGGTTAATTTCGAAACAATTACTTTTAAATTAGTTTTTCAATTGTGATTCCCAGCATGGAGTTTTCACATAATAAAATACTTGTGAAATAGTACATGAGACATTATTTTAGAAATGTCCTCACTGAGATGAGATTAAACATTGGAGAGGATGAGTCATATTCCTATCTCTTGCAAAACTGAAGCCATTGTTTATTAAAGCATCCATTGGACCTTATACATAAGGATGCACTAATTATTGAGCTAGTACTTAAAAAAAATTAAGCCATTTAGGTTAATTTTTTATCGTACAATAATTACTATGCAATCTGCTTATTTCATTCACATTTTATCTGCCAGAAATCACTTTTCTCAATACAGGAGTTCTGCCATTGCCACAACTTGATTCTTAGTGCTTTTGGAACCAGGTGACCTTGTCTCCTGCTTCCCAGAGAGAAAGGTCATCACTTCTGCGACGTTCCGTCTTTAATAAACCTGTCTCCTGCATCATTTCCTGACTGTAAGTTAGGCATAACAATACCTTATGAGTAGTGTCTGGCTCATCAAGGAAATGCATGTGACAGTATACCGCAAAACAGCTGGGACAACAGAATGCCCCCAAAGGATGGTCTCCTTCTCCACAGTTATTTCTAACTTTGCGTCACAGTATAGCTTCTCTCTTCAATATCCTAAATGTGCCCTGCGATGGTTCTGATGTCTCTCCTAGCCTCATTCTATTTTTGGAAACGGCCCACTTGTAATCTGTACTTGCCGGTCAGTTATCTAAAGGTTAACGTGCTCCAAACGGTTCTTTAAGATTTTAATTCTTGGCGCTGCTGATTTTTGTCTCTTCTGCCT
>NW_011889011.1:404191-411442 GCF_000151845.1 Pteropus vampyrus
GGATCGTTCTCAAAACAAAGTGTCTTACTTTGAGGGAAAATATTTTTGGGAAGAAAAAGAATCATGCTGTCTGTGCAAGGTCTTGTATTCTGCAAGGGTGGCATAGCCAGTCTCCACCTTTCAAATGGTAGCAATGCACAAGGACTTAAAAATTGTTTTGTTTAAATGCTCACATTTGTTTTGCTATTAAAAAAAAAAAATATTAAAATGGTGAATTCCCCAGCCAGCATGAAAACAAAAAACAAAAAACAGGTTAACCCATAATGTACCAGAAATATCTCAGTCATCAATGATTTCGTTACACCTAATTACCGTTCTATGGGAAAAGCAGATTCTGTGTTCTAATTGTGGTCACGAGTAACAGTTGTTTCCTTGGGCAGCATGAGTGGGGATTTTCCTAGCTCCTGCACAGTTATAAATAAGTCCTGGCTTCGTCAGGTTTTGTCAAGTCAGTGTAGGTCAAGATCAGCCTGAAATGTGATACACTTTATCTGTTAGAGAAAACAGGTCAAGTCTTTCTTGGAAGTTGATACTAATGAAGCAACTGGAGTGAATTTCCCAGAGCTTTGTCTCTTCTCTCTATTTCCAGCTGTTAAAAATGAGAATTGTCACTTGCCTTCCTCTTGGGGATATAGAGGTCAAAATCTTTTAGTAAGGTGCTGCGAACTGTATAGTAATTTCAGGTTTTTGCAATTTATAGAATAACCAAAGAGTAAGGGATGTGCGTGCATGTGCATGTATGTATTTACATGCCCATGGGTGGTGAGGAAGGGCAGTGGAGAAAAAGACAGCGAGGGTGTGGGGTACAGCGTGTACAAGATGAGTGTGGGGACAGCTTACAGGTTTAAATGAGGCCATCAAGTCTCATGGAGAAAGTGACCTTTGAGCAAAGACTGAAAGGAAGACACATTTCTCCCTGTCTTAGATTTCTGGAGGGACAGACGTGAATATTGGTTGCCCTGTGCCATGTCAAATGAACCGAAATCAAGCTCAGTGTCACCCACTCCTGGATTAAGGCAGCGGAATGAAAAGGCACATTTGGGAATGGAAACTGGCGCCAAACGTGCACTGGATGAGTTTCTGCCTGGCCGCAGGCCCTCACGTCGCCATCGTCCTTCAGCGGGTTCTAAGCGGCTGCATGCTTGTGCCAGTCTGCTGCGGTGAGGGCACTCCTGGTGTCCCCACTGCATTCGACTCATTCCTCAGTCAGTTTCCCGTTCCTGGAGCGACAGCAGTGTCTTTACGCCAGCACAGAGGCTGACGGAGCCGGTTTTCTCAAGGCCACGTCCGGCCTGTGGCTGAGGGGAGGGAGAGCCTGGCCGTCACCTCTGCTCCTGGTTCATTGCCAAGGCAAGTCGTTTGTGCAAGCCTGACACGGCGGAGAAGGGACGTCTACTCTCCGAGAGGGACAGGCACAGCAGGGAGAGGCAGTGAATGGTTTAAACATGGACTGTGTTTCCCACACTTAGCTGTTTAACTAAATTTGCCTGTATTTTCCGATTGATTACACCGATGGCCTCTTGTCCCTCATTCCCAGTGCGTCCTCATCTGTAAGTCTGTTTCCACCCCGGCATTGCCTGTCTTCTTCGTCCGGTTTGTGTGAATGTCAGTTGAGGAAGAACAGTTCGTCTGCCCGAGTGAGCGCCAGTCTGCATGGGGCGGTTATGGAATGATGCGCCACGCACGTGGCCTCCGCCTCGCGTGTGATTTATGTTTAACCTGCTGGAGGTTAGGACTGTGCCTCATATGTGCCCGTGTAGCTCCCAGGGTCTCGTGTCATTTGGTTGCAGAGAGATGTTGAACAAACAAGTTGCTGAAACATTTAATCGTTTTTGACGAATATTTATGAAAACTATATATCGAAGTGTGAAGTCACAATTGTTTTTTTCTCCTTCCTATAGTAGAAGGGTGAATTTCAATCTCCTTTGAGGAAAAAGGTGTTTTTGCTGTGCCTCTGGACCATCAGGTTAAACTACAAGGCTTTTCTCCCCCACCCCAACCTCCTTGTGCAAAACAACTCCACTTTCTTTCTTCGATCTATGTGTCTGTGGGTTCCTATAAGTTTTTGTTTGAAAGTTAGATTCTCCTGCCAAAATTTTTTAAATCACCATTTTAAAATAAAAATAGAGTGAGCCTTCTTGATATACATTTTAATATGACATAGTTCTTTTGATCACTATAACCTGTTGGACACCAGCCTTGAGATTTAAGACAAATGAGTGTTACCACATCCAAGCTAAGTAGGAGATGGGGCGTGTTGGAAGATCAGCTTGACCTCTGAAGGCAAGGGCGGCTGCTCTGCCAGCCTTTGGCCTAGCGAACTCCTTGGGAAGTGAGTTATCTCTGTTGCTGCTGGAAATCATGTTATTCTATTTTAATTAACTGCTTTGCTTTTGAGCTTATGTTGCTTTCATAAATTTGGAAACGTAAAAAAGAAATACTATTTAGTGTCAGAAAGCTTAAATGAACTTTGATTTCTAAAGCGTTTAGTTTGGCAGTGTTTACAAATAATAATACCATTCATCTCTGTAACTACTGATTTCAGAAATCTGTTGGAAAGTGTCATAATGTATGTATTCTTTTGAAGTTAAGAGAAAAGCCAAGGTTTTCTTTTAAAATCTTTGTGTTAGAAACTTTAATTATTCTCTACAAGTGAATTATTTCCTACAGATAAATCATTCTCAAAATGCATTCTTTCAAAAATTAAATACCCTGGATTCTCGTCACAGCATCAGGCATTTATGATCTGAAGAAGCTAACATATGAGAACTTAAAAAGAGACTAATCAATGCACTCTTGGTTTAAGTCAACAGATTAAACACGTGAACCTAATTTTATTTCTTCCTGTGGCAGCATGAAAATAACGGAACACTGTTGGGTTTTGTTGTTTGTTTGTTTGTGACAATGAAATCCTACGTTGAACATTGGAGAAAAACTAGAAAATGTGTTCGGTAGTGAACTTCATGAAGCGTTTCACACATAGAATGAAGTGTTTCACACATAGAATGAAGCGTGTCGTGTCTTAGCTGGCACTCGTGAGGGTCACGCGCTGGCCCGCCTGCTTTTCTGCCTCGACACCTGCAGAGCGTCCTGACTGCTGGCGCCCCCATCACTGCGGGCAGACGTACTTCACAGTGTAGATGAGACAGGCTGAGCTACCTCTGTCGACGTCAGTTTTCACTTAGAAATAAAGAAAACTGACAAGGCTCATTAGATACTTAGGGGAAAACTATATTTAGATGAACAAAGAGAGTCACTGATACCAGAAGACTTGAGTATCATGCATGGAACACGAGAGACTTGAAAAGGAGTCTGATTAGTACCCTTCGCAGATTTGAGAGGGTATTATAACTGTAACAGGCTATTATGAAAAAGAGGCAATCGGAGAACAAGAAATCTGCAGGAAATTAAAAATATGATCACTAAATTATTTTGTGGACCAACCGGTAGACAGGGCATTGCCGAAGCTTACTTTTTATTTTCAAGTGAAATTGAAAATCAACACCCAACATTTTAAACAGAAAGACAAGGAAATGTAAAATAAAAATGTTAAGAGGAACAGGGAATAGTCAAGAGTCAGCACCTGACTAATGTAAAGAAAAAGGCAATGAAAGGCAAAGACTATAGTTTAATAAAGTAATATTTTTATAAGCCGAATAAATACGCTGTGTCAATTAACCTTGGCTATGTGATACAGGACTATAAAACTTGGTAGCTTAAAATAGCCACTATTTATTTAGCTCATGTGCCAGTGATTTGGCTGGTTGGCTCTCCGGGTTTGGGCAAGGTGTGGCCCTTTTCACCCGAGCTAGCTCATGTGACTCTGTTCCCTGGGAAAATTGGCTGGGGATTAGCTGATAGAAGATGGACTCACTCACATGACTGGCTGTTGATGATGAGAGTAACCGTGCCACGCGTCCCATCATCCTTCTAACTTTGGCAGCTTCTCTTGGCAGCAGGATTCCTAAGGGCGACAAGATTGTAATTTCTGAAGAATTAATTTATTAATTTATTAAATGTCTTGAGCATAGCGTTGGTTAATAACATTGTGTAAGTTTCAGGTGTACAACTTTATAACACAGCATCTGTGTACTCCATGGTGTGCTCGCCCCCCAAAGTGACATCTCCTTCCGTCTCCATATATTCGACCCCCTTTACCCACATCATCCTCCCCCAGCCCGTTGCCCCGATAACCACCACACTGTTGTCTGCGTCTGTAGGTTCATATGTCAACAACAACAAAACAGTCTAATTGCAGCATTATTCACAGAGAGCAATTGTCAATGCACAGGGCTTTTTCAAGTCTCTGCTTGCTTTCAAGTCATCTGCTGTCCCATGGACCAAAGCAGATGACATGACCGGCCCAGACAACCAAGGGAGTTGGATTCGGGCAGACATGCACAGACTGGGCCATCTCTGAGTTCGGTCTACCACAGACATCAATCCTCAGATTAAAAGTCTGGCAAGTAGGTTGGATACTGGTGAACTATATGTAAACATATCTTGGTGAAATATCAAACTTTTCATGATAAAGATGAAAACGCTACAATTGTCCAATGAGAATAAAATAGATTATCTGCAAAGAAATGAAGTCAAGATAACAGCTTTTTCATCAGCAATACTGGATCCGAGATCATTAAAGCAATGTTTTCAAAGACCTGAGAAAGAATTGCTTTAAATATAGACTTTGTATTTTAATCATACTCCAGAGGAATGCAAAGATTGATAGAGAAAGATTGACAAAGATTGATGAAAATATATTGAGTGGTAATCCAAAAAAATTGAGTGAAATGACAATATGAAATGCAGGAAAAGCGGTAGCTGAAACTCTGTGGTTTTTACTAACCCCCAGAGAAACGTGGAGAACTAGAAGAAAGTTAAAAGCTAATCCACTGAAAATTCTTCATGTAGCATGTTAGGGTGAAAATCCTTTCACCAAGGGTATAATCATGCTGCTTGATTCTGCAGTGACATATAATATTTAGTCATAATGCCAGAAAAGTCGCTTATGTTGGATTTTAATATTTAGAATCAAACTGTACATAGAACATTGGAGGTTAAATTGTCTCGATGCTATAAAAATAGCGATGTAACTAACAATCAGAAGATGACAAGTCAAAGGGGAATGTGGAAGGAAGTTATGTAGCAACCTTCCTAACCTTTCATTGAAGCCGGGGTTGATTTAAGGTCGTTGATAAATCAACAAGAGTTTAAGTATATATTACTTGAGGTTATACATGGTAAGCAGTGGGAAAACAAACATTAAAATGTAAAGGCCAGAAGTCAGGAGGCAGAGTAGGAAAGAAGGAAAAAATGGATGTAAGTGTCCTCACTTTCTCATCTGCCATAGCAGATGAGCAAAATGCACTGTGCAAAGTAGATAAATCAAGGAATAGTATGTTATTAAAACATTGTATAAAGTTATAATGGAATATATCTTAATACATGTGCAAATATTACCTTTATATTTGGAGAAATAAAGTTTGAAAGAGAAGACATCCTCATTCGTCCATATTTATTAAATTGTAGAACATGTATAAAATTGGAACTACATGTTTATTAGAATGAACGAGGAGTGTACGAGGGTGCCCATACATTGCTTAGTGCAAGAAGGAAGCTGTGCAATGATAAGGATAAAGGGACTATTTATTTAAAAAAAAAAAAGAAGAAAAAGAAAAAAAACCTTTGCCTATCTATTGTGTGTGTGTGTGCGTATGGAAAAAGTCAAAGGATAAATAACACTTCTTGTTACTTTCCATGCATCTAATAGTTTTATAAATAGCATGTAAGACACACAGATGCCCAGCTTTGGTCACGTTTGTCATCCATGCAATCTAACAGTGGCATCAAGACCCCGTGTTAGTGTATGTGTTTCCTGAACTCGTTTCGTCCTTGTTCTTCTGAGAGGACCCTCTGGTCTGGCCGAGCTGTCGATGGCCACGACGCAGCTTTTTCTACCCTTTGCTCCTGCTGTTGCTTCACCATTTTAGGTACAACTTTGTAAAGGGGGAGTGACAGAAATTTCCATCACGTTTGTCATTATCTACCTTCATATAAGAATTTAATTTGTCTCTGTAATGAAAACACTATATAGTAATATATCGCAGAGCAGGAGCAGAATTAGAATATGAAATTAAGGCATACAGTCAAGGGGCAGGGCATTTATATATGCTTATTTCAAGGCACGCGCAGGCATTAATGGCATGTAACTGTGGGCCGAGGACAGAATGATGGATAGATAGTCTCTGTTTCAGGCTCTGTTCTTAATGAGTTGTGACCTTGGGGAAATAGCCTTGAGCCTGTAAAATGAAAGAGTTGCTCAGAATCAGTGTTTTCAAGCTTTTAAAAAATAGTACATCACAGGAAGAAATGTATGCCCGTGTGTATGTACCTGACATAGCTTCCTAAAACGATCTTTACTCTTGCATGTGATATTTTGTTTCATTTTATCTATTTTATTTTATTTTTTTGTAAGTCTACAACTTATAAATAGGTCAGGTTTTATAGCTTGAAAAATACTGGAGTACATATGTTGAAGGTCCATTTTTTCCGAAACAATATTTGTTCCCAAGAGTCTAAAAGAATGTCACCTTCATTTTGAAATTTCCTTTGTAAACATATTATGGTCATTATGTAGCAGCAAATCAAACCTTATTCATGTAATGACATCTAAGTGTACTATACATTTTGATGTTATTATGTGGAGAATTCTATAGTTATTAACTTGGGGATGGGCTGAGTACCCCCCTCTCGTAGCTTCCTAATGCTCTGAGAGTTTGGCTTATTACTGCAGATGAATTTTGGACACAGTGTATTGCTAGAGTATTCCCTACATGCAATATCCCCAAAGCCTAAAACAAGATGTTTATCTTTTTGATAGACAAGCAATTAACTTTTGGAAGGAATTTAAAGTCAGTAAAGTACATCTGTTAGGACATTGGAAATAAATAGGAATTTCTGACAGGCACACATTATAGCCTTGCATTTGTTATGCTGTAGCTGAAGTTATGTCAGCATTTTTATTATAAACCTAGGGGATTATCAGTCTGCAATAAAACTCTTTTTGGACTGAGGCTTATTTAGATTCAGAGCTTACTCACGAAGAATCTTCACCTTCTTGAGAGTGGATTTGCTTCTGCTTGCTTCTCTAAGGGAAAAATGTGTCTCAGCTTCTCATATAATTATATAAATATTATAACTTGACTCATCGATTATTAAAGTACATTATTTAATATAAAGGCAGTGTAGAAC
>NW_011889011.1:412427-414343 GCF_000151845.1 Pteropus vampyrus
AAAACATAACTCTTATGGAAGAAACGCTTTGTCTTTAAGTGTGAGAATTCTGTCTTCCTAGTAGATTCATTTAAAAGTCTTATTCCTGCTGATGTTGCTGACTTTAAAAAAGCGTTGCTCTATATCCCAAAGTATAGCGAAGGAAAATGCTGTTGCATAATGTATATGTCAAGGTATATCAGCATAGTGTTATGTTATGTAAGGCTTCCTCCGGCTTCGGTTCAGAGGAATAGCAGTTTTGTGCTACACACATAAATTGATTGATAGACGACGGGGCGGGGGGGAAGCCATGCCGTTGCTCAGATATGCTTGGCTATGTACCAGTTCACCTCTATAACATAAGGAGGATACAGTTACCGTTTAAAAACTGCGTGGTGATTTCAGGAGGGAGGAAGGTATAAATGTGCAGAGTTCATGGGATGCAGTGTGTGCTTTATTCTTTATATCACTAACACATGTGGTATGCGGAGGTCATAGCCGTGGTGGCGACAGCAAGTGTGGGTCGGCTGGCTATGTCGGGCCCAGGTGTCCTGGTTGCTGGAGTTGTAAATACCTAAGGTAAGCGAGCTCCCTCGTCCGCAGCGGGCTTGCTACCAGGGGCCAGCACACCGTTTCTCTGCCTCCGCCGGCTGCTGCGGGATAACCCGCAGTGCTGGGTGTTCAGGATCGTGGGTGACGTCCAGAGAAGGTGGCTACGTGGGCCTTAGATAAAGAAAGGAATACGCTCCTTGTCTCAGGAAGGAGGGACAGGACCAGGTTGGATGCAGCTGTGTTTGTAGGTCAGCCCGCAGTAAGTGGTGTACCTGGGCGATGGCTTTTGGCTTTGAACACACAGGTGTAGAATTGCAAGGGGTAGTTTTATTTCCATACTAGCAATAGTAAATGATGTTTAAGTAAGAGGGCAACTTCTCGTTTTAGGACTGAAGAATGTTGACATTAATTAAGAGGTATAAATTTATATTCTGCTTATTTGGATAATACGTGTTCAATAAGTGCCTTCTGAGTGAATGAATGAGTGACTGAAAGAGTGCGTGAATGAATGAATGAGTTTCAGACGCCCCCTGTTGAGCAGGGCTTTAGAGGTAAGTCTTCGTCTCTCTCTTTTTTTCCCCGGTCTGATGTTATATTGAATTTTCCAGTTCCTCCAAACCAGACCTTATGCTCGTTTATTTGATAATTACTTCAGGGTGGCATGTGGGAGGTGTGAGTTACTGTCTGTTCTAAATGACATATGCGGCAAACGTTGACTTTAGGCAAACAAAACTAACCCAAAGGAAGAATCACTGGAAGATGGCTGACATTGGCTGGGGCTCTGCGTCCCTCAGATACCCTCCACTTCCTTTCCAGTCTCTCCGTGTTCGCGTGTGCCTGCCAGGGCTGTCCGTAGAGAGATCTGCATTTGGGCCTAAAACAAATCCATCTATGAGATACCGACTCAGTTAAATTTTGGAAGGCGGTCTGAAGTACATAACAGCATAGAAACTGAAATTCTTGGTGAATGCGAAGTGTAGCAGTATATTTATATTACATGGCATCTGTACCAGTTTATTACATGGCAACTGTAACTTGTCATGTCAGAGAGTCACTGGTAAATAGTCTCAAAATAAATATAACTGAAACAGTTGATTCATTAAAAGTTGTCATTTTACCCTTAGGTCATGTCGTTTTCTAAGGCATGTTTTGATTGACTGGAGAATTTTTTTTTTTTTTTTTATGGGCTGACAAAGCACAATGAACTTGGAGACAAAATAAATTGTACTATTGTTAGTTGAAATACATGCTAATATTTTGCAGGAAGCACACTTTTTTAAATTTTTAATCATCTCATTAAGACATAATGATCTTCCAGCTGAGGTGTCTAATTACTGTCATATCCAATAGTCTGTTAATTGGCGAAAATAAAGCAAAAATCCACC
>NW_011889011.1:414393-418207 GCF_000151845.1 Pteropus vampyrus
GTGGTAGGTTTTTGGCAGTCGGCGGATAACTCACCATTCCCCATGTGTTGGTAAGGCTGGGTACACATTTCATAAGGCCCTCTTCTGAAGATGGTGAAATTTCAGTTGCTGGTGATTTTCTGTCATTCCTATCCTGAAATGTGTTCCAAACCGTTTTAAAATGAATTCAATTTTAGAAGGAATAGAAGAGTATTTTTTTGTTGTCGTTTACATCAAAACACAAAGACACTAAAGGAAGAATAGTGTTTAGCCTTAAGAGCAAGGTTCAAACCCTGGGTCTGCTGATTATCTGCTGAGTCCTGGAAAAACGCCTTCAAATCTCTGTACCTCAGATTCTTAGTGCACAATAAACACTGATAATGTTTGCGCCTGTGTCGTCTGGCTGGTCAGGTTTATGTGCGCTGACCTATAGGAGCCCCAGACATAGACATAGTAAGTGCTCAGTGGTTTTAGGCAGTATTTTTACTTGTCCTGGGTGCTGCATTCGTAAATACTAATAAACTAAGCAAGCTCCCTCGTCTGCGGGGGCTTTATATTTCGTCACACAATGATAAAAACAAAAAGCTGGTTTTCCATTAAAAATCTAACTTATAATGCTGATACATTTAAAAAATATTAAAAAAACAATAATCCAAAGACTCTAAGTAGAGCTCTTCTGTATACCATTTTTATTGCTTATAAATGTACTTGTTACCCAATCATTGCAACTTAATAATTTCAGGAAAAAAACAAAACAAAACATAACTCTTATGGAAGAAACGCTTTGTCTTTAAGTGTGAGAATTCTGTCTTCCTAGTAGATTCATTTAAAAGTCTTATTCCTGCTGATGTTGCTGACTTTAAAAAAGCGTTGCTCTATATCCCAAAGTATAGCGAAGGAAAATGCTGTTGCATAATGTATATGTCAAGGTATATCAGCATAGTGTTATGTTATGTAAGGCTTCCTCCGGCTTCGGTTCAGAGGAATAGCAGTTTTGTGCTACACACATAAATTGATTGATAGACGACGGGGCGGGGGGGAAGCCATGCCGTTGCTCAGATATGCTTGGCTATGTACCAGTTCACCTCTATAACATAAGGAGGATACAGTTACCGTTTAAAAACTGCGTGGTGATTTCAGGAGGGAGGAAGGTATAAATGTGCAGAGTTCATGGGATGCAGTGTGTGCTTTATTCTTTATATCACTAACACATGTGGTATGCGGAGGTCATAGCCGTGGTGGCGACAGCAAGTGTGGGTCGGCTGGCTATGTCGGGCCCAGGTGTCCTGGTTGCTGGAGTTGTAAATACCTAAGGTAAGCGAGCTCCCTCGTCCGCAGCGGGCTTGCTACCAGGGGCCAGCACACCGTTTCTCTGCCTCCGCCGGCTGCTGCGGGATAACCCGCAGTGCTGGGTGTTCAGGATCGTGGGTGACGTCCAGAGAAGGTGGCTACGTGGGCCTTAGATAAAGAAAGGAATACGCTCCTTGTCTCAAGAAGGAGGGACAGGACCAGGTTGGATGCAGCTGTGTTTGTAGGTCAGCCGGCAGTAAGTGGTGTACCTGGGCGATGGCTTTCGGCTTTGAACACACAGGTGTAGAATTGCAAGGGGTAGTTTTATTTCCATACTAGCAATAGTAAATGATGTTTAAGTAAGAGGGCAACTTCTCGTTTTAGGACTGAAGAATGTTGACATTAATTAAGAGGTATAAATTTATATTCTGCTTATTTGGATAATACGTGTTCAATAAGTGCCTTCTGAGTGAATGAATGAGTGACTGAAAGAGTGCATGAATGAATGAATGAGTTTCAGACGCCCCCTGTTGAGCAGGGCTTTAGAGGTAAGTCTTCGTCTCTCTCTTTTTTTCCCCGGTCTGATGTTATATTGAATTTTCCAGCTCCTCCAAACCAGACCTTATGCTCGTTTATTTGATAATTACTTCAGGGTGGCATGTGGGAGGTGTGAGTTACTGTCTGTTCTAAATGACATATGCGGCAAACGTTGACTTTAGGCAAACAAAACTAACCCAAAGGAAGAATCACTGGAAGATGGCTGACATTGGCTGGGGCTCTGCGTCCCTCAGATACCCTCCACTTCCTCTCCAGTCTCGCCGCGTTCGCGTGTGCCTGCCAGGGCTGTCCGTAGAGAGATCTGCATTTGGGCCTAAAACAAATCCATCTATGAGATACCGACTCAGTTAAATTTTGGAAGGCGGTCTGAAGTACATAACAGCATAGAAACTGAAATTCTTGGTGAATGCGAAGTGTAGCAGTATATTTATATCACATGGCATCTGTACCAGTTTATTACATGGCAACTGTAACTTGTCATGTCAGAGAGTCACTGGTAAATAGTCTCAAAATAAATATAACTGAAACAGTTGATTCATTAAAAGTTGTCATTTTACCCTTAGGTCATGTCGTTTTCTAAGGCATGTTTTGATTGACTGGAGAATTTTTTTTTTTTTTTTTATGGGCTGACAAAGCACAATGAACTTGGAGACAAAATAAATTGTACTATTGTTAGTTGAAATACATGCTAATATTTTGCAGGAAGCACACTTTTTTAAATTTTTAATCATCTCATTAAGACATAATGATCTTCCAGCTGAGGTGTCTAATTACTGTCATATCCAATAGTCTGTTAATTGGCGAAAATAAAGCAAAAATCCACCGTGGATACATCTTGACTATATCCTCATGGCGTAGAAATGGAGTAGACACGGAGTAATTGTTAATTACATTTGTGGAGCGTTGCCTGTAATCTTTACTGAGCTCATTTGCTTTTCTTCTCATACAAACAATAGCGAAACCATCTGAAACATCTATATGGCTCTTTTTATGCTAGGCATCATTCAGTTTTTTTAAATACAAGCTTGAGATTTGATCAATCACAGTTCAAAAGTCCGAAAAATAGATTCATTATCTTTGTACATTCAGAACTTGACAGTCGAAGCTCAGACACGTCTTCTCCTAGTCAAGTTTAGTGCGTGGCCTTCCCTTCATGCATTCACTCGCTATAGACGAGAACAAACCAGAAGTCATTTTAGAAAATTTTTTCGTTTAAAAATTTATGTACATATTTGACATTTATATATTTGATATGCGATTACAATTTTAAAGGCATGATTTGAATATATTCAGGGTTCTAGAGTTTTTTTAAATTTTATGAACACATTAAACTATATGTATATATAAATTAAAATAGATGATCTAAACCATTTTACAAGAACCGTTAAAATATTTTTTAAAGGGACACTAAACGGTCTGTAAAGCAGAAACTGTGAGCTTTCGCCTGATTTACACTTCGGGGCTGATGGCACCGGGCTTCGTCAGTCAGGGGCGGTCACTATTGCGTTTTCCTCATCCCCCGTATGCTGGTTTAGGGTTTCCTCAGTGCCCTGTGAGATGGACACAGGAGCCATTTCTGCACAGGTCCGGTTTGGTCTTCTGCCTGCCTTCGTGGTGGGCACGTTCTCATGGCTCACCACGTTCATCCATGCTGTCGCTGCCAGAGCTTCCTCAGTGTCCGCCAGGGTACCGGGCGTTCGGCCACACGCCTCGCTCTGCACTTGTCAGGCTCTTTAGTTATTAATTACTGTATGAAGTCAGATATGCTTACGTATTTGGGGGATTCAAACGTTATGATAGGAGAAGACAGTGAACT
This sequence comes from Pteropus vampyrus, assembly GCF_000151845.1. NCBI lineage: Eukaryota > Metazoa > Chordata > Mammalia > Chiroptera > Pteropodidae > Pteropus > Pteropus vampyrus. Next base: position 418,037 of record NW_011889011.1, read on the forward strand.
AATGTCAGGATCTCTTGATGCCACACATACTACATATATATATTAAACTGCAGAAAGTGTTTTACAGAGTATACAGTAATTTTCATTGATTTCACTCTTTCCAAGACCTCCAAATCTAAGGGCAGCATTCATATCATCTGTGTTCTTTCCTGAATATTCTCAAAAATTACT
>NW_011889011.1:418257-420159 GCF_000151845.1 Pteropus vampyrus
TTAAAATATTTTTTAAAGGGACACTAAACGGTCTGTAAAGCAGAAACTGTGAGCTTTCGCCTGATTTACACTTCGGGGCTGATGGCACCGGGCTTCGTCAGTCAGGGGCGGTCACTATTGCGTTTTCCTCATCCCCCGTATGCTGGTTTAGGGTTTCCTCAGTGCCCTGTGAGATGGACACAGGAGCCATTTCTGCACAGGTCCGGTTTGGTCTTCTGCCTGCCTTCGTGGTGGGCACGTTCTCATGGCTCACCACGTTCATCCATGCTGTCGCTGCCAGAGCTTCCTCAGTGTCCACCAGGGTACCGGGCGTTCGGCCACACGCCTCGCTCTGCACTTGTCAGGCTCTTTAGTTATTAATTACTGTATGAAGTCAGATATGCTTACGTATTTGGGGGATTCAAACGTTATGATAGGAGAAGACAGTGAACTAATGTCAGGATCTCTTGATGCCACACATACTACATATATATATTAAACTGCAGAAAGTGTTTTACAGAGTATACAGTAATTTTCATTGATTTCACTCTTTCCAAGACCTCCAAATCTAAGGGCAGCATTCATATCATCTGTGTTCTTTCCTGAATATTCTCAAAAATTACTATCTCTTCTTTTAAGATCTTGTCTTTTTCGGTAGAACATGATAAATAATACACAGTGACCGATTTCTCAGATCGTGACTGTCCTCGTGACATGATATTTCAGCTCCATCACATCTTGGGTTTCTTTATTCACGTCATCGTGCCTGGTCACCTCGCGTTCTGATCTCTAAGTCGTTTTCATCGGCTCTCCTTGTTCATAAGGCGTATCTTCTTAGGAAGGGTGACTTTTATAGTTAGACTTTCCCCACTTGTTCCTAGAGGAGTTCTCTGTATGTATATTTAAAAACACAGGATAGCGATTGTCGGGGAAGAGACGGAAGCACTTGTTGCTGGCTCAGCTCTTCTGCCCAGAAGAGAATAATCGGCAAGGACCGCCTTATAGCCCACAGTCCTGCGTACACTCTGTAGCGTCTTTGCTGGTAACCAGTGTCGCCCGTGGCTGCCTGCCCGCAAGGGGACGTAGGGATCTGAGACGTAACAAAAGTGATTTCCCAGAATCGTTACCGAAAGCCCACAGTTCCTCAGCAAGATGATGTGAGTCAGACAGAATGTAATAGGGACTGAAGGTTATCATTGGGCTCGCTTCAGATTCCTTCACATTGATCATTGAGTCTTATTCTCTCTTCCCTAAAAGGCAGAATTACTTCACTTTATTTGGTTGGATACATCTCTAGTCATCCTTCCTCTCTTCTCTCAATCTCTGTCTCTTAATTTAATGCCATTGCATTTAAGTGCAAGAAACGTCTGATCATCATGGTTGACTCTTGGCTTTGGAGTCAGATATCGCTGAACATTACTTCTAACCCTGCGGGCTGGGAGGTCTTGGGCAAGTTGTTTTACATTTCTTCATCACATTTTCTTAATCCAAATGGAAATAATTGTCATGCCTCCCTTACATAGGCTGGATGCCGGGACTAAACGACAGGTCCTCCTAGTATTCGTCATCGCCTTTGAACCTATAGTTCGATAGTAACAGAAGTTCAGGGTTAGAAGGAACTTGAACCATTTTACTTCCAAGGGCTCCAGGTGCAAACCTACGATCTAATCACTCAGCGGTTCGAAAGCGTCTGAGCAGCCTGGTGGCCCTCAGCCATGGGCCAGGAGTGGGGCAGCCCATCTCATTTCTCTCAGGGGTCCCTCGCCCCTCCAAGAAGCCAGGAGTGTCTGCACCACTCAGGGCTGGGTCGGGAAAGCTCCACTTCCTTCCGTCGCCGTCCTGAGGAACTCGCAGCAACCGTCCACGCACCTGCGTGGAGGGGCCGTGCGGAAGCCCCGCCGCCTGGAGCCAGACTCATCATCG
>NW_011889011.1:422255-423660 GCF_000151845.1 Pteropus vampyrus
GAGGAAGAAATAGATTCATATTTGTAAAGCATTTATTTTTTTTCTCCCACTCTTCTTTTCCTTCTTCCTCTTAATTGTTGTTGTTAGTAGCAGGAACACTCAGCATCACACCTACCCAGTTAGCACCCTTTTGAGTGTACAACACAGTGTTGACTACAGGCACTGTGCTGTCAGCAGATCTCTGGGATTGATTCATCTCCTGTAGCCGAAACTTGATACTTTGACTAACATCTCCCTACCTTCCCCCACCCCCCGCCCCTGGCGACCACTGTTCCACTCCCCGCCTCTATGGGTCTGACCATTTTAGATTCCTTATATAAATGTAGCATGTAGTATTTATCCTTCTGTGATTGGATTATTTCACTTAGCATAATTTCCTCCAGTTTATCCAATAATGTTGCAAGTGGCAGAATTCTTTTTTTTTCTTTAATGGCTGAATGTGTGTGTGTGTGTCCACTCACCAGTTGCCGGGCATTTAGGCGGCTTCAGAGTCTTGGCTATTGTAAACACTGCTGCGACGCACGTGGGCGTGTAGACACTGCTCAGGACCCTGACATGGGATCGCTGGCCCACACAGTAGGTCTATCTTTAGGTCTTTGAGGACCCTCCACACTTGTTTTCTGTGCTGGCTGCATCGGTTCGCACGCCCGCTGACAGGGCGCAGGGTCCTTATGCACATGCCCGCAGAGCATAGAGTGACGCCCAGCAAGGTCACGGTCAGTGCCGGGTCAGCGTCGGCCCACTGCCAGTGTCCTTTCTGCTTCTCCAGGAAACAAGTTCAATGGGAAGACTATTCACATTTCCACTATGGAAAACGGAATTTCAGTTACTTTTGTTTTTAATTAGACCCACTTAATTATTATCTACAATAGACCTAATTTCAGTTTTATTCAATGTCTGTGTTTATGAATTGAAGAATGCCGAGCTTTGGTATGTTATGGCTAGCTACCATTTATTCCGTCTTGAGGATATTACCAAATAGAGTGCACAAAGAGAAATAAGGTTTCTTTGGTAATAAAATTACAGCGCGTTCTTTTCCAGTTAGTATATGAGTATTAATGTTTTAAATAAATGTAGTCAACTTTTTCAAGGTTTTTGGTTTAGGACTAACATACAAAACAAAACAAAAAATTGACTGTTTCCAAAGTTCACGTTGAAGTTTGGCTAAAGCGTTGATTTCATCCCTCTCCCGGTGAGAGGTTGCCGGCGGGCCGTGTGAGGCCGCAGCACAGCCAGGGTCGCGTTAGTGTCAGGGATATTTTTCTTTGACGACAATGAGAAATCATAGCTTAATGTCTCAAGAGAAGTCAGTACTTCTTAGCTTTTGAATTTCCCAAACTCCTTTTATTCTGATTAAAAACTGTGCGAATTTGCTGTCATAAAAAATAGGGATTTAAATTTCATG
>NW_011889011.1:424425-428003 GCF_000151845.1 Pteropus vampyrus
GTTTTACTCTGAATTTCTGCTTCTTAACTGTTAATCCTTTAACCTTCTACCGTATACGATCCTTGAGTCATAGGCCACTCAGCTGTGTATGTTCCTCTGTCATCTCCCAAGTCTTCCTCAGTCACAGAGATTGACACCTCACTGCAGTCTCTCTCTCTACTCTACCCGGAACATCATTCGGGGAAGCTTAGCCTCCTCGGTGACCTCTCCTCCCGCCGAGCCTCGTCCAGTTCACTTTCCGCCTCTGAGTCCCCATCCCACACAACCAACCCTGGTCCACTTGACGGAACCGCTTCAGTGAGAGGCAATGGGTGACAAATCTACCGACTGGTTTGTCCACACCATTTCGATTCTTCTGCAGGCGTCTCTCTTCATTGCAGGCTAATCGAGCTTTCTAAATGCAAATCTAATCTCAGATAAAAGGTTTTGCTGGGTGGCCTTAGAATCCAAGGTTCACAATAAACTTTGAATCCGTACATTTGAATTCAGTGGCATTTCAGTTATATAAAACTTTTCTCGCTGCATATAATCATATTATATGAGAAATACATTTTAGAGTCTAAATAATTGGCTTAAATATGAATGTTTAAAATACAGGCCACTGGCAAGTTTTGGCTGACCTTTATTTCTGGTTGAAGTAACTTAAAATATCTGTACTAGACATTGTAAGATGTTTGTGCAAGGCGACGTGATTTGAATATATCATTTTGACATACTTGTTTTCCTTCTAGCTATTTATTTTCTGCTTGAATGTAATAAATCATTCCTCTAGTATTTCACGTATACGTGCATATAAGTAAATAAATATTTCTTGCCCCCAAGAGCTCTTTTACTTACCTTATTTTCTTAAGGTAACTTATGCCTGTGGTAATTTTTTAATGTATTACATCAACTTCTTATAAATCAACTATGCAGTTTACTTCAGGATTCGGAGTTCGGGTGAGGATGTTTTGAATTACTGATAAAGTAAGCTAACATTTTAAATTAATTTATTTAAAGTATACCACTGAATTGAAATCCTGGGTTTTCTGATCCTATAAAACCTACTTGATATTAATAAAATTCCACTGCTATTGAATTTCATGGTTAAAATTACATTTTTGCATTGTTTTAGTTAATAATTTTAATAAACTCTCCATGGGGTTTTGGTTTAAAAACAGTTCATATGGGGAGATGTGGGAGACCAGAAATTTATCAGATGGGATGGAAGGAGGTGAGCTGGTCTTGTCTATTCCTATTGGACCCGTTGCTACTTAGTTTATATTTTAGCCTCCATTTTTAGGGTTAGAAAGTTTAACTGAAAAAAGTTATCTGTATCTGGTGTATTATAAATATATTAAGCTGAAAGGGAAAGACTCTGCATCACTTATAAAAGGACATTGGAAAGATCACTTTGGCAAGTGGCATGTACTTTATGATCAGGAGTAAGTGGGTAAAAGGTCAGGATACTGTTTCTGTAGAATAAAGCGAAACGTGCTTCGGTGACCTGACGTGCATTCGAAATGGGACATATTTCCTTCCCAGTTGCATTCTTGCTGAAGGCTGATAAATACTGGGGTTTGGAATCAATTCCACCATCGATCCGAAAGATAATCCTTTTTGTGACAATCTTGTCCTGGGGTTTTTATTGTCAGAGGCGAAAATGAATGGCAGAGCCCAAGTACAATAGGGAGAGGAGAAAGCAGTGGGCCAGTGAGCAAAGTGCCTTGTTTGTCTGCCACATGCCAGGCTCTGTGTGCAGGGCCGAGGGGAGGGCACGGAACATGCACCCCAAGAAGGTTTTATTTCATGAACTGCCAGAACTACACTCCCAAACGGACAAATCGGTTGTGTGTGTTTTTATTTATGGGAACGTCGGAGAGTGTGTGGTCGATGATAACTGGACCGGCTCTACCAAGGGTCTGTCCAGCTTTTCCGATCGATAACCCGCACTTCATGCTGGCTTGGCCGCGGCAGGCGGGCTGGGGCAGGAGGAAGCCCCGGGGAGAGCCAGGCATCCCACTTGGATGGTTTTGCTCTGTACAGGCTGCAAAACAGATAAGGATTAGTGCAGGCGCCTCCGGGAATACGCCAGGAGAGGCGCCAGGGCGCGGTTAAAGCAACGCCGCACTGTCCGTCCTGGAGTGGGAGTGGAGACGGAGGGGCTGTTCCGTGCCCTGACCGACTGAAGCAGGTGCCTCCACGTTCAGGGGGGCGGCACCGAAGCTGTCCTGCGGAGGGAGGAAGGGCCACCCTGGCCCCACAGGCGCGGCGCTGTCCTCTCGTCACAGAAGCACCCGCCCGAGGCTCAGACCAGGGTCCGGGGGGCGCGGACTCCGAAAAAGGCTCTGCCTCCCTATGTGTCCTCACAGCTAAGGGGCTGGACTTTTAAAAACCTCATGAAACGCTCCTCTGACATCTCTCTCCTCCTAAATCTCCCGCGAGCTGTGGCCTCCGGGTCAGCCAGCCTCCCGGGGCCCCTCCCGTCTGTCCCAGTCACACGTGGGTGGTTCCCGATGGGGCAGGGCTTTGCGAGTTTTTAAACCTTTCTTCTTTTCTGATTTCAACGTCTGTTCATTTGTATCCTTTCGGTAAGTTTAGAAGAGGATGTTTTAGCTGTTATTTTTCAGCTTCCCTTAGAACAAGGCTCCACAAACTTTCTGTAGAGGCCACATAGTAAATATATTTGGGCCGTGATGTGTCTGTCCCGGCCACTCAGCTCGGCTGCTGGAATGCGAAAGCAGTCACAGACGATATGTGAACGCGGATGGGCCAGGCTTCCAACGACACTTTAGGGACCAAAGCAGGGAGCGGGCCGAATTTGGTTTGCGGGTGGTAGTTTGCCAACCCCGGGCTTAGGAAAAAAGCCGAGGGTAACGTGAATGTGTGTTACATTCAAAATCATCAGCGGCTAAGGCTGCAAGCATGTAGCTCCAACTGGTGTCATTCGGTAGAAGAATATGTTGAAATTCGCGGACGGTCATTTTGCAGGTGTTAGCTGCCACTTTCAGATGTACCTGTACAACCTTAGTAACGCACCACTGAGAATCCTCACGCAACAGCTGTTTACACAGACAGGGAAATGCCACCGGGGTACCTGAAATCCAGTCACGAGCAGCACTCCGCTGGCCCGAAGAGCGAATTCTTGGTTGTTTGGAAACTGGCATCCGACGTACCCGCCGTGCATCCTGGGGCTTCTCGGGGGCCTCCCTTGTCAAAAAGTAAGGTGTTGGGCAACACGGCTGGAGTTTGGAAGCTGGGCTAAGGCTTCGCGATGGGTCACGTGGGCTGCGGATCCCGGGAAGGGAGGAGATGTCACAGAAGCGTGCGGGGCGCAGCCGCCCTGAGCTTGCAGTGTGCGGGCAGAGGGCGCCGGCTGCCGCTCGGTGCTTCTGGAAGGCAGCCGCTCTGTCCGGCCCGTCCTCTCAAGGCCGCTGTTGCTGTGAGGCTGTATTTTAACTTTGAGAAGAGCGGGTGCCCTTGGCTTATGGTTACGGGCGCCTGAGCTTGCGGAAGATGGGAGAAGGCCTTCGCGCCCGCCCCGCCCGGGACCCCGGCGGCCCTGGCCTGGAGGACCAGCCTCCCGCGGCGTCTCCGCG
>NW_011889011.1:428518-432747 GCF_000151845.1 Pteropus vampyrus
CCTGTTGAGTAAATTAGTCTCCTGGACAGAATACGCATGACAAATTAGAGCATAGTTTCATCAACCTAATATGCAGTTTATTCAAGAGATAAGTTTATAAATCATAATTCTTTTCTGAAAATTGGGTAAACTTGAAATACATATAATGCAATCTAGGGGTATCCTGTTTATGTTTTTTGAGTAGTCATGCATTCAATGAGCTCCTCAAATACACAAGAGAAGGGTAATATATTTGCATAAGATCCTGGCTGGCTTTAGAAAACATTTTAAAAATACTGCCTATATTTGTGAGAGAAAGTTGAGAATGGGTTAGAAGGAGGGGGACGTTATCCTCTCGGTAGCCCAGGGGAGATAAGACCATGTGCTCACGGAAGCACAGGCACGCTCGTCCACAGCGACAGGCGTGAATGGACCATGGGTCACACGACCGGGGCTGGATTTCACACACCACTCTGATGAGTAAAAGAAGCTGTGAACAAAGATTGTGTACTTTATAAACTCGTGTATGTGGATTTCTAGAATAATCAAAATTCATCTATGGTAAAAAAAAAAAAATCAGAAAAGTACCATGGAGTAAGGAAACTGAACAGGTTCTCTTAAGAACACACCTAAGAGAGAAATGAGTGTGTTTGCCACAGAAAAAGACATACACGGGAAAGTCCACTTCCCAGCTGGGAACATACCCTATGCCCATCAACAGAAGAACGAATAAAAATTTTGTGGCAAATCATATAATGGGTAATTATTCTGTAATTAAATGATAGAAGAAACTATATATATATATACACACACACATATATATATAATATATGTGGTTGAATTTCAAAAAAATATGTTGAGTGAAGATAAACACAAGAAAGTGTATACTGTACGATTTCACTTCTGTGACGTTGAAGAATATGTAAAGCTGACTTGCAGAGACAGAAGACGCGTGGTTGCTGCTGGGAGCTGGGGAGCCGCACTGGGAGGGGCACGGGGAAGCGTTCTGGGGACGCGGAAGCATCCTTTGCCTTCGGGCTGGGATTACATGGTGTATCCATATGTGAAAGATCAGTAAGCTGCACACTTGGGCTTTGTACTTTTTATTGTGTATATGTTATACCTCAATTAAAGCTAGGTAAAAAAAAAATAGTTGTTATTATCTGGCCTCCTATTTTTTATCCGATTTCTTCAAAGATTAGTTCACTAACTGAACGATAATTTTAGCACCCTTTGGGTTTCTCGTAGAAACTAGCAAAGTGTGTATTTTGTAGATGTTCTGGTAGAAGTCTCACTATTTCTGTTTCGCCATCGTGGTTGTTGATAGTGGTTGAAATTAAGCACGAAACAACGACCCTGAGTTCTTTTTCATGTGACGCTGACCGAGTTCTGCTCGTGTGATGACCGACATCTCTGGTGAGAGTGGTTGTGTGTGCTGTGGGGCAACATGTGAACATGTGAGCTCGTCCTCATTTGGCATCTGTCACCGGATAACTCTCCAGAATGGTTTTGAGTTCGCGTCTTCTGGGAGTGTCCCCTGACTGCAGCCACTTGGTTTTATATGCTATCATCTCTGTTTGGGGATACTTGGATTTGAAAATGTGTAAATCTGAACACCCTCCTGTTATCTGGAGAGACGTCTTCCTCACAGGGATTTCAGTGCCCCTCCCCACCCCCACCCGCAGGCCCATGCTACTGGATGGCTTTCTAGTCCACTGCCAAGGGCGCAGACTTTGAAAGCACCTTTCCAGCCTGCGACTGGCAGCCTCAGGGCCCTGCCATGACTTGCTGCATGTCCCTTTCTGAGTGACTTCAACATGTGAAAAGATCTTATTGTTTGTAAACCAGCATTTTTGATATTTGGTAGCAAAAGGGATTACAGTCGATTTAGTTCATCATATGTCCAGAAAGGGAAACTGGAAAAATATTTTACACTTGTCGGGATGAGTACTGGCCCCTCATGAAAATAACGTGTGTCAAACTGGCTAAGCCGTTTCAGTACCCACGTGGAAGGGCACAGGTCACGTCTTCATTCTTGAACACACCTGTAGTTTGTCTGGAGGACGGGGCGTACACCTGTCTGCGGCATCGGATCGCTCTGGAATGCTTCCCTTTCAGTTTAATGGATCTCTTCTCAGTTTTGAGCTTCATATTTTGTGTTACTTATAGAGTTTATTATTATTATTATTTACTCGTTTTCTTCTCCTCTCCCTCCTCCCCCTCCTTCTTTTTATCATCACCATCACCATCATCACCATCATCATCATCATCATCATCATCATCATCATCACCATCATCATCACCATCATCACCATCATCATCACCTTCCAAAAGCCCTTCTAGATTGTAAGCTCCATGAAGAGGGAACTTTTCTATACCTACAGCAGGGAGTGCCTGGCACTTAGTAGACCCCTATTAAATATTTGGTAAATAATAAGATAAATGAATATCTGGAAGTCAAGATTTTTTTCTTTCAGTAAATTAAGAAATAAAAAAGATTGCATGTGAACCTTTGTTTCTCAAAGAGGCTCATATATTATTTCAAATTGTAGGTTTCCATGTTAAAATAATAATTTCTGACAAATCGAGACAAAGATAAAATTAAAAATAAAAATGTTGATGCATAATTTCTCTACTTCTTCATATAATATAAATAGTGATTTTGATCACAATTGTGATACTGACTAATTCACATTGAAATGAACTGGTTTCCATGTTGAGTCTATTTTAATTCAGATAAAATCCTATTTTGTGTAAAATACCATGGAGAATTTTAATATTAAAATTCTGGATTAATGTTATATCTTTCATTGTAGATGAAATTAGCTACTTGTAAAATAACACCAACAGTCAGCTGTAAAGGAATGATCCCATTGCAGATTATTTTCACCTACCATCATGGGTTAATGACAGTCCCTTTTTGACCTAGAAGGACTTAGTGGAAGGCATTCTGCAGAGCCAGGCTCTGGCTTGGTTCTGTGGGAGGTAGCATCGCCATGGATTACTGAGAATCTTCTAGAGTGTGTACACTAAAATGCTCGATGGTACAAATTTAGTCTCCGGCTACATTGGGAATAATCAAGGTTGGAGTGCATGTTTCAAAGCAGATAAACAGTGCATCAGAAAAGTAAGCCATGAAACGAGTGGACAATAGTGCGCGGAGGCAAAACGTGTATATGCAGACGCATAGTAAGAAAGGCCTGCAGAGGTGAATCTCAGTGGGATCAACCCTGTGAATCAAAACCATCATTGTGTATACATAAACATATTGCAGATGAGTTGGCAAAAGCAGGCAAGACTGTGAAACAACTATGTCATGCCCAATGTTTGCTCTTAATTTCACGTGCTAAATATATATAAAAACTGGAAAAGTTCAAATGTCTACTAAATCGTCCTGGAAAACAGTGGAATAGGATCTTTGCCAGGTTTGGTCGAGGACAGACAGCTTCGTAGCTATTTTAATTGTTTTCACACATTCTAAAGAATACAAGGAAACATTGTCCAGCTCTTGTTCATTTCAGGGAGGTTAAAGAAATATAAGAGGAAAAAAAAAGGAAATAAAATAAGGAAACGTTGTATCTAAAGAGAAATTAGGCTGAAACTAGCACAATGTTCTGTCATTAAAGGATGCTGTCCCTACTAGTTAATTTATTTCAGTCGTTAGAACCAGCTCACATTTCCTAGATCTAGATTTTGGGGAAGTGGTTGGACTCAGAATGAGCCCCGCATTTCTTGAAGGCTACATGCACCTGGTGCCAGGAGTGAATCGTCTTTCTGTGCTATCGCTCTCCGACTCTTGTCTATAGGGGCAGCAAGAAGGGGGTTCCCTGTGCATGCAGCTCCCTTAGGGCATCAGGCCTTTCCCTGGGCTTCTGATAGAGATAGTTCCCCCTTAGCACCAGGCGGACCTCTACCGGCTCCATTGACTCATCCGAGGACTCTGCCTGACAACGTGGTTGGTTAAGACGAAAGGCTTGTAGGGTTCCATCAGAAGATTCCCGTAGCTTTCTCGTGCACTCAGATACCTAGTTCCGGCCACGAATATAATTTATAGTGTGCAGATTCTCTTCTATGGTAGACGATTCATGACACCAACATTAATATCGATGATACAGTTTTCTGCTTTAGTTTCTATAAAGAAATGAGTTATCCCACAGAAGATACTTAATTGCTTTACTTCGGTGTCTAGGAAGTTATTGCATTTTTTACCTCCTCAGTGTCTATGTTGCCCACTTTATGGAAATATTTAA
>NW_011889011.1:435217-439135 GCF_000151845.1 Pteropus vampyrus
CATCTGCTCACGTGTGATGTGGTATTGATTTCACCTTGACACTGATTACTGGACCTAGAATTTTCTTTTCCTTCCGGCCACAGCTAGCGGGTCTGAAAGGCGTGCCTTTGCCCGCGACGGGCTGGCCCGTCCTGCTTGTCTCTGGCCTCTCTGACTTTCCTTCTGTGTCCTGCGCTTTCTCCGTGCTTCAAATCAGCCTTCGTTTCGGTTTTGTGTGTCCTTGCTTTTCGCATTCCGATGCTGTCAGAGTCCGTGCGTCAGCAGCGCGTCCTCGGGCTAGTGGTCGCACTCCTCCTGAGTGTCGTCCCGCGAGCGGCCCTGCGTTGTCCATCTCCGATCGTGCAGAGGGTCTGAAAGGTGTCGCTCTGGGTTTTGTAGTGGGGACATGTTAGCTGAGTTTTAAAGTTCGTTTACGTGCATCCTGAGGTGGTGTTATGTCTGTCCTCTTAGAGTTCATACAGCCCATAGATTAATGTTCTTCATATAAGAATCATATGATCATATCAATAGATGCAGAAAAAGCCTTCGACAAGATACAGCACCCATTTATGATCAAAACACTTCACAAAATTGGTATAGAAGGAAAGTACCTTAACATAATAAAGGCCATCTATGACAAACCTCAGCCAACATTATACTTAATGGCGAAAAACTAAAAACCTTTCCTCTAAGATCAGGAATAAGACAAGGCTGTCCACTATCACCGCTGTTATTCAGTATAACATTGAAGGTCCTAGCGAGGCAAGAGAAAGATATAAAAGGCATCCAAATAGGAAATGAAGTCAGACTGTCACTATTTATGGATGACACGATTCTCTATATAGAAAACTCTAAAGACTACACAAGAACACTACTAGATACAATAAGCAAATACAGTGAAGTTTCTGGATACAAAATTAATGTTCAAAAATCCACAGCATTCTTATACTCTGAGAATGAATTGTCAGAAAAAGAAGTGGAAAAAATAATTCCCTTTGCAATTGCAACAAGAAGAATAAATACCTAGGAATAAATCTAATGAAACATGTGAAGGACCTGTATAATGAAAACTATAAGACCCTATTCAAAGGAATTGAAGAATATACAAAGAAATGGAAAGATATTCTGTGTTCTTGGATTGGAAGAATCAACATAGTTAAAATGACCTAAATGACCTAAAGCATTATACAGATTTAATGCAATCCCCATCAAAATCCCATTGACATTTTTTAAAGAAATAGAACAAAAAAATCATCAGATTTATATGGAAGCACAAAAGACCCCACATCGCCAAAGCCATCCTGAGAAAAAAGAACAAGGCTGGAGGCATCACTTTGCCTGACTTCAACTTATCCTCCCAAGCGACAATAATCAAAATGACATGGTATTGGCAGAAAAACAGACACACAGATCAGTGGAACAGTATCGAGAGTCTAGAAGTAAACCCATGTTTATATAGGCAAATAATTTTCTACAGAAAAGCCAAAAACATACAGAAAGGAAAGCCTCTTCAATAAATGGTGCTGGGAACACTGGAAAGCCACCTGCGAAAGAAGGAAACTAGACTGTTGTCTATCACCACACACCAAAATTAACTCAAAGTGGATTAAGGACCCGGACATATGACCTGAAACAATAAAATGCATAGAAGAAAATATAGGAACTAAACTCATGGACTTTGGTCTTAAAGAGGATTTTATGAATTTGACCTCCAAGGCGAGGGAAGTAAAAGCAAAAATAAATGAGTGGAACTACATCAAACTAAAAAGCTTCTGCTCAGCAAAAGAAACCGTAAACAAGGCAAAGAGACCACCATCTGAACGGGAAAATATATTTGTAAGCAATGCCTCTGATAGGGGCCTAATATCCAAAATATACAGAGAACTCATATAACTCACTAACAACAACAACAAAAGCAAATGACCCAATCAAAACATGGGCAGAGGACCTGAACTGACACTTCTTCCAAGAAGACATGCAAATGGCCAACAAACATATGAAAAGATGGTCAACATCGCTAGCTATTAGGGAAATGCAAATCAAAACCACGATGAGATACCATCTGACATCTGTTAGAATGGCTATAATCAACAGGACAAGTAATAACTAATGTTAGAGAGGATGCAGAGAAAAAGGTATCCTCATACACTGCTGGTGGGACTGCAGGTTGGTATAGCGACTATGGAGGTTCCTCAAAAAACTAAGAATTGATCTACCATATGATCTAGCAATCCCTCTACTGGGTATTTACCCCAAAGACTTGAAAACATATATCTGAAAAGATACTCGCACACTGATGTTCATGGTGTTATTTATGGTGGCCAGGACATAGAAGCAGCCTAAGTGTCCTACGATAGATGACTGGATAACGAAGCTGTGGTACATGTATACAATGGAATATGACTCAGCTATTAAGAGATGAAATACTACCATTTGTGACAACGTGAATGGACCTTGAGATAATCATGCTAAGCGAAATAAGCCAGACAGAAAAGGTTGAAAACCACATGATATCACTTACATGTGGGATATAAACCTAAAAGCAACAAACGAACAGGACAGAGACTCATGGACAGGGACTGTAGACTAGTGGTTCCCAGAGGGGCGGGGGGAGGGGGAGATAGTTGGGGTGAAAAGGGTAAAATATGTGGTGACCAAAAGAAATCTAACAATGGATAGTGAACATACAATGCAAAATACATATGACTTACTGTCGAATTGTAAAAAAGAATCAAATTTAAAGCAATTTATATTATTTTGAAATTTTCTTTTTTCATGTTGCATTCTTTTAATCCTTCTGAATATATATTTAAAAATTTCCGTTCTAGTTTACATAAAGCTGTAAGTTATGGTTAAAGAGAATCAAAGTATTTGCTTTTTTCCCATCTCGCCATCAAGTAACCATATATCCAGTTTATGGTTATCTAATTCCCAGGGCAGAGCATAAATCCCAGTTTTTTTGGTGATGCCTATTTTATTTCATGTGGATGCCGAAGCTGTGATTTCTGGAAATAGGCAATGATAAGTAACTAGGCAGAGAATGATCAGCCCTTTAACCTTTCAGAGGATGTTTCTATCAGGCCAAAATGATTATGGATGGGTCCCACCCTAAATCAGCACATTACTCAACTGGAAAAACCCCAAAGGAGCAGAAACATGAACAGTGAACCAAATATTCATTACCAAGCAGAATCTCACATAGTTGCTAGAGATGGAGTCCTTAAACAACTGCTCATAAAATGTGTCTGACGAGAGTGTGGATAGATGCCCAGTGAGAATAATGGACACCTGCCTGTTCTACAAGGCCATCGCGAGAATTAAACGAGACGTTAGTGAAAACTCTTTGTCAACTGAAACTTCCGTACAGATATTTGTTATTATTGGCACCTCATCTTTTTCTTTCTATCGTTATTTGTTAACCCCATTACATTTTTTTTTGGTAGCAGTTTAGTAGATCTAAATTAGATGGTGGGTCAAAAAATCACTGATTATTACTAAAAGGCAATCGAGTACTTATTCATGTCACACTTGCTACATAATTGTCAAAATTGTTCTCCTTCATTGCAGAAACATTTTAAATTGCTGCTAAATTAGCTTAACCAAAGTTTAACTTAATCCCAAATGTATGAAATACCTCCAGGAAACCCCCCTGCCCCCCCCCCGCCTTTATTGATTGTGAAAAACAGTACTTACATTTTAGGTGATATTTGATATTAAGATTTTAGAGTACACAGAAGAGATCAACGTGAATCCAGTAAAAGTTCTTTTCAGTCATCCGTGTCTTCACAAGAATAATTTTAACATGGCATCATTCTACATGTATACTTTCGGTCACATTTACCTCTTGGCGTCGCTTGCCATTTGTAACGGTTTCCTAATACCCATCGGAGCTGGCAGCCTCCTCGCTGCAGCACTGCCTGGTGTGGGGTCCCCGTCGTC
>NW_011889011.1:440425-445599 GCF_000151845.1 Pteropus vampyrus
TTCATTATGCTTATACATAATTACGTATTATACATATGTAATAATTATCAGATTAGTCTGTTCTTTGTATGATAATAATGTAATGTTTACTCTGATTATCAACAGTATATTATCGTTATTCTGTAAGGGGGAAGGGCTACCGTTTGTTCTTGAGTCTCTGTGTTTCCATTTTTATTAGTAGCCACCAGATCAAGCCGCTGTGCTAATGTTTCTGCCAGCCACAACTGTAACCTTAGAGTTTAGTGGGAGCTACTGTATGCTTTCTGTTTCAAGTCACATGTCCCTCTTTACTAAAATAGCAAAACAAATAACTCACATCTCCCTCTGCTCGAGTGTGGTTGCTTTAGTGCACGTATCACCTGCACAGTTACCTTTTACATGGGTAGGACCGTGATATTATGTGCGCAGTGACGTCAGGGATTGCGTCTGCATCCTTGGGGCCCAGCCCAGTGCCTGTCCAATGCATGGAAGGCACGCAGCAAATGCTTATTGAACTGCACTTGATTCTATAAATAAGGACAATTTTTTTCATTGCAAGCTCGAACAGTTCAGGTATTTTTTGGCCTAATCTCTCTCGCATTCTCTCTTCAAACACATTTTATTCTTACAGAGCTCTCTCTTTTTTAGGAAAAAAAGGCATCCATTTACTTGATTAGAAATCCTGATAGTAGATTAATATGCAGAAGCTGTAAAATTAAAACAGCTTACAGCCCCTCATGGTGGCTTCCAGTCCCCACAGCTGTGACTCTTCCCTCCTTTAACTTTTAATCCCATTGGAAAGGGTTACACAGCACGTCTTTCTCTTCTGAGACTCCCAGGACACTTACCAACCCGAATACGGCAGTGGGGTGATTATGTCACGCAGTTGGTAGTGTTCACAGATTTTAAAGAGCCCAGTACCCTCCGTTACATGTACCTCTGTCTCCTCCATAAACAGCTGAAAACAGAATTCTGATAGTCACAACAGAACCCTGCAGTGGCTTCTCACAGACCGCATTAGTAGGTATATTTAAATTTCTTTTTGAAATAGAAGCATTTTTTTTAATGTGCTGTCTGTTGAAAAGCAATGACTTCCGAGATACTGATATCAAAATATTATCAAATCTGAGTTACTTAATAATGCTTTATCACCAAAGTGATTACTTTCTATTATTATGAATCCCCCCAATTCACATCTTTTTTATTTTGTTTATTGAACTTATATACAACTTTGCCGCTTATCACCCAGTGGATGATGAGTCAGACTAGCTAGATGTGAGCCTTGGGTCCTCCCGTTTGCTACCTATGCGATATTGGGCCAGTCACTTAACCTCTCTACACCCAGCTCCTCCTTCTGTAATATTGGAGATGATGTTAATATTGAGATTACAAGGTCGATTTGAAAATGAAATAGCAAAGCTTATGAATGCTCAGTGTATTTCCCCTGGAATGAGGCCACGAAAATAATTGCTAACATTTACTGAGCATTTAGTGTTATATCTTATTATTCATATTTGCACACTTAAAGAATTGCTAATAGAAAACGAGAGAAGAATGGATTTCTGATAAGTTGAAAAAATAATTCTGTGAACACCAATGCCCAGCCCTCTGCATGATTCTCGGGAGACTTTCGAGAAACTATCAGTAAATATCGATGAATGGAGCTAGAGAATTTTCAGGAATTAGCGTGACGAGCACAGGATTGAATACAGTCACCTGGTGATGGGAGAAATTTAATGCATATGGGGAATGACTTCATTAGGTGAAGGATACAGGTCAGAAATCTCAGCTGTTTTCGATATGCTAACATATTTATTGTGATTGAATATTAATTTTAGCTCAGAATATCCCCTGGGCTAGAAGTGGTTTTGTAATTATTATCTGATAAAAATAAAACACAATTTCTAGTATAGATTAACAAAAGTATTTACTTAGTGGGTTTTGAAAAGTTAGATTAAATAACTTAGACAGTATTCTGGCAATACTATCGCGGCCGCCCCAAATTTGTCATATGGCTGACTTTCTTTTTCTTAATGATTTAGTAAATAAACCTTTTATCCTTTCTTTTTTTTTTTTTTTTTTTTTTTACTTGCGATTTGCTTTCTGATTCCTGGGTCCACAAGCAAGTGGTATTATTCTAAACAATTTTGCCCCATATGATTTTCAGACTGTTCCTTATCAGTAACAAGTATGTTTAAATTCTTTTAGGGATGGGGCAGGAACCCACATAGCAATCTCTCAGCAGTTGACTTTGTTCATTCACTAATTAGCAGATAGTCTTTAAAGGAAGGTCAGGTGATATTTTGTATATGATTTCTGTGATCTCTGTCCAGGCAGGCATAGCTACAGTGGGTCTTAGCGACAACACTGCATAAAAACCCTGAGAACTTTAGTAAGTGGAGATTTCTAAAGATTTCAGAATAGTGATGGTTATACTTTTGCATGGCTTTTCTGAGGCTTGTTTTATTTTTATATTTTTCTTTGTTTTATAGGATAACTTAATTGGTATCTCTTTTCATTTGAATGATAGAAGCCCTTCATTGTGCTCTCAGAGAGTGTAGGGTCGTGCAGAAGGATACCTCTTTAGAATGGCTGCCTTGTGGAAGCAGGTAGGCATAAAGTGAGAGACTGTGTGACAGAGCCTTTCTAAATCAACACTTCGATCTCAGGAATAAGTGTTGTATTCGTCGGTGAAAAACCATTCTGTGCTGGAAGGAAGGCCCTCAGAAACATTCTTCTCCCACCCCCGGTCAGCTCTTTTGGGTATGAGAGTACTATATTCTTTCACAGGTGGGGTGTGCGTGTATGTACTTACATACTTATGTATGTATGTATGAGTGTGTGTGTATGTTTGTATGTATGCATGCATGCATTTTTGTGGGAGGAAAAGGAACCCTAGGAACTAGGAAACAATAATCCACAAAGAATTTCTTACAGTTTTGTTATGTGCTATCTATTCTTGCTGGTTACCTTAAAGGTTGACTAAATCCTGAGGCTCTTTCTAGCTTTGCCACGTAGAATGGCCACATTTCATAGATGTTATCTTTGCATGTAGGTAGGGTGTGTAGCAAAATAAAAACTTAAAGGATTATTATTTTGCTGCCAAATTTAATGTTGTTGGGAGACGTGTAAGTACTATTTAAAAAACAATCAGCAAGCTTTTGGAGACTTAGCGGGTACCCAGCACTATGCTGAATCTTAGGTGAGGTTCAGAAGTTTATGATCAGCACAAACTTTGTCCTGTCAGGTTGTTTATTAAAATGCAAAGAGAACAGCCTTTAAGAGCTTCTGGCTCTGACTTTAAGAGAGAGAAAGCACTGCAGACATTGTCGTGCAAATTTGAACTTGAACTTGGTCCTGGACATGGCTTTCTATTCATAACTCTTTTCTTTCAGGGACCCTTGGGCTGTCTATGTGACAGGATGAACCATGTGAAGACCAAAAATACAGAGGCCATAATCAGGTTATGTTAACCTCAGGATTCTTAGCTTCTGATACTAGAATAACCAGATAATACAGAAAATTTATTCAGCTCCGATGTGTTTAAAGTCATATAGACAGCATTTTTATCTCAATGTACTTTGTTTTCTATTTGAAACTATTTAAGGCCAATTTTTTCAAGTTTTAAGATTTTGAAAGCCCTTAGAACTTTGTAGAAGGTCAAGACTTCCCCCTAAAAGGCCCATTTTACCTGCATTTCTCGGGGTTCTCTGCTCCAGTGCTCTCTTCACAGATCAATCTGTAATGTGCAAAATGCTTGATAACGTCATCAAAGAGATTGCTGTGTTTATTTGTTTCACATATAAGAGACTCATCCATGAGGACTGTAATGACTTGATTAGAACTTACCACTTTGTGTTTAGAAATAATTCAAATATTTATCTAAGTCTGGGTAAACCTTTGCTCTTATGATCTTCATGTGTGAGGTCATCTGGTCCGCCCATAGGAGAATGGTTTTACTCTCTTGGCTTTTTTTCTGGCCGGTCTCTGCATCATAGTTTTGGCCAGCCCTCCCATAACCACATTGCAAAAGTATTGGGTGAAAATATACAAATGATTCCTTTTAACTCATTCCCTTTACCTTAGGCATCTCTATTAGTTGGGAAAAAAATAACAAAAAACAAACAAAAACAAAAACCAACAAACAAAAAACCTCTTAAAACTCGAGTTTAGTAATTGTCTTCGTACATAAAGATCTACAAATTGTCAATAAGAAGTTTCTCAGCAAGATTAAAAATTGGCTTCCTTTTGTTGTTTGGCCCATGGTAGTGGCAAGTTAAGAATTTAATATTCACTTCTGCTCTTTCTTTAATTACCATATAACTGCCTTGAACATTTTACTATCCATTCTAAGTTAAATAATATTTCAAAGTTTCTTACCAAAAGTAAATCACTTATAAATGAATCTAACACTCTCTTGCCCTTCACTTAACCTCTTACATCTCCGATGCTTGATATTCTTTTGGGAAAAGGAAATCAAATTTATATTAGTCTCAGGCCTCTTTTCAATACATTTAATCTTCTTATTAGCCTTTGTGACAGCGTCTTAACGTAGTGGTGGCACCTTTTGCGAACCCGCTGTGGCACTTCTGGCTCTCTAGGAAGAGCCGTCCCTGGCAGTGCCTCCATCCGGTGCCCCAGGAGCATGGAGAGTGACTGTCCTCTCAGCTCGGTGGGTGCCCGTGGCATTCCACTGTGTTTTCAGCCCGTGCCGCTGAGGAATATGTGTCTCTGATTTTGTGTGGGGGAGAGGGGGACCCTGAAGAAGTTGGAAAGGCGCCGCGCGCAGCGACCCCCTGGGCATCAGCTGCAGGTGGAGCTCAGGTTCATCACCTTGCTGCGATGTTTACATTTCTCGTTGCCATTTGTATGCTCCCAAATACAGAGTTAGTACAGCCAGAAGGTTTCTGTGGCCCCCCTGCCCCACAGTTACCTCACTATTTATTATCTAGCCAGCGCCACGGGCTTTTTCAGACACGGGGGCGGGGGGAACGTACACCCTCTTCTAGCCTTTTCCTGACGTGTCCTGTGAGCATCTTAGAGATTTACTTTTTCTTCTCGGCAGCCATTGTCACCTGAGGCTAGATTTAGCAATGGCTAAATCGCTCCCAGTTCCCAGTTCCTCCCCAAGGTCATCTCCATACCTTGCAGAGCGCCCTCTGTGACCACGGTTCCCAGCCTGGGGAAGGGCAGAG
>NW_011889011.1:447963-451021 GCF_000151845.1 Pteropus vampyrus
TTCATTTCTCTGTGATTTACTGGATTCCCCCTCGCCCATGTTACTGGTCATCATTTTTCTTGAGTTATCTGTTCACGTCTTGGCTTATGTTTTGTGTATGTGTCTTTTTCACGTTCGTTTATCAAAGCTTTTTCTAGATTAGGGATATAACTCCGTCTTTTTGGTTATGACGATTTTTCCACTTGGTGAGGCATCTTTTCATTTGCATGGGGGTGTGTGTGTGTGTGCATGTTGGCCTACTGAAATTTTAAGGCTTTAGGTAGTCAAATTGGTCATTGTTTTTTTCCTTTATGTTTCGTCCTTAGGGTCATTCTTAGAAATGACAGGCATTTGTTTTTGCCAGTTTTCCTTTACTTGGAGAGAGGTGGTGTCTCACAGGTGGCCTTGCAGGCTGGGGTCCCTCTGGGGGAGGAGCCGGTGCTAAAATCTAGTCGGATGGACAGGGTTGTCCTCGGGCCACCCTGTGTCCTGGGCCTTCCTCGGGCCCCGTGGGGACTCTGTCAGAGGAAGTCTCTGGGCTGATCAGAAGGCTCGCAGAGCGACACCACGGATGCTTGCTCTGTCTTCTGGGGCTTTGACGTCACATAGGGGAGAGACCTGCTGACTGGTCACCTCCTCACTCTGGGTAAAGGGAAGGTCAACATAAAGCAATTGCTTAATTCTCACTTTGCATCTGGAATGTCTGACTTTTTCTTTTTTCTTGTTTTGGGAATCTGTCTAAGCGATCCCGTACTTCTGGGTCATCTATACTTCGGTTATGCTCATTCTTACAGGAACTTCAGAATTCAGTGGTCTGAGATGGCATCACAGGGTGCTAAGCCCGACACTTAAGTATTTTATTGATAGCGCTCAGTAAATTAATTACCTGCTCTCCCAGTTCTCGTCGCATTTCTCTTGCTGTTTATCCTTGTGCCCTTCCTGGACCCCTCTTCCTCACTCGACATACTTATCTTACACGACTTCAGCTGCAGTTCTGCAGGCTTATGCTAACGCATCACGAATATGCTGGTACTGTCTGCGCCTTAGCTGTGTGCCAGCTTCTCCCTGATGCCAGCCCATACACCTGCCCACCAGATACCTCCACCTGGATGTCCCACAGACCCTTCAGATTCAGCTAGAATCATCGTCTCTGTCCCAAAATCAGTTTCTGCTCTCTCATTTGAGAGGCCTCCGTAGTGAGTTTTCCATTTGTTAACCTTCTCGCCTAGCCTCTGAATTCAACCAGTCACAAGCTTTACCTGCTCAAAGTTTGTTGGGGCAGTTCGTTCGTTTATTTCTCTATCAATGGCCTTAGTCAGGTCCTATGTCATGTTTTAACTAGATTCTTTTTAACTGGTCCGCTATTCCCTTTCTGCCTCAGTATTGCTATTAAATGTCTCCTGGCATAAAAATTTACCTATAAAATGGAAAAAAGACAGCCATGGCGTGCCCATGCTTAGAGACCATTGTCCAAAGAATAAAGCCCAAGCTCCTTAACCTGTGAGGCCCTGCACAGCCTGGCCGTCTACCACCCAGCTTTCCCCAGTCACCCTGTGAACTGGAGACTGCAGCATCATCAACACCAAGCCGACCGGCCACGCACAGCCCGAGCTGTTTCTCGCCCGCAAGCCCTGCGCCTGTGATCACCGGCGTTGCTAGTGCTCGATCCTTCTGTAGTCCCGTCTGGTTAGATGCCCACCGGTCGAGGCTCAAGTCAGGCATCACCCTGTTCTCAGTCTTCTCGGGTACCCGGGAATGCTCACCGTCGCCATCCTCATTATAATTCACTCCAGAGTCTTAATACTCCCTGGGCCTCTCTTTCACGGCGTGGGCTTTAATGTTCTGTAATTATCTGTGTGTCTGTTAGCCTCTCTCTCTCTGGGCTTTAACTGAGGACATCTTATTCCTTAGCGAAGTTTCTGGAAAGAAGTAGGCACAGTAAATACACACCGATTAAATTGAATGAATGAATGTCGGCAATTGATATTTATGCCATTTCTTTGGTAGTGTAGTAATACCATCTGTAGTTGATACTGCAGAGAAATGCCTAATGCAAAAAAATATATATATATAACAAGGCGATGCGTTTCAGTGGGAAGAGCACAGGAAGGGAGTCGCGAGCTGGTTCTGATTCACGTCTCGTGCCCATTTGGATGTGCGACCTTATGAACACTCGCTTGGTTTCTGGGGACCTTGGTATGCGTGCTTGTGAGCTAGGAGGCGTGACTGAGGCGGCGTGTCTGCGGGATCTGTTAGGCTCTGCATCTTTGAACTTCTGCATGTCTGTTATGACGTCACCTCGACAATTCTGTTTCCAGTTTGGAATCGTCACGTGTTAACCCTTTAAGAACTCACGCAATGTATTGAATGACTGCTCTTTTGAGACAATTATGACTCTAGTGTTAGACGATGATTTGTAGCCCAAGGTTGTAACATATGTATTATTTCTAGTTTTGAAGCTAACATAGTGGAGGCAAAACTTTTTTAAGGCTTTTATTGCACCCAGACAGAGTAATCTACAGTCCTTCGCTTAATGAAACGCTTTCTTTGAAACCTAATTAAAACCTTTTTATTGGTGACTGCGGTCGGGAATTCGCTGCTAATGTGGCTGACAAGTACGTCCTGCCCTCTCTGTTATCAAGTAACTGGGAGCGATACGCGGGAATATAAATAAGTTTAATAATGATGATCTCAAACGTTAACCGACCGCTTCTCGTGACCTCTCAGCTGCTGTTGGTTCGACAGCTCGTTCTGTAGGGGGGAAGCTGAGGCGAGAGGAGTCGGCCACAGTCACAAACTGGGTCACCATAGTGTGACAGACTTAGATCATTACACAGAGCATTTTCATTCCATGACCTTCCTGTCTTACACATGGGAACATTGAGTCTCCTATTTAGCTTTCGCCTCTGTTAAAACAGCAGGCAACAAAATATCATTAGGGTGTGTGTTCCTTATGGACAAAGAATATTCGTAAGGAATTAGGGCTGAGATGCAGGTGGAAATGTTTTAAACATAATTATTAATGGGTGGGCGAAGGAACAAAAATGTACTGTTTATATTTTTAAGGTTTACAGTGGCC
>NW_011889011.1:451605-452071 GCF_000151845.1 Pteropus vampyrus
CTGAGATGCAGGTGGAAATGTTTTAAACATAATTATTAATGGGTGGGCGAAGGAACAAAAATGTACTGTTTATATTTTTAAGGTTTACAGTGGCCATTACTTTTCATATTGCCCCGGTAACTGAGAAGCTTTTTACCCGTGGTTCCACGGTGGCGGGTTTACAGCAGTCAGAGAAGCACCTCAGCTGTGAAGGTTCAGGGCCCTTCACAAAGGGGCCACGGCTCTCTTGGGGAATAGCCTGTTGGGTTCTTATGGCAAGCCATTCCGGGGGTGCGGTAAGCTTACGGGAAACTATGGCTCATCTTCCTGGGGAAGGCCACGCATGTGTGTGTGTGTGTGTGTGTGTGTGTGTGTGTGTGTGTCTGCATGTATGTGTGTGTGTGTGTGTGTGTCTGTGTCTGTGTCTGTGAATGTCCATGCGGTTTTTAAGGCTTTAATTAAACAAAAATATTTCCCCATAAATCAG
>NW_011889011.1:453331-458562 GCF_000151845.1 Pteropus vampyrus
CGTCTTCCTGGGGAAGGCCGCGCATGTGTGTGTGTGTGTCTGCGTGTGTGTGTGTGTGTCTGCGTGTGTGTGTGTGTGTCTGCGTGTGTGTGTGTGTGTGTGTGTGTGTGTCTGTGTCTGTGTCTGTGAATGTCCATGCGGTTTTTAAGGCTTTAATTAAACAAAAATATTTCCCCATAAATCAGCTCAAGAGCCTGTCACAGTTTGTGTCATACGTTTTATTTACAAATATATTAGTATTTCATCCCCTCTGTAGTGAGTGTCCTCGTCACACAAACATTTCGGAGTTTAAAACGTTCATATAACTTACCAATTGCCTTTTAAAGTAGGAAAGTTTCAATGATATGTTTCCCAGTAGGAATTACATCAGTATTTAAGAACAGGGAAATTGAAGAGCTTACTTAAAAATCAATGAAAATATGTGAAATATTATGGGGTATCTGAAATAATTTGAAATAATGAAGGCTGTGTCATAAATGACATTTTCTCTGAGATTCCACGCATAACCGGAACCGCTTAGTAAAGATGGCATGACAGTCACAATAAAGAATAGTGATTGTTAGTCATGAAACCACCAAATAAAACTTTTGCAGGAACAGCAGCGATCCAAAGAGCATATTTCAAAGGCTATGTTTAGATGCTTGTGTAACATATAGATTTTCATTATTGTGGTTATGCCCAAGAGTCAAAACTTTGTTTTCTAGGCAGTAATCGCAAACGTTGCTGCTCTTAAAGCTTTCTTCAAGATCTGATTCGAAATTGCCTCCTGAATTGAAACTCATGTAATAAAAGAAACTCTGGTAAAGCCCTGTGCCGTGGCAGGTGCCGGGGCTCAGAAGTCGCACTGTTATTGGACAACACCGCTGCTCAGCATCCTTTAAAGTCGCGAGTCATGCCCGAGCTCAGGTGGGGACGCGGAGGCGCGTACAGGCGCCTCATCCTGGGCCTGGCCGGGCACAGGGACGCTTGGCTCCGGAAGGGCGGGAGCCTCTGCCGCTGGCATGTTTGTCCACGTCCCATGCCGTGCTGGCTGCAGGACGGTGGATTCCAGCGGGCGGCCGCGTCAGCACACAGGGTTAGTGTGGCCGTCGCAGTGTTTACCGTTAATTTTAAAGGTCTTTGGAATTCTCCCAAGCCGGAGCCTTTAGTGAACATTTTCACATTTTCCCATTGGCAAAAGGAATTGCGCAATCTTCTGTTGTCCTGACTTCTGTCCGGGTAACATCGGGGTTTTCCGGGTGTGGCGGTCACACGCTTACGGTACTCGTAGTGCAGACTGCCTTTCTTGCAATATTGCTTGAACAAGAAAAAGCAGGTGTAGCTTCCTGGTTGAATTTTGTCTCTTCTCATCTGCTTTACTTCCTCAGATGGGGCAGGTGTCCTCTTTCTTGTGGCCTGTACCCTAGGAAGGTCGCATCAGAGAATGAGTCATGCTCCGTGTCGCTTTGCCCCTGGCAGGGCTGACAGCAGACCTCAGTTTACCTCACAGCAATTCTAGAAAACAGTCATGTCTGTTCTACGTTTATTAAAGCTCTACACGGTACACTGGAGGCAAAAAGAAGGCCCCTGCTAAGCTCACACACACACACGCGCACGCACACGCACAGGCGCAGAATTTGAGTAGTTCTTGCTTCATTTCCTCTGCCTGCCCCCAGTTGCCTCTGATCAAAACTGCCTCCCCCTTTAGTTTCCAGGACATTTCATAGAAAACTTTGAGTAGTAGATAGTAACCTTGTGGTTTCCAGATGGTTCCACGTGTCACTTACGTGTTGCCGCCCAGCAAAGCTTAGTGGCCTAACACCGCACGCTTTTATGCTCCGTGGCATTGTGTGTATGCACTAACATTGAGAAAGCTGCCCTTTTCATAACTTGAGAAAATGTCGACATAAAAGCCTAGAAATCTTATTAGACTAATAATTATTTTGACTTACCTTAAAAAATACTTTAACTTTTTGTTAGTTTAGTTTTAGTTTTGAATTCAGCTTTAGGAAATTGTAACCATGAAATTTCAATAGAATAATGTTTATAGATAAAATTATTTTCTGGTATTTTCAACGAGTTGTGCGACACTAAGATCATTTATAGAAAGGTAACATATCTTCAGTATATTTGGAAAAATATCTCAGCGACATTGAGATATTTTTTTTTTTTTACCCACTTAATTAGTGTGAATTTTTCTTTACCCACTTAATTAGTGAGAATTTCTTTCTGATTTTCATTAGGGAAGAATTTGATGAATAAAATTGCTCAAAAAGCTAGGGTATTTTTCAAGTTTTAAATTTGACATACTGCTAAAGTCTTGCTTTAAAGATATTTTAGTGGTTGGATTAGAAATGAATTGATTTTATCTGATGTACTTCAAAATAATAGTATCAGAATTGATTTAAGATATCTAATTTATATCACTCTAGAGGCCGTTTTAAATTTCTTTTTATGTGGTTATCCGCGGTCATTATTGACTTTGGTGTCATTTCCCACACGTTTGCATCAGGAGGGCCCCACTTGCCAATGGGCCTTTCCTACTTGGTTCATCGTTGCTTATGGCTGAAAAGCCTGTTTAAAAAGCTCAGACCTTTGCATGAATGATTTTTGAGTTGGATAAGTAATAGGTGTAGCTTAGGATTCCTCCTCTCTATGAAGTGCCCCGGAGAGTTCTGTTCCGTTATTTTCCTGGCATCGGTCTGTGATCCACATCCTTCATGGTTCAATTCCCAGCCTCGTTTTGGAACATTTCTCCCACCACCCGGCCTTAACTCGACCGAGGCTTTCCGCCTCTGCCGTGGCCTTCCCAGGGTCCGGTGTCTGCTGTCACACACGAGTGCTTCAGGCGTGGGTGGTGAGGCCACCGTGTGCTTTCTGTAGAGAGCCCGCCGGACACGTCCCCCGCCCGGTGTAGAGGCTGCTGAGCCTCGTGCCCCGTGGCTCTCCCCAGCTCTCCTCCAGGCCGCTGCTGCCACTGATTACCCTTCTCGTCCATCTCCCAGCCCTTACCCCCGACTCACGGAAGGTTTCACCTCCCTCCCCATGTTCTCTGCTCCACCTTCTGTCCATTTCCTTGGGGATTCGCTATTTATACTAATAATCCACGGAGCATCCTCAGTCTTGGATGCTTGATCTACTTATCTCCAGTGAATTTTTCTTCTTCTCTATTCTAAACACTCCACGCCACGGAGTCAGACTAGATTTTGTCATCAGCAGAAACTTCTCCGTCTCCAAAATTCCAAACTCGGGCATTCTCGTTGTTAACAAGAGCTCCCACGCTCACAGAGGTCTTGCCTTGTAAAATCTCGCAGAAACGGTTATTTTCACCTCGCTGAGACTCATCCGCCTCACTCTGCCCAGCCCTTCCTGTCTCTATCCAGCCCCCGTGCCATAGCTCGTCATTTCATTCACTCTCCTTCCGTTGCTGTTTCCTTCTGTCTTTCTATTGCACTTTTGAAGCGAATTCATAACTTTAAATGACTTTGGTCATCCATTTTATGTTTTTGTTCTCATGAAGCTTTAGGGCTTTCGTTTGTCTGGATCGTTGTTTTGTTTCGTAGTAAGCGATATTTGGGTGCTGTGGGATAACTCGGCAGTCGGCGCGTGAGTTCTGGTTAATGTGACCAGGATCTCCGAAGTCAGCACGCGCTGCCGCTTTCCGTAAGCGCCATGTGCGTAACCTGTCCTTGGTTCTCAGACCCGACCCCTCGCATCCCTTCTCTGCCTCCTTCCTCTTGGCAGTTGACTTTGCCTTGTACTTGACTGCGATCTAAGAAGGTGACACGGAGTGTTCTCTCCTCCTTTCCACCTGTTACTTGACACACATCATCTCTCCCGCTCTCACGTGCCAGGGCCTCGGCACCTGCTCCGACGCCAGCCTCCTGTCGGTACCGGAGACGTGGCTGCCTCAGTCAGGCACCGCCCCCTGCATCCTCGGCCGTGCTCTCTCTCCTCCTCTGGGCACGGTCGTGATACAGCGGCGTCCATCCCCACACACTTCGCCGCCTCCTGCCCCTGTCTCTCTTTTCATCTGCTCTTTGCTCGGCTGAGACTCTTGTCCAGGTCGCCAGGAACTTGGGATGTGGTCCAGCTCAGTCAGATCTCTCTCTCTCTCCCGAGAACCTGTTTTTCTCCGACTTCTTCGGTCCTGTCGGTGGCGTTGCCTTTTCTGGCTTGAGTGCCCAGCTTCTAAGTATGCAAGGTCCTCTTAGCTTGATGCTGAGTCCTTATCTTCTCTGTACCTGACATTCCCGTGGCTTTAAAAACTATCTCTATGGTAATGACTCCCAGAGTCGCATCTCCAGCTGGGATCTCCCTTCAGCGCTCCTTTCTCATTCATCCAAATCACGTACCTGACAACCCCACGTGGCTGCCCCTCTGGCATCTCCAACTTAATACGTTCAAAACCAAACTCTTGCTTTTCTCCCATGGACACCTATTTCCCCATGAATCTTCTCTGTCTCGATAAATGACTCCTCATTCTCCGTGACTGCCGAAAGAAAAAAGAAAACCTGATTGATTTTTTTTAGCCTCCCCCCGCCCCCACACCCAGGCCATCCACAAAATGGCTGGTTCGCCGAGAGTACACCTTCCACTGCGACAGCCCATTCGCCGGTCCCTTGCTTGCTCTGTTGCTACCCACTGATCCAGCGGTCAGGGTCATCTTTTTAAAACATAAATTGGATCTTTTCTCTTCCCTGCTAAAAAGCCTTCATTACCCTGCATTGCACTTAGACAGCGATTTAAATTGTGCTCTTGACCTGCAAAGCCTTCCCCGACACAGCCTCCTCATTCTCCAGCTCCTGTCTGTGGCCGCTGCGTCCAGTCATCTGGGGTTCTGTGTGTGGCACAAACCGGACTTCAGTACTTTGTTCTCGACGGTCCCTCGTCTGGAAGGGTCTTTTCTTCTCTCTTCCCTTAGCGGGGTTCTTTCCACCCACAGTCCATCTCTGGTTTATGTCTCTAGTCACCCATTCTAGGTAGGGGGGCTTGTTGCTCTTGACCAGAGTGTCACCTTTATTTGCTTCCTGGAATTTCATGTTTTATAGTCATTAACTGGCATGTGTGCTTCTGTACGATCTGTCTTCCACTAGACCCTACGTTCCGTCACCACACACCTGCTGCTGAACACATAGTAAGCATTTAATTAATAATCGCTACCTGAGTGACTAAGTTAATCTGTCGATTTCCAAACAAATGAGATGTTTAAGAATGGTGGAAAATAACAAAATATGGTCCATTTCTTCAGG
>NW_011889011.1:459452-461618 GCF_000151845.1 Pteropus vampyrus
TCTTGTTCATCTTGTAAGAACGCAAATACGGTCTTATGTTGTTGCAAATCCATCAGAGACCTGAAGCTTTCTGTTTAAGACCTAACCTATACTTAGGTAGCAATGACATGGACTCTGGAAGCAGATGAGGTTATGCTGCTCAGAAACCTTATCGGGTGGAGGTAGAGCCCCTAGCTGGGCTGGAATGTACACCCTCACAGGGCAGCCTTTCACCGAGGCCGGATGGGGATGTTTCCTGTGCTCTTCCTACCCCTGCGCCTCCCCCAACCAGGAAAACCCTGAAGGGAATCTCCAGCGTCTCCCTTGGGAACCAGCCAGCATTCTCCTCCACAAGAGGTCACCTGATGACACACCGTTGGTGGAGTTGCTTCCCTTCCCTGCCTCACTCCCCTACTCCCCATTCCTGTCTCCTTTAGGGGGACATTTCCTAATACATCGCTTTCACCTGGGTTCTACCTGTAAGGGATCCAGCCTAAGACAGGTTTCTTTCTCCTGAGAAGCTGAACTTACCGCGATGATAGTTTATAATTCCATGACCTTTAACTATATATTATTATAGTTCTTATTTTATCCTTTGTAATACCTTGATCATTTGAATAACCTTAACCTACCTAACACATTAATCTTTCTTTATGTTCATTTTGTGATGTTATCGGGAACCATTACCTGAAATTTTACCTCCTCTGTGGAACATCAGACAAATGGTGAGACGAATTTCCCATCATCCTCCGTGCTCCTTTGTCTTTGTTTTGTATGGTCCCTATTGAAGAAATTATCACGTTATAATACTATTAGTTGTACCTTCCCAGCTAGGCTGTTCGTTCCTCAGTGCAGAACTCAGGTTTTACTCATTTTTGCAAACGTGTGTAGAAACTGGTGGTTCGCATTAAAAGTTAAGTAAATAAATACATAATTCTGTGAGCACACTAGTCCATCCAGAGGTATCATGTTGAGAGTGCTATCGACATAATTTTTATAATATCTGAGAACTAACCAATAGCAGGACCATCAATCTTTTTCCTATTTCTCGTAACAGACTTGATTGAAAGCTCACATGGGGATGATTTGGTGGACAAAAAAAAAATCTCTCACCTCTTGTCAAGGACTATTATTTACCTTTCCTAGTCAGCAAGAAGACAAGGGAAGCCAGAGGAGCCATGAAAGGCACCTGAGAGCTATCTACCAAATGCCAATTTTAAAATGTCAGATCATTTAACTTCAAACGATTGCCACGTGAAATCACGCATGAAACAGCTCTTGGTCTTTTTGAAATTTTGAGTCATTATTAGCCTTGTTCACAAAGAAATTTGCACCTGAGCTCATTAATGCCAAAGCTCAAATAGCTTTCATATTAAAATAGCTTTTAGCTAGAATAGGAAGGACGGGCCCACTTCCCAAAGAAACCCTCAGTTGCTGCTATGAGTGTATCAGAACCACCTAACCAGTAATTTCAAAAGAAACGAAGCATTATTTGAATGGCAGTGGTTTCTAGAGGTACAAATGGGATCCTGTGCTTATCTAGAGGGATTCACGTTCTTGGGTTCGGATTTAAGACTGATCTTTAAAGTGTTTGATGTCGAAGTATGATTTTTCTCTCGGGAAACGTAGGCAGAGACGTGAAATGTGCATTCGTGTTAAACAAACAAACTAACCCGTCGGTTAGAGAGTAGGGTTTCCTTCCAGTCACGGTGTGGCGGGGTGGGGGGGGTCGATGGTATTTCAGTCTATGTCAGGGTCATGCCCTTGGGACAAGCCGAATGAGGAATGGTGGGAGAGCCCGGGTGTGGGGTTTAGGACTGATTCTAATATCGTCCTGGCACTGTTTTTTCTGGGCTTCATTTATCCCTTCTGTTAAATGGGGAAAAATATTCCCTGCCTATTTCCATCAGAGCATTCTTGTAAATATTTAATTAGGTAATAGTTCTGAAAGGCCTTTGACGTATACAGTGTAAAAAACTATGTGAATGTAAAATATTATTTTCATCTTTGAAAAAATGTGCTGGTAATATGAGAAAAGTCTTAGTAAAATCTGCAGTGCCCTCACTAAATGCTACCGGCATAACTAATTTCATTATATGACATACAGATTGTATACATAGGGAAGATTTGTCATAGTTTTTTTGTTTGTTTGTCTTGTTCTTTTGGCTTTTGCTAGTCCTTTGCAAA
>NW_011889011.1:464323-466427 GCF_000151845.1 Pteropus vampyrus
GCGTGGACGAGGGCACCCGACCAGCTCAAGAGATGCCCAGGCACAGCTCAGATGGCGCTGTGTCGCGAGCGTGTGGAAACTCAGATGGCGCTCTGTCGCGAGCATGTGGAAGCTCAGATGGCGCTCTGTCACGAGCATGTGGAAGCTCAGATGGCGCTCTGTCGCGAGCATGTGGAAGCTCAGATGGCGCTCTGTCGCGAGCATGTGGAAGCTCAGATGGCGCTCTGTCATGAGCATGTGGAAGCTCAGATGGCGCTCTGTCGCGAGCATGTGGAAGCTCAGATGGCGCTCTGTCGCGAGCATGTGGAAGCGCTCCGTGTGCGGGGGGAGGGTCTGGGCAGAAGTCAGGGTTCGCGTCCACGTCGGTGGGGAGGGGATGACTCTCCGCTGTGCATTGCACGTTTTGCCTGACTTACATTTCTGAGAGGCGCATTATCCCGTTTATGAATGAAGGTGCTGAGGCTCAGGTGTGCTAAATAACCTGCTGACGGGCAGTCGAATGAGGACAGGACCCCAGCTCCGTTTGCCTCCAGTGCCTGTGGTCCTCGCTTACCACGTCCGTCGTCTCAGACAATGAACCATCCTCTCGATATTACACTCTCGTGTTGACATGACATATGTGAAATATTTATATCAGCCATTTTTACAGGAAGTCCTGTAATTTAGCGGTTAGGACATGGGTGTTGGGTTCATTAGACGCGGGCAGGAGCCTGAGTCCTGCCCATCGTTAGGCACGTGGTCCCCCCCGGTGGCTGTGCCACCCCTCTGAGCTGCGTTTAGGCTGCATGCTGTTCACCCCACACGACTGTTTGGGGACTAAGTGAGATCATGGACCATGAGGCACCTAATACTTGTCTCTATTACTGAAAGGTAGCATGGATTTCAAAAAGCAAAGGGACAGTGATGAAGGACTAAGTGACAGTCCTAAAAGGAGCTTCCGAATTGAAAATATTCGGCATCTCTGGACCAATTCTTGCGCCCGCGGTGCCCGTTACCTGGGTCCCCTCAGCTCCCGCTGCTGGGGTTGGACGCTGTCATGCGGTATCACTCAGCGGTCAGCTCCTGTTTGATACAGACTGACACGGCCTCGCTTTACCAAACTCACCAAACTCACCAGCCTGCTGTGTCAGAAGCACCGAGCGCCCAGTAGTCGTCAGTTACACCGGTCACCAGGAGAGTCACAGGCTGGCCAGTACCCATGTAATCGTCTGTTGGCTCGTTACTAGCCGGCCACCAAACGTCACCGCGTGTCAGCAGAGTGGGGCTGAACTTTCTCGCTGAGCGAGAACTGGGCGTTTCAGTGTCTGACACTTAGGTCTAAGGGGTCTCTGCTTCCCTTTCTGTCCCGCCTCTTCGGATGAGCAGCTGCCCAGATGACGGCTGCTTTCCATGGTGGCTGGGGGCCACAGCTGTGCTGCTGGAGGCTGGGTGCCCACTGGTCAGGGATACAGGAGGACTGTGCCTCAGCATGGTCTGTGGTCTAACTCCAGCTGAGCTGCCTGGGGACGAAGAAATGAAAATTCGTGGGCCTCGAATTTAACTGAATCAGAATCATCCCTTCCGAGGGAGGAGCCTGAGAATTCATGTAACATTCACCCTAGAAGACTCTATGCTGCAGCTTTGAGAGCCCCCTGGCCTTCCTGGCTCACGCAGACTGGGGCGCCAAGCCCGAGCCTGACAGGGGTCTGCCTGTTGCCCCTCCCCACCCCCAGCCCTGCCCTACCGGGCCTGTGCTGCCCCCAAACACAGCGAGCGCCTCTCAGGCTTCCAGGGCTGGCCCCTCACTTCCCCTGCCTGGACTACTGCTTGTCCCCCATTACCTGCATGGCTCACACCCTCACCTCTTGTAAGCCTTCGCTGAAATGTCACCTTCCCAATGCTGCCATCCCCGGCCACCCATATAAAACTGATTCACTGCCCTGCCAACTGACGTTCTCTGTGAGCTTTATTTGGCTTGTGTCTGTCTTCCTACGTGAGTGTAAACACTTCTGCTGTCTCAGTGATTGTGGAGCTGCCAGGGCCAAGACCAACACCCAGCACCTAGTAGGTGCTCAGGGCTTGAAAGACCGAGTGACGTCGCGTGAACGGGAATCCGCCTTTGGGC
>NW_011889011.1:467512-468977 GCF_000151845.1 Pteropus vampyrus
TCAGTTTCCCCAAATACTGCTTTAACCATATGTCACATTTTTTAGATGAGATGAGAATTACAGAATCCTAGTTTTCCTGTGAGAAATGTTTGTGCTCCAGAAATAAAGACACAGACGTTATTTTTTAAATTCCCTGTATTCTCGTTAATAGAAACATTCTTTACCTATAGAAAGACTCGATATCAACACATCTTGCAGCTCTGGCCAAAGCCACACTTATAAGTAATTGGCTACCGCATTAACATGTCCCCAGGTTTCTATTTTACTGATGCCTCTGTTTAGAATTAGGCCAATCTGTCTTCATATCCCGTCCCCAGCCTCACTGTAATTGACCTTGCCGCCCTGCACGCTGCAGCCTAGACAGTAATCACTTAGAGACGATATCCGGCCTCTAATTTGACCGACAGGACAAGCCCTGCTTGAAGATCACTGTCATGGGCTTTTTATCGGTAAATACCACCCATGTTACCATGTGTGCTGCAGTGGACAGCTCTGTCTTTTTAATGTGCCTTCTCCCTAGGGCAGGGAAGGGGCTGAAAACAACAGGACTTCCTCTGCTTGTAAAGGTTCTTCACGCTGGGGACAGGGCTTGTCGAAACTCAACGTAGTTTTAGGGTCTTTTCACCTCTTTACAAGAAAGCCGTGTACATTCTCTAAAGGTCGGCCGATCTCAAGTTAAGTGGGCTGGCTTCCCACACGTCATTTCTCCCTAGATTCCGTAAAGATTCCGTATGGTAAGCTAAAATAAAATACAGAAGCATGGACTCAGTCTGGAAAGTGTTGGTGACCGGATGTGTTTCTCGACCACGTAGCACACCCAGCTCATGCCACTTCATCCTACGTGTAACTGTAGTTTAATGTGCAGTGGTATTTTCCTAGTCGCGTTGGTATTTAGATATTTCTGGCTTTGATTTTTGAAATTACATTTTGCTCTTACTAATGAACTATTGTGGAAGAGACATATTAATTTGTGAAGATGACACTATTTGTAGCAATATCTAAGGATTCCTGTAGTAGCTGCCCCCGGGTGTGTAGGAATAACATATTTTACGAAGAGTATCCGCAAATGTGGACATAACCAAGAGAAAAGGGCAGGCGCTGGAATAAATCACACAATGACCGTTGGTGATTCGTTTTTTCACCTATTACCTAAGTGTTCCCCATAAATGTTCAAGCATTCCCCGTGTATGCAAGGGACAGGGGCCACGGGGCAGCTATGGTTGACACAGAGATGGCCATTTCTGTGGGGGAGAACAGGAAATAAGAAAAGACAAAGTATGAACAGGAGGTCGACATGGAGATACCGATGTGAGAAGAGCAGGGAAAGTCGTCGATTTCCAGCATTTTGTCTCGTGCCAGGAAGGATTCTAGTTGGCTGAAGTATAGGGTCTCAGAAAGGGGAAAGTGGACATAGTTACACAGATAAGGGGATCCCAAATGGGAGAGGTGAGATCGCAGCCCCACT
>NW_011889011.1:470732-481997 GCF_000151845.1 Pteropus vampyrus
GTGCGCTGTGTTGTTTTCCTATGCATACGAACCCGTGATGAAGTTTAATTTATCAGTTAGGTACAGCAGGAGGTCAACACACTAATAATAAAATAGGACAATTGTAACAATACACTGTGACAAAAGTTACACGAACACGGCTTCTCTCTCAACGTGTCCGTAGCGCCGCGCTGACCTTTCCACTTAACGGACACGTTTCATGGCTCCTCCTTGGTGTATCTGAAGTGCCAGCACCACGATCCTTGCACAGTCGGGTCGTTAATAAGTAAAATTAGGGTGACCTGAACCCACCCACTGCGACGCCACGACAGTGCATTTGATGACGGAAACGTCTATGAAGTGACAGGCGGGTGGGGTGTCTACTGCGTGGCTGTGCTGGACGAAGCACGGTCCGCACCTGGGCGGGCTGGAGCTGGACGGCACGAGATTTCATCGCGCCCCTCAGAAGGGCGCACTGTTTATTCCTGGAACTTCCCATGTAATATTTTCTGACCACGGTTGACTGCAGGTGACTGAAATTACAGGGAACAGAGCCACGGGTAAGGGGGTCGACTGTACATCTGTCCGCTCTCTATCTATGTTGGAAATAAGTACTAGAGAGACACGTCATCTCGCACAAGGTCATCATCCGTGCACGTGTTTTCACATGTGTCTCTGATGGAGCAGGGCGTTGGCCACAGCGTTGCATCCAGTGGTCTAGTTTAGGAGCAGAGAAGATCAAAAGAGGAAACTTACCTGAAACAAGCGAGGAGCACGTGTGCAGACCGACAGCGGGCTGGCTCGGGAGCCTGGACCCCGAGGGCGCGGTGGTCCAGACGTTCCCCCAGACACGCAGAGGCTGAGTAAGTGAGAGCTCGGGGGCTGCAAGCACAGCTGGCTGAGCGGACCTGTGTAAAGACCACAGACACCTTGGCCTTCCCTTTGGCCCAGCACCCGGTGTGATGGTTTTCTATGTCCCCAGGGAACAGCTGGAGGATGGAGGATAGTGCTTTGACGTGTGATGTCCTTAAGTAAGGAGGCTCCCCCTCTGATTCCTGGGGGACATCAGGACTGCTGGTCAAGGCAGAGTTTAGAAATGGGGCCCTCACCTCGTAAGTGGCAGAGATGTTCTCTGCTTTCCAGCTGGGAGGCTGAGAAAGCACAGTGCAGACTCTCCCGCGCTCGGATGCAGTGTCTGTGGCTAGTGTCCCGCCTGCCCAGCGGGCAGCCTCTGGGCAGTTAGGAGCGCATCTGCTCGGCAGTTAGCCAGAATTGACTTGGGGGGTCGGCGACTTGAATGCCAGGGGTCCGAGGCTAGGGACAATGTACGTTAGGCGAAGCGGACTAAATTTAATTTGACCAATGGAATTACTCTGTATTCTAAAATTTAAAAACATCTTTAGCCGGTGTGTGTCGAGTAACTGTGAAAAACAAATAAACGTCAAGGAGCGTGCCACCTAACCGAGAAGATGGAACTCGAAATCACGTGATTGCAGAGAAACGTGACAGGTCGTGAAAGGGGCGCGGCGTGCTTCGGATGTTCAAAGAGGGAGGAAAAGAAAGCGATTTTTCCGTGGACTCGTGGAAGGGTCCTGAGAGGCGGGGACTTCGACGCCCGCAGGCGTGGCATGCCCACGTGGGAAGGTGCCGAGCCCCGGAGGGAGCCAGGTTCACGAAGCATCTCTGCAGGGAGGGGAGAGCGTGGGTCTGCAGAGAGGCTCGGGGAAGAAGCACGTGAGAACTCAGAGGTGAAGTGAAGGGGTTTGACTTTCATTCAGTAGGCGCCCCATTGTTTTGAGCGCCCCCAAACAGGCAAAGATTTGGGCAGAGGATGTATGACCAACATCAGGGATTTTATGATGTGGATTCGTCTGAGAGCGTAACTTCTGTAACCTCTAGTGTCTTGTCTCTGAAACTCTCTTGATTGCTGTCAGTTCCAGTAACCTGCCTCGTAAGTTGGCCTTGACTGTTTTCGTCAAGGTCACGGTCAGTAGTTAGTGCTTCTTAATAGCGGTGCTCCATCCGTGCTTGAGCTTTGCCACTTCTCATCTGGGGTATTCATTTGTCTGTTGGTGGGGGTCCACGCGCCTCACTATGTTTGGTGTTTCCAATGACAAGAAACAATTTATTCATCTTTCTGCCCCCAGTGCTTAGCAAGGAAGGAGAAAGAAAACAAAACACGACTGTGTCATGTCCTGTATCGAGTGCTTTACATGCATTATCTTATTAGTCCTCCTTCAGATCCAAGAGAGGAAGTAGGTATTCAGAGAGACAAAGTATTTTGTCGAAGATCATTAAGCTGGTGAAATGTAAAGCCAGGATTTAAACCCATTCTGTTTGACTAAATCTCTTTCTAGCACATCATACTGCCTCTATTGAAGATGGCTAAATGATGCTTATTTGTTCAGCGAATGAATGAATGAGTTGTAAAATATATTTCCTTTGAAGCTGATTCTCCCCAGGCACAGTGGGGTTATAAGTGGGTAGAGCCTGAGTGCCGCCCGTGGCAAACTGCCTTTGCTCCTTGCTGCTGTTTACAATAACATCGAGTCGGAACTGGCCGAGCTAATGTGAGAATTTGAAAGCCACGGTACCGTTCCTGAGTTTTATCAGCGCTATAACTGTGAAGTGCATCAACGCAGCTAGTCAGCACCTGGAGCCAGAAGACACGGTGGGGTTTGTCAGTGTTCGGGCGCGCTGACATCACCCTAATTGCATTTCCTCTGCTTTATTAAAAGAGACTTGCAGTGAGGATTTCCAAGTCCCGCTTCTGGCAATGGTATGGGATGCTGGCTACTGAATTCATGGTGCCCCCAGGGGGTGACAGTCAACCTGCGGTAGAAAGGTGTAGCTGGTTCCTTTCTTCTGTGTACAGAATGACACACTGATTTTTAATTCCGATACGTCTTTGTTAAATCCAGTCTGTGTTCCGAATCCAGGTTTGTATGTTATCTTTTATCCCAAGTGGTCCACATCTCTCATTAGCTCAGACCAAGTTAATTCCCTAACGTGGGTGGGGAGCGTGGTGCCTGCTGGGATGGGGAAGGTGCCGGGGCACAGAGGTCTGGACCAAGGAGATCTTGGTCCAGTCGCTTCAGGTTCAGGTCGGAGCTGTAAAGGCTGAGTGAGAAATCTCACACGTGAGCACACAGGAGCTAGGGACTAAACCACGCCGGGACGCAGCAGGGCTGAAACCAGACCCCTGCCCGTCAGCCCCAGGGGCGTGTATAAGCAACGTGCATTATGAAGTGTGTGCTCCAGTCCCCAGCATATAGGTTCAGCCCTGGAAGATGACAGGAATGTGCCATGTGCCTGCATATGTAATAATTGCACATTTTCACTAATCGCAGGAAAGATGTTTGTGAAGAGCTGGGTTACTATTTTCGTACATCTATAAAACAGCTATTGGGAGTCTAGGAACATCCTTGGATTTCTGCTATAAAGGTTCAGTTATGGATTGCGTCCCTTGCATTATCTGAAGAAGCCCAGATGGGTGACAGACCACAACAAAATGCATCTGGGGAAGCATCTTCGATTCGAATAAACAAGAGAAATAGATTTTGTTAACAGGACAAAGTGGCGATGTGGTCGCTTCTAAGAGCGGGCTAGTGGGTTGTTGGATGGGCCCTATTGTAAAGACTATTACAAGTTTTAGAACAATATGATCCAAAAAGTAAATACAGTAAGTGTTTATGTGTGTGTATGCAAATTTCAACCGACTAGACAGAAAATCAGTAGCCGGTAAGCTTCTTCAATGTCCCTCTGTGTTTTCTTTAGTTATTCCCACCTTCAGCGGCTTACTACTGCCTGTTACCTACATTGTTACTTGTTTTTCTTTAAATTTTATGGTCTCTATGTATTTTGAATATAGAACACATACCCGCTTAAACATACTACCAACAGTAGTCACTGATGCGTGCACCGGGCTCCCTGAGTACTCGTGCAGCCCTGCGTGCAGACGAGGCTGAGTGTGGTCTCCACGTCACAGAGGGGTGGGCTGAGGCTGGAGGTTTCACATATCCACCCACGGACATGGCTAACAAGGGGCGGGTCCGGAACTTGAACCTGGACCTCCGACTCCACCCTCTGCCTTTTCCGCGAGGCCGCCCTGCCTGGTGGCCGTCCGTGTAACTTCAGCGTGGCCCCGACTCCTGTCCTGAGCCCACGAGCCGTGGGTCTTTGAATCGTGTGGCTGCTAAGGCTCACCTGAGAATCTGCTGCCCACGGGAAGTTTCATCGGCTCTTCTGTTTTCTGTGTCTGTCTTGCTGTTTGGACCATCCGTCTGTGAATTTTAAAAAACCTCACAGAATGTGTGGCAATTCACAGCTGCTGCGCCGCGTCATCTTTATAAATTCCCACGGCGATCTCAGTGCTCTGCTTTTCGGGGGCCGTTTGGAGAGTGAGGAGGAGGAGGCGGGAGCATGCAGAGTCTGTGTCCAAACCCGTCCAGTATAAGGGCATTTTCTACGTATTGAACAGTCGTTACCTAGAGGTGATGTTTCCAGACGTTCATCCCCCACCGCTAACTTGATTTTCATCCAGTTAGAATGAAGCCGACCAGTATCAGCGCGTAACTAAGACAGGCGAGTGTGGGTATCTTCTTCCTCTGGGTTATTTTACTTGTGATGTTGCCACTTTGCGGAAAAACATTCAAATGTAATTAGTGACATCTTAGCCTCCAAACTCTTTTGTATGTTATTTGGTATCGTTTACACAGTTCTTTAAATTTACACTGAAAAGACAACACTAAATTTCAAGGAGAATTGAACATATTTTGTGAATGTCGTCTACGGACCCGACCCCATCTTGGCCTGAGGAGAGTCTAATTACTACTTTCTGCGAATTATGATCCTATTTTTATATTCCCTCTTGACCTTCGCTTGTATTAGAACTTGTCCTGAGTCCCGCGTCCTGCCTTGTCCTTCCTGATCGGTCCATCGTTTGCGATGACCCAGCGCCTCTGAGACGGGTCGAGGAAGGCGTGCCGGTTT
The DNA here is from genome assembly GCF_000151845.1 of Pteropus vampyrus. Lineage (NCBI taxonomy): Eukaryota > Metazoa > Chordata > Mammalia > Chiroptera > Pteropodidae > Pteropus > Pteropus vampyrus. The sequence continues at coordinate 475,704 of NW_011889011.1, forward strand.
GGATGCGGCCGGGCCAGCTATTGCCGCTTGTTACTGTGGCCTTGGGCAGGCCACTCAACTCCTGGAACGTCCTGACTCTCCTTCCCGGCCGACTGCGGGGTTGAAGTGAGTGACTGTGTGCATGCGTGCCAGGAAGGAGGGCCCGGAGGGCTGCGTGGCTTTCTCCCGCTGTCCCTCCCCTCTTAAAAATCCAAATGCACACAGACAATGGCCGCAGAAACAGCTTGGCGCTTTGTTAAATTCAGCCTTTACGAGCTGATTTCAAATGAGTTCTTTGCTTGAATTGCGCAGTTTTAGGCTATCATCATCAGGAGGCTCGTTTTACCTTTAAACTCACTTATTGTAATGTATTCTTTGCCTTAAAACTGGTTTTAATGAAAGGAACTAGAACTGGATACTGATAGTTCTGTTTCAATAAAACTTGTTAATTTTATTTACCAAAGACCCAGACATTTATATTCCTAGTACCAAGTAATTTTTAGTTAGAAAGTTTTAGGCAACTTTTGTAATTACTTTATTTTCTGAAAAGAAAATCGCCGAATCTACTCTACTCGTTTTGGATTTTTCTGTTTGTGAAAATGAATTTTGCCTGCCTTCTGAGCTCTGTAAAAAATTAAAATGTATCGTTAGCTCCATGATATGTGTACTATACCTGTGTACCCTCCTGGACGTCCTCTCTCTGAGCTGTGGGGTGCTCAGCTACATTTAATTTCATTTTCAGATTAGAAACAGTGCTCGCATTGCTGGAAACTGTGCCCTTTGAGTTGAAGCTCAAATCCCCAGGGAGAAAGCAGTCATCCTGTGTGTACAGAAGTGCTCCCCGCCCCTCCTGCCTTGAGCTAAACAGAAGCTGGGCTCCAGGATATGCAAACATGGACTTGGTTGTGTGGCCTGAATCCTGTTTGTCTGTGTTTTGGGCTTTGCCTTTTGTTTGTTTGTTTGCTTGTTTTGTTTTCTCCCCGGGAAAAGCTTAAGTCATAAACCAGGGTATTCTCCCTGGGACCCGCTGGTCCACACAGTTTCATTTCATCGTGTCATACTTAGGGAATGACCAATCCTTCAGTGCTCCCGAAAGGGCTAACCTAGGAATTATTACTTATGTGCCATTCATTGACAGGGTTCACTTGGATGTACTTTTTATTGCCAAAGCCAACAGCATCGGAAAATCTAATCTTCTGTTAGTGTGTTTGCTGAGTGGTACCGAACTCTCCAGAGCTCTCTCTTTCCTTCCTTCCTTCCTCTCTGCCCCCAGACCTGTTATTCTCTTCTGTGGCTTATTTTTTTTTTCCCCATCTGGCTGGCTTTCCTTTACTAGGCACCAGGTCAATTCGTACGGCTTCTGACCCGCGGTCACAGCTCTAGTTTAATTTCTTGAGTATATATTGAAGCCTCCATTTGTTTTCTAAAACTTTTTCTTTTCTCCTTAACTTCTAATGATACCAAGTATTTTGCAGTTCCTATAACTCATTTGCATTTAATTATTTTACGCTGACTCCCGTAGTGTAATTGTAACTTATCTTTTAGTTTTTCAACAGAATGTTAAAATGAATTAAAGGTAGTGAATCCTGTGTTTCGCGAGGTGGCAGGTTCTACCTATGACATCTCCTTTGACCATCATGACAGACTTGCGGGGAAGAGTCATTCATCCACGATAACACGGATTTTTTTTAAGTATCTTTTACATTGCGGTCATCATTCTAGATCCTGAAAATATACAGGTGCAGACAAAATTGACCCAAGTCTCTGACACATGGAGTTTGCGTTCAAGTAAGAAACAAAGAAAACAAGCAGAAAAAGTAAGTTAAATACATAGCGCATTGGTGACGAGTGGTAAGGAGGGACACAAAGCGAAGAGGGGGGCTGGACACTGGGGACGGAGCGGAGGGGATGGGGTTGCGATTTTAGGTAAGGAGAGGCCTCACCGAGTAGGTGACGCTCGAGTGGGCCCTGCAGCCATCTTGGGCCACGTGTTTCCACGAGTGAGGAGAGCGAATATGAACGTAGAAGCCCTTCGGGCTGGAGCCTGGGGGTCGGGGGCTGAGGGGCAGAGAGGTCAGCACACCTGGAATGAAGGGAGCCAGGGGGAGGTAGCGGGAGGAGAAGCCAGAGAGCCAGGGGGCCGATGACGACGTGATCGGTCCTGTTTTACTGAGATAAAACAAGGCAGAGCAGAGACTGGCGAGGTCGTGGGCCCCCCAGCGGTTTCCAGCCGGTGGTGGCGGAGCCGGGTTACCTGGTGTGTGCTGGAGCCCAGGCTTGGGCGACGGGTCCCGGGCTCAGTTTTCACACTTGCTCTAAGTAATTGACATTTCATTTGTCATTTTGCTCATCTTCTCATTTTTAGAAAGTAGTGAAGCACATTTGTTTCTGAAATTCTCTGAGGAAAAGTCAGTCACTCTCATTTTAAACTCCATTCTGCCTCCATGTTGAAGAATAAGTGGATTTTCAAACAGCAGGCGGGGCCGGTGTACCTCGCACATATTCTCGACCTCAGCCTTATTCTAACCTTGGGCTAGTTTGGAATGTGAGGATTCTTTAGAGATCACAGAAAGCTTCATACATCGGTTATGATCTTCACTTAGAGAGAATTCGTTTTACTAAAAATTTGGAAAGAAGTTTCTGATGTAATATCAAAAAGGGATTATTGCTTTAGGTGGCGAACTCACCTCAAACTAATTAGCCTTGCGAAGCCAGCCCTGGAAGTCACCCTGGCCCCATGGTCTAGCTGCTTTGTAAATGAGTTGTGTGCAGGCCAGACAATGCGTCAGTTGTTCCTGACTGTGAAAAGAAGTCACATAAAAATGAAAATAGCTCAAGAGAAGGGGATTATTGATGGATATGCCCTAAAGTCAATTGCTCTTCTCTAAGCCAAGGTCCAGGCATTATATTTGGTAGAATTCACAAACCGTTCTAACCGTGACAGGTCACTATTAACTCTGGAACGATTTGGTTACTCAAAAGTGCTATCAAATTCAGGGTTCCCAACAGTCCGAATGAATCCTAAGGTCAAAAACTCCATAAACGCCTCCTCTAAACGCGAACACCTCTTCCCTTCTCTCTCTTTCTCTTATACCCACGGATATTTATTAAAAGTAAAATCCCAGATACTTGTTGGATATTTGTTGGATACGGCCGTACAGAGACACAGTGCCGTAGACGTTGGCATAAAACATGTATGTGAGAAGTAGCCAGGGTAACAATTTAACTGCTAGGTAGAGAATCAAACTTTGGAGCTGAGCGGGTTGTAGTTCACGTCTTTTGTGCTTCTAGTGCTTTGACACGCACAGCTGTTTTTCATTTAATCCTCGGAAGAACTCTAGGGTGGGTCCCGTTCACATCCACATTTACAGATGACGTGTAACTGGGACACGGAAAGGTGAATAACTTCTCCAGTGTCGCGCGTCTGCCAGCAGAGGCGGTGTTCTGGAATTTGCTTTGAAATCTAATTGCTCGCTCTCATTCCACCCTGAGGCTCTCTGTTTCTTCCCCTTCATTCTTTTTATAGTTTTCAGCCTCACAGTTCTTTCGACCCCATAAACAAATCCGTCGCAGTATTCCGTGGATTTTTCCTTTCTCGGCAGTGTTCATACTGCTCCCGCTTGCCACAGCTTCCACTGAGACCTTCGGCTCCGCTCACCTAGATGAGTACAGTTCGCCATAACTCATCACCTGTCCCTTGGGCCCGCTCCAGTCCCATAGTCCCGTGGACTCCCACTGCCGTGCCTGCACTTTCAACATCAAGCGTCATTCTTCATTTGGTTAACTCCGCATTGCCTACCCATTACTTCTAAGCACTCAACTTCGGGGGGCGGTCGGGGGGAGGGGACAGCAGAAATGGAGGAAGGAGCAATGGGACCACAGGGGTCGGCGGCTTCTTGGATGTGGCTGTTGTAACCAAGTAAAGCGTGAACGATGGTTCCGAGGTTTTGACTCTGGCGCCTGAACGAACACAAAATGAACACGGAAAAGAGGCTTGAGGAGAGAGATAGCGGGGTCACGTGTCGGAGAGGTCAAGGGTGAATCATTTATGGTGTTCGAGGCAGTACGATCGAACAAAAACGCGGAGGATTTTCTGCTGACCGATGTTCTGATCAGCAGTATTACAGGGAGGGGACAGCTGACTGCGATGGGTACAGCGTTTCGGGTTAGTTGCTGGGCCGTTTTCAGGGTGCAGGAGGAAAACCTGTGCACGCTGTTTGGCGTGACTCACCTAACAGCTCTTGGGGCGAGCGGTTGTCCACCTCAGTTGTCATGTTTTGGCCCCCAGCAGTGTGAAGGGACTGGCTGGATCAACTGGCTTTAAGAGACATCTGCCCTCTTAATTAGAAAGTTGTTTAGCAGGAAACAACAAAAGCTAAATACTCGTTTTAATCTGCTTCTTTACGATGACATAGACTAATAGCTATTGCTTTATTTATTGTTGACTAATCTCATCAAAATAAAATCGATTGATTACATAAGCATTAATATTATAGCATTAAAAATTGTTATTCAAATAAAACTGTCAGGTTGAGGACAATAAGTATTAACTTGGAACTTCGAATAGAAAAGCTAAGCATCTTCATAAGTAATCCCCCTAAATGTTTCTTATAAATGTTCAGTGTTATCCTTCCCTCGACTAAATCTCTTACGATTTGAAAAAAATGAGTACCGAGTCAAAATGAGATGTTAAGTGAAAATTCTACTTATGTCTACTTGACTAACGTTATAATTGATTTGCTTAAATTTTTAAAATCTTTCATTAATTAAGGTACGATTTTTTTTTTAACTTTGAACCAAATTATAGTTTACACTTCAAACGTAGTCCTTAAACCGAAAATATTTGGCTGACAAACATATAAATATATTATATGAACATATGTAGTACATATATAATATACTGATAATGTAAAAATATATATAATTACTATATGCAGTTGTATGTTTGCGTGTAGATTAGAGATATGTTATTTTCAAGAAAATGAGTCTTAACATTATATAATCTGAGAACCGATCGTAATGCATTTAAGCTGTACTAGTTTTCCTTCTGAAGACAAAAATGAATGTAATCCTGAAGAATCCCCCTTTAAATCTTCATAGCAGTTTGAACGAACCACGGTGAAATATTGAAGGTTATCCAGAGGGAGAAAAGCAGCTTTTAGTGTGCAGGTCTTTAGTTTACTTAGCCATAGCTGTATTTACAGGGAGGGATTTGAACGATCCAGCCTTCGCTCCATCAGCTGGAGTTTGCTATCTCATTTTGGTAACTCTTTGTGTAGAAGAGAAGATTTCATAGCTTAGTTATAGTTTTGAAAAATGGGATGAGTTTAATGATACATTTTTGCTTTGTGAAATCAGGATAGCTAGGAATGGAAGCAATGAATGGAAGACGTAAGCGATAGTGACAGTTCTGACGGAAATGACAGCAAGCGTGCAAAAACGAAATCAATTCTGTATTTAAATCATGATAGTAGCATTCATTAAACCCCTTCCTTAAACAGAGATGGATATTGCAAGCCGGGAAAAAAATATTAATCACGGGTTTGGCCCAGATTTTTCTGTATTAGTCCGGCATGAATGTTTATATTCAGGCTGCAAATGGCAGTTTACTTGGTATTCAGAAGTTAAGAGCAGTTTAGATTAAGGATGTTTAAAGCTCATTTGTAAAATGCTCATACCATTCGAGCTGTTTTAAAAAGATTCGCTTAGCTAAAGTCATTGGATCAGAATAATTCTGACACTCTTAATCTTCCTCTTTTACTAAGAGCCTTAGGCATTTTCTTTCCATTTAAAAATTTGAATGACAAAAATGAGTAAGTAATTTACTAGAAATAGTGCAGTAAAGAGCAAACTTGTGTCGGGGGTGGGGGGGGAAATACACTAAATTTTAATCAAGGAACATAGCGGCAGTTATAAGACAATACGCTCTATTTCTTTGTGTTTGAAGAGAGTTTTAAAATGCATTATTTTATAGTAATATTTGACAAGAGGTACGAAGGGAGGTATCGAGAAGCCAGCTGTGTATGGAGACGGCTTCACAGGTTAAACTTTTACAAGTGAAGGAGACTGTAGCAGCACATTGGGGAGAAATCCCAAGCACTGGTGGGAGGGAGATCGGAGAAGATGCAAACAGATGCAAAAGAAAGAGTTTCCCTAGACAGACCCCCGTGCACAATTAGGTCAAGGCATCCTCGGCCTCTGCGAATTTCAACATTGCATTTGAAGTTAATTTGGAGAGGATTGGCGCTAATGCACTTGTAGTTTTTATAACTACTGTTAATTTTTACTTCAGTTGGTTCTTGTGCTAAAAACATC
>NW_011889011.1:483027-493438 GCF_000151845.1 Pteropus vampyrus
GAAAAGTCTAATAGTTTTTATATTGTATGAGCTCACCATGTAAGTAGTTCTGTAAGTTATTGATTCATCCTCCAAACTAACGAGTGGTCCATTTCACTGAGGCCGCATTAGAGGCTCTTGGCATATGGAAACACGCTTTAAAAATCACCAACGAGCAGTTTACATAACTGCGCATAATCTCGGTTTGAGCTATCAAACTTCTACTGTTTGCATTTATTTACACTTCATTTTATAGCTGTGCTTAAAATGACCACATAAGAATCTGGTAAGATTTAGCTTTTGTGAATTTTTGCCTTGATATACATATACCTATTCGGGAATCCATTTTCTACTTGTAAATTCTAGAAGATTATCAGTCAATATAACATCTGAATTAAGACATAAGCAGTTTCTGAGATAATATAAAATACTGCTTTGTGTCTTTTTTTAGTTCGGTAAAATTATTTCTTCATTCCATTATTTATTCAACTAGTAAATCCATACCAAGGCTGTATGGGGGGTGTTGTGTTAGGCTAAGCTCTCTAGTGTTAAAATTAGTATAAGATTAGCTTATCAGGGAAGCAGTGATCTAGTTCATTGGCTCTCAGCCTTTGCTTCACGTTGGAATCGCATGGGGAAATTTAAAAGTGTGTGTATTAATGGCCGGGTTCCACCTGCAGAGATTCTGGTTTAATTGCTTTGGGCTGCAATCTGGGCATCAGGATTTTAACTCTCCCCGCGATACTCTAAGGAGCACAACATTTGGGAGCCGCTGATGCAGCTAGGAATTACAACCGGCCTGTAAACCCCGGGGTTTTGTTAGCAGCCCCCCACCTCGCCGCAGCCACTGGGGAGGGGCATGGACTGGGATCCCACGGGTGCTCCCGCTGTGCGGGGTGTCCTCTTAGTCCACTTGTTTACATTCGTGTGTCGGTCCTTAGACTGTAAACGCCTTACTCCTCGAAGGTTGGTGTGTATCTGATCGATTGCTTCGCCTCCTGTTCTTGGCGAAGTCGATTTAAGTAAAAAAAAAAATAATAATAATATAAATCCTAAAAAAAACTTATTTGGATGACTGCAACCTGTAATTCACCCCATAACCAATTCACTCTAAATGCTGCCTTCTCTTCACACTGACATTAGTAATTTGCTTTACCAACACGTACATATTTTTTTCTGATGGTATTTCTGGCCAATTTTATAAGTGTATTATTATGGCTGGGGAAGTTTATGTGGTTTTTAATTCTTATAACACTTACTAAGATTCCTGGAGTTCTCCCAAACGCTTAGAAGCAAAAATAAATTGTCAAACCTCTGAAATAATCATGCTCTTTTGAATCAAAAGTGTCTCTTGTTGTCTAGAAGTGTTCACTTTTTTTTGGTCCACCTCATTCCTTCAATTTTGCTTGGTAAATAAAATCAATCCAGCAAATATGACTGCAATACTATATTGCAAATTGGAAAGGCAGTCTATTAACCACATACAGTTCTTGAAAGGATTTAATTAAAGAAAAATTGCTTTCTGGCTAATTTTTAATAGTTGTGTTTGTCAGAACTGAAAACCGTGATGCTCTGGTTTCTACTGTTCGATAACCCTGGCATTTACCGTTTTTTGTTATGTTCAAAGAAACTCGAGAACATCTAAGTCTCCTTGTTTTATTTTTCTATTTTGTCTCCTTAAAATTTTATTTAAAATTGGTTTGGAGGATTATTACAAATGCAGTTCTCTTTTCTGCTATTTTAATTTTTACATTTAATTTTAAAAGAATAAGAACAGCCTCACCACCTAAAGCCTAAAATCACAGGGGTTTGCTGTACCTCTCATTTCATGACCGTGACCCCGTCGTCTGCTTCCGCCGTATGCCTAGCTCCTTCTCATGGCTCCCATGGCTGAGCGGTCTGGGACTGGAGAACCTTCTGCGGGCTTCCCTCCCACTGTAAACCGTCTAGTGCCCCCTAGCCTTGGCTGTGCTGCTTCCTCTGCCCAGGCCGACATTTCTACCTTCCCTTTCAGACTCGCAATGCCCCTGTGACCCGGACTAGGAAACGTGTTTATAAATTTAGTGTCTTTGCCACTCCCGTCGGGCTGTAGGTACGTCAAGGGCAAAGGCGAGGCCTTACTGATGTCCCAGCCCCCCATGCACAGTGGGGGTGGGCTCATCTTTCAGTGCTGGAAGGGAGCAATTGCAGTGTTTCCCCAATTTTACAGGAACAGTAAAAACATGGAGCATATTCTGAATTTAAATCTTTTGCCCTGTAATGGTTCTGAAACCTGCCTTTCTGTATTAATGAGGACTAGCTAGGAGCAAACAAGCAAATGGATGCAAATGAATATTGTAGAAAATGATAGGCGGTCAGTAGTACTCAGATGGATTGCGTATTGGTTTTCTGGATATGCATCTTGTAATTGTGATTTTTGTATTAGTAATGCTACTGAAATTTGTATGGTTAGCAAAATGATTAATACCCTATCATGGTATCAAATACAATAATAACTGCAAAGAGCACTGTGACGCCCAGGTGTTCTGACGCTTAAACAAGTACGAGACCCTCCGAATCTTATAAGGGAAATTCTCTTCTGTTGCCATTTCAGTTACTGAATTGGCTGCAAATGTGAACTGCATGCTGGGAATTGAGACGAGCGTTAATCATTCCCAGGATTTGCAATCAGCAGTGTGGCATAAGCACCGAGAAACCTTCAAATGGAAATGTTTCCTCCTTTTTTTAAAGTAAAATATACTTAGTGCAACTAAATTCTTAGGCTTACCTTTGGTTTCATCCCTTCCCTGGCCATATCAGCAGTGAGTGTTCTCATCAAGGAAAACTTGGGTCGTCGTGAGCAATGACGTAACCCATTTTTAGTAAGGGACGCTGGAAGGAAAGTGATGATAGGGACATTTTCATTCTTCCGCTCTAATTTGTGACATCTTGCTGTGCGAGATGGATTCATCTAAGAGCCCTAATCCATTTCCGCACTGCCCGGGACGTTCAGCGTATTGACGTGCACCGAACACTTTCCCTCTGCCTTTCTTTGCCATTTCCTTAACCCAGCATGAATAGAAGTCGGCCCTCTTCAGATACGTCTGCATTCAAATGTACCTATCACGTCAAATAAGCTGAGGCTTATTTTCGCCGAGACATCGTCATGTTCTGTGCAATCTCCATGACTTTTCAATTATTAGAAATTTCATCTCTTTTTGTGAAACACAATTTTCAAGAGACAATAGCCACTAGAGTCGTATCATTTTTGCGCACAAACCTGTGAGTCAGGTGCCACCGAAGGCTGGTTAGCCTTGGGTACAGAGCTGCTAATTTGGGGATTCACGGCCAGAGCCACAGGGACAGAATACTGGTTTCTAGAGTGCCCTGGGGTGACGACCCAGACTGTGGCCCGTGTTTGTGCGATCCCTTTAGTCGTATATGTGTATTAGTCCATGAACAATGTGGGGAACCTAAGCGATGGCTTAGAACCCGATTTTCTGTTCACTCTTAATTACATATGCAAAATTTATGTGCAACACCTTTAATGTCTAAATCACTTGAAAACTGAGAGAAAGGGAAGCAGATGGGTCTGTAGACTTTTATCCAGCGCAGTGTGTATCATCCGGAGGCCTGTCTGCGATCCTAGCGTCACGATGTTTCTGGCAGGTAAAAGAAAGAAACTACACTTTCAGAGACGATGGTCCATGTACATCTAGAACGTGTATTGGTAGACAATTGCATTTCATGCTGCCGTTTGAATTTGTGCTGAGGTATCTCAATGAGCACTGTTACCATTAGTGTGACTACTACAAAAGGGACACAGCTTCTAGGCCTGTGAAGAAAACACAGAGCGATATTAAATTAAGCAGACAGCAAGAAAATGTATAGAAGAAATAATTAAAATGTAAAATTATTGTTTCTACGGAAAAACTTTAAGGGCAAACTCATGAAGATATTGTTAGTAGAAGCTAGCATTGCTATCGATCTTTCTGAAACTTCTCTTTCTCCCAAATGATTGAAAGTGTCAATATTCAGTATAAATTAGTTTTTAAGGTGGCGAGAAGGGACTTAGCACTGAAAATGGAGCACAGGCAGATCTCCAGTCACATAAGCAGTGGAGCAGCCAGAGGCTGGATGGCTTCGCTTGCCTCCCCAGGGAGCGGCTGCCTGTTTCTTCAATGCAGCTTGGCCCAGGAGCGTTTGGTCCAGCCAAGCACCTGCTTTTCAGAGAATACAGAGATCTGCAGTTACTAGGCTTGCCCAGGAGGAAATATCTCGCTCTTACCTGGGAGAGCACCTGCCGTCTTCACATGGGAAGCGCATTCTAAATTCCAAACAGGTTCTGTGGCGTGGATCCATTCAGAGTAAAGGCAGCTTGCAATTTTTATTCAACCAACAGCATTGCGATTACAGTTAAAAAAAAAAAGAATGCTCAAAAATATCTAACTGCTTGGATACATTCACATGGCACATACAAGGTTTATGAAAACATGCCCTGTACTCTTTTCCGAAGGGCTTTATTTTATAATTTTATAGTCGAATGGTAGTTTGATTAATAACTGTCTTCCCTGTTAGACTGTAAGCTTCAGCAAGTCAGGGACCAGATCCACTTTATTCACAGGTGTATCCTGAGCACTTAGCGCAGATTCAGCATATTGCATGTGCTTAATAGACTTCGATTGAATTACTGAATGTGTATCGCATAAGTGTAGATTGAATTCCTGAATATAGTAAGAGGGAGAAGAGAAAAGGCTCGGGCTGGGTCCCGGGCAGGATGAGGGGTCCCAAGCTCTCTGACTGAGCAAGTTTGCACCTTGGTTAAAGTCACTGTACTTTCCTAAGCTTTGGTTTTTCTCTGTTGAATGACGTAAAATGATCTGCATTTTAAGCAAATCGAAATACCATAGTATCCTATTATAGGAAACTGTAGTAACCAACCATTATATAGGATGCAGTGAGAGTGAACTTGCTTTCTGACACGCGGAACGTCCTGGAGGTTTCAATGTGATCGGAATCTGCCATTCCATGTTCTGAGAAGCGTCCTTCACAAGGACGTGAGTCACAGCTCTAAGGACCAGAGTGCTATAAGTTGTAAGTGTTCAGAGTTAAGATTCGTACACACTCTATACGTTTTCTCTTTAAGGCTCTTTCTCTTCAAAGCCTAAACATATTCACCTACTAGACCCCAGAACCCTATAGCTAGAACCAGCAGCGGGGAGCTGAGGTTCTTAACAAAAATGAGACGGGGGGACATCGGAGGGACATCTGCATGCTTAGATGAGCTCTCTTAGGTAAGCTCATGGCCTCAAATTCATTACCAGAAAATTGGGAATGAAGAAAAGCCACTGACCTTCAATGACAAGTCATTTACACTTGATAAAAATTCCTACAGTACTTTGCAAATACTGTTATGAACAATAATAAATAAATTCATTATTTATAAAAATAAATAGGAGTTTTAACATCATGGTCCTGTTTTTTAATGGGTGTCTATATAAACGTATCCATTATACAGACACCCATTTTTTAATGGGTATCTATAACTGTATCTTGCAAACATACAGAACCTGTATTTGCTACAAATTTTTAAATACTATTTGAAAGCATTTGTTACCGTCTCCGACGTGTTTCTTTTCTACTGAAAACCTACTTTCCGCTGAGGGCTCTGATGTTTAGTGTGGTACAGAGAGTTGGTTCTGCATTTACTGGCAGAATTTTTACTGAACATTTCTTGTAGATAATTCAGTATATATGGCCAAATTAGTTGATATTCTTCTGCCACCTTTTCTGAATTTTTAAATATAAATGATCAACAAAAAAGAGAATTTGATAAAATGTTTACCTGCCAAATGTAGCTGATCTTAAAAACAAGCTTCTCTTAGGACATTCTCTCAGGTAAATCAGGCACGATTCATAGATTTGTTTTCCCGAAACATTTTTATATGCATATCCATATATCCCAAATCATTAAAAACAAATTATTTTGAAAGCAATAAAAGTAAAATATGACGCCACGACGGAAATGCTACAGAGAGAGCAAACGTCTCGCATCACGAAGGATCTACCGTATTTTACACAGGCACTGCTGTATTTCAAAAGCCATTAGTGTTTTATTAGTAGTTCTATTTATTTATTTTAATAATGATATAAATCACTAGATTAATTTGATTCTGAAAGGTAACTCCTCACTCCTGCGGAGCCCAGCTGAGGGGGAGCCGCTCCGCTGATGCTGTGGTGTGGACGAATCCTCCAGGTGAATCACCCAGCTCTTCACTACACAAAAGGAGAGAGTCAGTTCCCATTTGGCATGTCATTCTTTTATGCTCCAGGCCTCATTACATATGCAACAAATCTCTACAGTGCTATTGAAGGGGCATAACAAAAAAATGCAAGGATTTAGGTCAGCCCCAAAAGGCTTTGATTTCTTCAGCGAAGAGTGTTTTGGTAGAAGGTATTTTTCTCCCACGTAACGATAAAGCTAGAAATCTGCCCGAACAGTCAGGACTAGACGCTCAAACGTGGCAGCATTCTATGTTCAATAAATAGATGTTTTTATTTACCCCGTCTGAAAACAGTTAGCTTTCAGGCTTGGCTTGTAGTTTGAACATACAGATGCTTTAAATGTAATGAAGACAAATATATCACTTGTCCCTTTCATGTCCCTTCATTTGCATAAAACTTTCCCTCTGCTAACATTTTAAAGACACCCTCCTATATATGTTTCTCTCTAAAGCGTTAGCATTTTTAAAGCTTCCCACATTGAGAGCCCATTCATAGAGGAGCGCCCCTTCCCTCCCACTGCTTGATGCTGCGTCTGGCGTTCACCAGAACGTCATATCCGTGTAGGACTTTCCATGCCAGTCCATCCATCTGTTTTCTCTGTCAATATTTTACTATTTTCGTTACTATAGTTTTATTACAATTTTGTGTTCCTTTGTTTATTTGGTGTTTTGTTGTTGTTGTTTTGGTTTATTTATTTGTTTTTTGGCCAATCTCCCAGAGCTCTGGGCTTTCTTTGGGTGAAGTTTTGTCAACCTCCTTGGATCTTCCAGGGCCCTGACCTTAAGCCTGGGTCTCCAACCCAGCTTCCTGCCTCTGGTAGCTAGGCCTCTGGAAGCTAGACCCGTGTCTGGTAGAGACAGGTGTCTGGTAGAGGCGTGTCTCTGCCTTCGGGGAGGGTGCCGGACCCTGCCTTCAGCCCTGACCGCAGGGTCTGCTCCAGGACCCTGGACAGCGGGTGTTCTCGCCCTTCTGGACCGGCCCTTCCTCTCCATTCCCACACCTGGAGATCTCCCGCCCTCCTCTCCCTCCCTGCCTTCCTGACCTCTCTCTCTCTCTCTCCCTTTCTCTGTCCATTTCTCTGTCTCTGTCTCTCTCTCTCTGTCTCTCCGAAACCCCACACAATTGGAGCGAAAGGAGGAACTTCCCCTCAGTTCAGTCAGCTATGTTGCTGAATAGTCATTCTCTATGTTTCTTAAAATATTCTGATGTGTTCTTTTTACTCTAATTCAGATATTTTTGCCTATATTTGGCACCTGCTGTCCTTCCTCACCTGAGTTAGCTCGCGGTTCCCGCCTCGTCCTGGCTCAGTCCCTCCATCGCCCACTTTGCACCCACGCCGGCTGTGTCGAGGCTGTGTCTTCTCTCAGTACGTCACAGCCGTTCAGTTCCTTTGAGTTGACTTTATCTATATTCATATTTTAGGTGTTTTTTTTTTTAACTTAATTTACTTTTAGATTATTTTAAGCGTAATTTTGACTTTCTCCTTTGTTCACAGGTTAAAAGGCTTTATCTTTAAGTGGTTAAAATACTTAAACTATCTTCTTATCATTTGGCTGTCTTTTCATTGGATTATGTTTAAAGACTGCGGTCTGTATTTTTTCTACATTTTGAAATTTATTAAATTTTTCTATGTGGTCGAATACACACTTGATTATTGTAAATATTGGATTGAAGTGGAAAAAGAATGTACATCATTCTCTGTAGAATACCAGATTCTGCAGAGAATGTACATGATCTGTAGTTATTCATATATTTTGTATTTCAGAAAAGTTATCTACTAAATATTATGCAAGCTTATTATATTTTATTTTATTTTTATATCAAGAAAGATAATACACAAAGCTATATTTTTATATTTAGATCTCTTTAATTTTAAGTTCTCATTTACTAAATAAATATAAAATTATGTAATACAGAATGATATGATGGAAAAATCTCTGGGTTGGGAGTTCAGAAACAGATTCTGTTGAATTTATCCCAAACAAGTTGGACACATTTGAATGATTATTTAGCTTCTTGAGAATCTTGTGTATTAGTGAAATTAAGAAATTGGATTTAGCTTCTTGAGAATCTTGTGTATTAGTGAAATTAAGAAATTAAGAAATTAAGAAATTGGATTTAATTATCACCCAGTTGTTTTTTAATTCCATAAAATGCTGTGAACATCCCTTTCCTGAAAATGTATAGGTTATTTTCACTTAGAAGTCAGTTTTGTATTTTATTTAAATTACTTCATTTACAATTTTAAAATGAAAATATTAATGAAAAGAAATGTGCTATAATAAAATAATACTCATTTCACTAAAAGAAAAATTAGTAGGCATGCTAACTTGCTGTACACCTGTTGCGTGCATATTTGCCCCTCAGAATGCTACACTTCAGTGAAGCCCACCTGTGCCTTTTTCACCTCGAAGGGTCATGTTCATCAGTTTCAGGTATCTAAGATATCCTAGCGAGGATGTTTGCCTGATTTGCACAGCACTCAGTGTGTTCCCAGGGACCTCCTTAATCCATGGCTTACAAAACAAAATGGCGTGTTTCTCCCTAAGGTGGTTCTCCTTGCTGCTCTTCCTAGTGAGGTGGTGGATGAAAAGAATTTCCCAAGTTATTTTATTCCTGTTTTTCCTGCCTCGCAACAATATATCACGTGCTTGGGTCCCGAGATAACAAGTAGAGCTTGGAGAGGGCTACAGCATTTTCATCTGTGTCACCTAAGGGCAAATACTGGGTGTCGGCTGTCAGTTACCTCTTACCTGCAAAGGGTGTCACTCTAACCAGACAGTGATGCCCCTGCGATTCTCTCCCTTTGAGCCCGGGTCTGCCTTCGGGCATCCTTCTGAGAGGGCGCTGCATGTCTTTCATCTCGCGCGTCCAGGGAAGCATGTTCCCTGATCCGCAGGCGGGAGCTGGCGGAGCTTGATCAGGTTTGAAGAGGCTGAGTGTGTGAGGTCTGACGAGAAGCGAGGGAGCTGGATGGCAATGTCCTCGTGTTCTGTGGCTTCTTTTATTCCGTTAGAACCTCACTAATTCAGGCTCCATTCATTCAGAATTTACCCTTCGGAGCTTGAGAGAAAAAGTATTTTACAAAAGCTTTATTAAGTAAGGTAATCATATTAATGATATTTAAGGGATAATGTTAAATCTACCCAGAGAAACATCATTTTAAGTGCTTTTAAGACTCTTATTTTGAGGCAGTCCAATTATATATCCAGACAATATATTAATTGCACGTTGTTTGTTCATTAAAACAAAAGTAAGACTTTAATGGCGAATCTGCTTGTTAGCATACCCTATTTAATTCTTCGTGTTTGAAAGCATTTAAGCCGATGTAAGGAAAGAGACTCTGGACCGATTCAGCACTTCTTTTCTGAAATTCAAATCGCTAAGGTTTCGTAGCCTGTGACAATCTGTTGAGAATCCTCATTCCGTATGCCTTCCTCAGAGATGGCGTTTAGCTGCAGTCGATACACAGGGGTGCCATCTGGGTAACCGTTTGGTCTGACGATGAAGAGCTACACGTGTGAGGACAAAGGGGCAGGACAGGAATGGCACAGGGCCCACCTCTGCAGATGCTGGGAATGTGGACCGCTGGGCAGGCTCTAGGATCACCGTGACCCAGGCTTATACCACTGGTACCATCCTCAACTAGGCAGGAAAGGCATCTCTTTATTAATCCAGATGCTGTTCGCAGGTATAGCGTCAAGGTCGTTTTTGTAAGATTTTCATTTGAGTAAAATCTTTTGGAAAAGACGATAGAGTTGACACCTTGTCCGTGTTATCTGAGGCCTGTCGCAGCAATCTGGAATTAAGATAGAGAATTCCTCCTTAAGCAAGTGGATAATCTTCATTTAAGTTACTAACTGTTCCCCTTGTTAGAACTTTGTCACTGTTAGAAAATGTCACACAGCCACGGAACCAAAGAGGACTTGGACACCACCTCAGCTCACCCCCAGAGTTGTAGACAAGATTACGTAATTTTCTAACGGTCTTTTGATCTTGATAATAGAAGTCTGGGTTTCCAGAATTCTAGTTGATGTCTCTTCTCTTGGTCATAATTGCCCCAGTCTCCACATTTTCCAGTAATAAATAACATTTATCGCCTCCATAGACACCAAGAAACATGTATTGGATGCCTGCAGTTTGCCAGGCACTATGCTAGGCATTGGCC
>NW_011889011.1:494673-497693 GCF_000151845.1 Pteropus vampyrus
GGAGCGTGGAGATGAAATGTACACACAAAAGACTGCACAGTAGATCGAAAGGCCAGGTAGAATGGAGTAAATGTCAGTAAGTACAGGTCCCACGCTGCGAGGACTCAGAGGAGGAAGTGACCGCGGCTGGTTTGAGGGATCCCATCGATATGAAAGAAGGTACAAATTCTTTTTCCATTTTGGAATATGATAAGCATTCGGATACATTTTTCAGACTGTGGAATTTGCATGGCATATGAGAAATGGAGGCACCCAAATTCAATTAACTAAGAGAAGACTAAAAACTGCAAAGCTTTGTTCATTGCATTGAGCTACCTATGGCATCCCTCTGCTTCGCAAAAGATGCTGCTCTATAAAATGATTCTAAGTGTTCTGCATTAATGAACATGTAGTGCAAAAGGCACTCACATTCAACAGCGCAGAGCCGCAGTTCCTCTGTAAAAAACGGATGGCCAGTTTGCTGCCGTGAAAAGGTACGGGCTTTTATTTCTGGGCGTGCCCTTTGACAGTCGACAGTTTGGGAGATTGTTTTTCTTGATTTATAACACCTGAAACGCTGTGTCATTTTTAGCTCTATTACCTATTTCTGGAAGTGTAGTAAGGTTTTAACATTTATTTAAAATACAGATTTTTTCATTGACTACTTGCCAATTTTAAATTTGTTGAATATTTATTGAGCATCAGCTATTACAAAACAGTAAGAGCATCACGACATTTGTTAGAGTCTAATTACATGGGGCATTAAGGGAGGTTGGCGGGCGGTAATGCCACAACATAAAGTGTGCTTTCCATCCGTTGAAGAGCTGATAGATTAACCAAGGTAAAGGAAAGTGAGCATGATTTGGAATTTATCCAAGTCAGCCATTACAACGTCAATAAAATCAATCTAGAAATATACTGTTACATGCAAGATAAGAATATGTGTATTTATGCACATAGGATATTTCTTATTGGATTCCATCTATAAGCGGTTTAGAAAAATATCAAGATCTTCATTATAAACGATTTTATTGTAAACCAAGACAACAGCGGATCAATGTTCAAGAATAGTTATTGTGAAAGTGTAGCACTGAAGGAATGAGCAACATGAAAAGAGGTTCACATTTTCAAACCTTTCATATCCATAATTATAGCTGCAATATATCAGTTGCTTTCACAGTGCCATATAGTCTAGCTGGCACCTTTAGATATAATATCTAATTTAATCTTCATGACAGTCCTATCAGGTAGATATTAATTCTATTTTGCAGAAGAGCAAACCGAGGCTGAAATGGAAAGTTATGTCCCAGAGATCATTGAGCAGAGCTAGAATTCGAACCCCTGTGTGCTTGCTTCTTTCTACTTCCCTGTGTCTGCAGAGAGAGGATTCGTTTTGTGTGAATCGTTTGTTTACTGAGGAGTAAACTCTTCTAAATGAATATAAGGCATGCATTTGGTATTTTGGTAAAGCAGGACTTTTTTTTATGTAGGAAGAAACCAAGTTTTATTTCAACCCTGACAGTGATAAAGAGTTAGCTGTTTATCTAGCTGCTCGAGTGGACCTATCATTGCCACAAAATACATGCTCCTATTATGTAAAATCCATTACAACGAATGTAGAAGTTAGTCATGCAAGCAAGTATACATTTACTTTTCCGCCAGCAGAATTCTCTACAATTTATCATTTTAATCTGTACTGCTGAGACCTAAAAAAGTTTTAGGAGGCCCTCACCCACCTTGAGAGAGTTTGAACCAAATAAGGATGTTTCAAGAAAACTCTTTAGTTTGTACCTATTTCAATAACTTTTTTAAATGATTGGAACCCTTGTTGAAATGTCATAAGAATTCAGAGCCTGATGAACTCTGGTCTCATAAGTGGCACCCCTACCCTAATTAACTAGGGCGTGTCTTCTGCGTTTCGTTTTTCAGAGAGTAAGTCGGTAAGAGAGGTCGGTTTAACAGACGGTGTCCAGGGCACGTGCAGGTTTAGAAGCGCGTTGGTGCAGTTCTCTCTTCCTGCGGCATCGCCGAAGCCCAGCGCCTGGCCCTCTCTGCACAGGGCCCCCCGTGGCCTCACCCGAGAGGACAGGCAAGGGGAAGTCCGAAGGCCATGTGATTTCATTGTCGTAATGGCCACCGTTTGTTCAGGATCTCTCACTGTGCCCAAACGTTACATGCGTTATCTCGTAAGAGTGTAATGGCCGTATGAGCTACTAGGTTAACCAGTTTTCACGTCAGGAAAATGTGGTCGAGGGAGGTCACACAGTTACTCAGTGGCTCGGCCCAAACGCTGACTAACGTCTGTCTAAACCCTCATGTTTAAGCGTCATGGTGCCTCCCAGCCACCACCGCAACCGGGCAGCTAGCTCAGACCCCAGAGTCGTTTCAGATGAAATATTTGGTTTCAACTGGTCAAATTCAAGTTGTATCCACAAACCAGGAGGCATTAGCGGTTTATATGGTTTATTAGCGGTGTAGATGGCGTAGTGAACGTTATTGGGGGGGTGGGCAGGGGACTGGGCCGGGAGTAAACGTTACGTGAATGTACAGAGAGGGAGGTGGCAGTGAGGGCCACCGGGGTGCTGGCTGTGCTGCGCGGGTGTCCGGGAGAGGCTTCTGAGGACCTCGATGGAGGCAGGTGTTTCTAAGTGGGACACGTGGAAGTCGGGGATTAACTAGAAACACAAGTCGTAAGGCAAGAAAATTTGGCACCTGTTCTTTAAACGTGTGTGACTGTGAGAAAGACGCCATTGGCAGAGAATTTGGTGAAGGCGTTTGTCTCCCAGGACAAAGATGATATCCTGTCCTTAGATGTCACTCTGAAGTAGGAGCTGAGATCAGCCAGGGAGATACGGGTGTCGGTTCAGGAGTCAGAATAGAGTGAAAAAGTGGTTCCCCGACCTCCTGACATTGAGGTCCCCAGCCCCCTCCCCACGCCACGCTTCTCTAGCTCCCTGTGTAGCCACGGGTAAAGCAGCGAACCTCATTTTAAAATATGTGACTCTGGAGCAACAAGACCGAGAGGCGCCTTGCGGAGCTGA
>NW_011889011.1:499938-508181 GCF_000151845.1 Pteropus vampyrus
TGAGCTAGAGGGTGGGGCCAGCGTACCCCCAGTTCTGTTCCTGGAGGCTCCACTGCGAGGCCCGGCCTGCAGGGACCACTGCAAACGTCCACCCCAGTCTTCTCCGCCTCTGGGATGAGGGAAGGGAAGGAACCAGGGGCCCGAGGGCTTGGGCTGTGTCCATTTACACCACGCCCGTTACTGGAGCAGTCCTGAGCAGAAGCGTGCAGCCAGCAGAGCTTGTGTTCTCGGCAGACAACGCGCTGCTGAGAAACTGCGATGGATAAAATGTGTGAGATGCGGCTGTTTGCCGAGCGCCCCGGGGTGAATGCCTCGGGGACCGGGTGTGCCCCCCAGCACCGCTGCCGGCCCGCGCGTGGGGAGGTAGTGAAGCGCGGCCTGTCCCCGTCAGGCCTTCGGAACTCCGCCCTCGGCCCTGTGTCCGCTCTGTGCGTCTGGAACCTCACACCCGCCTCTGTCAGGGAGCCTGACCTAACACAGGCCAGGTGCCTACGTGACTGAAATGACAGAAGATTAACTCCGGGCCACCGTGACAGTCATCACCGAAGCCCGCCCTTGCGTGCTGCTCGCGACAGCGGGGTCTCGTGAAATTCGTCGTCCTCACTCCCTTCTGGCTTTAGGCTTTGCACTGGCCTGGCCTCCCCACAAAAGCAGAGCCCCGCCGAAGGCTTCCTGGCAGCTGCTTGACCGTGGGGAGCGTCCCCAGGTAAAGTGACCCAGCAAGGAGGAGCGGACAGTCCAGTCCGATGCTGACCCTAACCCACCGTAGGGCCGGTCACCATGGTGCATGCTGGGCCTCCACCCTCTGAGACCCCCCGAGGCACTGTGTCGAGGGGACCCCAGGCGTGTCTACCTGAGACCCTGGCTCTCATTCCCCCACGTCAAGGTGGGGTCCACGGCCTGTTCTTCCAGTGTCCGGTGGCTGGGTGGGTCCCCATGAGCATCCCATGGACGGGCAGCGGAGAAGGCCCAGCGTGGAATGTGAGGGGCCAAGGCGAACGGAGCTGAGGGGGTCACGGCTGCCGGGCTGGCTGCTGTGGCGATGGCTAGAGCGTGAGGGGGCCGGAGGCCGGGGGTGGCGCTGGCAGACCACCCCCGTGCCTCCGCCAGGGTCCAGCGCCTCTGAAACCTGCTCACGTCAGCTTTTCCTTTACTGCCTTCTCGAAATTCGCCTATGCCAAGTGATTTGCTGTTTATACCTCCCTCAGATTCCTCTCTGGTGTCATCATTTGGGACCTTTTAAGTGTAAATGAGTGCCACTTTCAGGCTTGAACAGTGCTCTGAAACCTCTAAGTCATGCACCCTTGCACTTGAAGTTGGTCAGGAGAGTGAGCCGGGAAAGCTGCCCACCCCCAGAGTAAGACACGGCTGCGGTTTCCCTAGTGCGTCAGACGAGCTTCCTTTCTGGCTTTAGCATTGTAGAATCTTATTAGAAACACCAGATAATGGTGTTTTCAAGTTAACTTTGTTTTGTTGAAGAAATAAAGATAGAGTACCTCTGGAGATTTACGGGGATTATAGGACAGTCAGAGCTAAAAAAAAAAAAAAGCAGGGTCCCAGATTCCTGTTGCCTGCTTGGTTTTCTGACTTAGTGGGGTCACGTTTTATCGCACTGATTAGGAAAAACGTTCCTGATCTGTAGTCATGATCTTACACATACCAAAACAAGTTCAAAACTATTACATTTATAAAATATCGGTTTCCGTTAGGAAGTTAAATATTCATTGTTTTCCTTTTTCTCCTCTGATCATTGGAAGTAAATAAATGTTTGCTTAATATGTCACAAAGGTGGCGACTTTAAAAACAAAATCACCCGGATTTCGTGTTCATCACAAGGAATCACCCTGAAAATATGTAGGTGTACAGATCCTACATGCATTATTCTATCTTTTTCTCTTCCTCTTTTCTTTTATTAAAATAAAAAAAAATCGCCTATACTTATTAAGGAAAACTTGACAAATAACATAAAGTTAAAGTGCGTAATGTGATGATTTGATGCATGTGTACATTGTGGAATGATTACCGAAATCAGGATAATTAACACAGCCATCATCTCACATAATTAACTCTTTTTTTTTTTTTTTTTTTTTAAAAGTGCTCTTTTGGTAAGAATGCTCAGGATCTGCTCTCAGAACCTTCAAGCACACCATACCGGCCTATTAACTGCAGTCGCCATGCCGTGCATTAGATTCCTCAGGACTTATTCTCTGGTAACTCAGAGCTCATGCCCTTTGACCTCCATCTCCCCATTCCCCCCTCCCCTTAGCTCCTAGCAACCATCACCCCGTTCTCGGTTTCTGTGAAGTCGGCTGATATATAGATATTCCACGTATAAGTGACGCCATACAGAATCCTCCTTCCTTTACGAGAATGTCACACTGGCCCCCGGGGCAGGCTGAGGCCCCACACCTTGCAGGGAGCCCAGAAGGAGAGCGATGCTGTCGGGGCGGCGAAGACCTCCGTGTCCATTTAGAAAGGACGGAGCTTTCGTTGTTCGAGGGGAACCGCATTGTTTGCTTCTGTTTTCATTCTAGTATTTTATTGCTTTGGGAAGAAATGAGAAGTTACGACCAGACTTCTTGGAAATTTGCTCTAAGGAACAGGAGGTGGGAATGAGGGGGGTCGTGGCCCCGGAATGCAGACGGCTGACGTGGGGGTTTTGGAGCAGGCGCAGGAGGGCACACTGAGCAGGAGCTGTGAGATCTGAGGGGCCACACGGGTCCCAAAGAGGACGTGAGTCGGAAGTCATTTTCCAGCAAGTGGGGAGTGACGGGTTGAGAAGGCCACGCCAGGCTTGCTACCCCAGAGACCCTGACAAATCCTCGGAAATTTGGGGCTTGACGTTTTTACTTCACATCTTAGGCCGTGCTGTAGGAAAAATATGTCGTTTTCCTGAAAATATGGACTCAGAGCAAAGATCGACTCATCAGCCATGGATTAAAAATCGATCTGATCCAAGCTCCTAATTTGTATGGGATAAATTTTCTGTTTTTTCTTAATGCAGGAAAACGACAGAGTTTTAATACTCCGTGCTGAATGTCTTTCTATTGCTTTGCCTGGTGCCTGCCCTTTAGAAAATAAGTAGTCTTCTGTGAGACGAGCCGAATGGATGCTGTGTCAGCTCTTCTTATGTGGCTTTGGAGGAGGGCCAGCAGGAGAATTCCAGAATATAATGCTATTGTGGATTGTTTCATAAAGATTAATGGAATGTATGTGCGACAGAGTAAATTCTAACTCTGTTTAAGGCTTATACCAATACATACATTATTAGGCTGTTCCTGAAGACACTGCCTTGTTTAGAACAGTCGATATTTATAACATGGAGAACACAAAGGAAGGCGAGCAAGGAAGGGAGGGTGAGTCCCTTCCTTCTCCCTGGAGCCCTGCTGCCTGCTCGTTAGCTGCTGCTCGTCCTTCAGGTCCCGGGGCAGGTCCTGTGACGCGGACAGCCCTGCAGACAGGCGCAGACAGGTGCAGACAGGTGCAGACGCAGGTTCCAGAAGCACCTCCGTCCACCTCTTAGTCGTCTGTACCGAAGTTGCGGTTTTCAATTCGCGTGATTATTTAATCCCCGTCTTTCCCATCAGCGGGCGACAGCACCAGGGCAGAATTTTTGTTGCTCAGTGGTGGGTTCACAATGCCCAGGGACATGGCAGGGACCGGGCAAAGCCACCGACGATACCGAGTGCTTCCGGTGTCAGGTCCTGCGCTAACACTGCCGTGGATTCACTCATCTAGTGGTCACAGCGACCCTGTGCAGTGAGTGGCTCTTATTTCTAAAGGAGGGCGCCATTTCTAGAAGAGCAAAATGATGCTCGAGAGAGGTAAGTCACCTGTCCGGGGTGACACACTTAGTAAGTCAGGGAGCTGGCATCCATGCTGGCTGCGTGTTTCCACACCCCGCGCTCCGATGGTACCCTGGACTGCCCCTGAGCAAACGTTTGTAGCAGGGAAGAAAGGAGTGATCAACGCATCCGGCTTGAGTTCCGTTGATTTTATGACGTGTGGGGCTGGAGTTCAAGATGACCCCGTGGTACATACAGGAAAAGTTCACCAACGAAGAATGGCTTAAGGGAGCCCACGTATCCGCCGTTGGCACTTGCTTTTCAATAGTTTTATTTTCCTGGGACAAATATGGGTACCAATGAAAATTTCAAAAACGATGAGATATAGGGGGTGTTTCTTGAGAATTTGATGCAAAACATGCGTGCCTGCAGGTTCTCATTGGTTTAATACGTCAAAGAAGGAAAAGCAGAGAATGATTGGAAACATTCGGCTAAAAGTAACAGGAATTCTTCAGTCTGTAAGCAGCACGGTGATTTTTAAAATGTTTAAACTTTCGGATGTCTGGGTTTTGTCAGCGTGGCGCGCTGGGTCCGAGCATCAGGCAGCGGGTCCTCCTCCGTCACAGCCACGGGGGAGAAATGCCAGGCGGTGTCTGTGCTCATAGGAGGTGTCTGTGCCTGCGTCATGGCAGGCGGCCTCGGCAAACTGCCTTTTTTGGTGCTGCGATAGCTGTTATTTTACAAGAGTTTTGCTTGAAGAATCTAAGTTTCGTTTTGTTTTGTTTTTCCCGTGCGCATTTGAAAATAAATTATTGGTGACCCATACTGAATTTTCTACTTTCCTTTCTTTTTCTTCTCCATGAAATCCCAAGTCTGGGAACCACAAGGCCCTACAAGTATGAAGTCAGTACAACCTTTTTTTCCAGAACATTTTTGAATAGCCCTATGTAGTTATATCTGTCTGTCTGCTTTTACGGTTTTATATGTGTTCATTTTCTGGATTAAGAAAACAAATCAGTGCATGCGTGTGGGGACGGCGGGGAGAGCCAGGATGGCTGCCCGTGGGGAGAGGGCTGCTGGGGGCCAGGGCCCTGTCGGGTGACACTCACGCCGGGGAACTGCTGCCTTGGAAAACGGTCACCTGGTCTTCTTTCTGAGGGGACAGAGTAGGAATTACTGTTTGCTTTTTTGGAGGAAAGAAAGGAAGCAGAAAAAGCACTTAGCCTTTTTGTAAGAACACATGAAAATTTCGTTTTCCTTCCCTCTTCTCTATTTTTACAAAAAGTCTCAGCCTGTATTAGAACATGGAAACGCAGACAAAGGCCGTCTGGGAAAGACAGCGAACGATCGCTCTGCAATGAAGAGCCTTTTTGCAAAAGCAGGCTGGCCTCGTGGAGTAAAGCTTTGTAAGCTGGTGGCCAGGGGATTAGCATTCACTTTTTATTAGGTTTTTAAGAATCGAGTGATTGCCGTGACTGCCGAGGGCTGAGCGCATTACCAGATAGTGCCCTCCACTGGCGTTGGCTGTCCCCATCGCTGTCACCATTGCCTGGCCCCTGAGGTTGATCGCATTTTCTAGATGTTCTTAGATCATCGTGCTGTTTCTCCTTGAAATGTATTTTCAAATTAGCACTAATGTATTTATCCTGTGACGTGCATTACACGTAACTGCGTTCTTAAAATGATTTTGAATATATAGTCTTCGAAAAGATTTTTTCTTGTTTGTGGAAGTATGAGGTACAGTGACCATGTAGAAAAGGATTTTGATAATTCGTATCAAAAATTTAAATGCATATATCCTCAGCCCCAGAAATTCTGCTGCTAACATTCTGTCCCACAGAAATATGTGAACAAGAATACAATGGTATTTTGTTATTACGGAATTATATTTAATCATGAAAGCCGGAGGCATTTGAAATGCCCCCTAAGGGAAGAGTGTTCCCATGAATCCAGATGCCCGCACAGTGTGGTCCGCCATGTCACCAAAAGGAAGAAAGGAGACCTGTGCTCTTTTTAATGCAAGGAGTTTTTTGATGTAGGAGTACAAAATGGGATTCTAGAGCTTTCAGTCTGATACCATTTTTCTTTAAAGAGAGGCACAGATGGTTATATTTATATATACACACATGCATATACATACATCAATGTATACATATATGATACACATACACACACATATGTACACATGTATGCATAATAACGCAGCTTTAAAAAGGTCTGGAGAGATGTCCACCGAAATATATGTAGCGCTGACGCCTGGACAGTGGGATTAGGTGTTGGTAGAGAGGGGAGGCACTTCCATTTTTTAAACGGATGAACTTAAAAAAGAAATAGCGATCAATCCATAATTTAAGTAAAACAAATATTCGACAAAGTAAAACACTGAAATAGAGCTCTCTTCAATGTCTGATATTCATCTGTTAGAGGTTTGTGTGAATGCGACTCAATAGCCACAGAACCCGACTTGCAGGAACACAGGCTTCGCATGTGCCATCAAGGATCGTCGTGCTTTGGGGTCTTCTACAATCCCGTAGTTCTGGGTTCTCCCGCAGGCCTGTAGACGTCATGGGTGAGCTTCCGTTTCTGTGGGTCCCTCACTGCTTCCCGTGATTGTTGCATTCAGTGTGGCACTAACCGAGGTGGATGAGTGGTGGCTTCAACAGGTCGTCGACCGGAGTCACCGTGGACAGCGTCGGGTTGACAGACGAGTGCAGTGGGTGTCAACACAGAGCAGCCGTTTCCTTGGTGACCTGAATGAGTGGCATCGCCATGCCCTGTTGTGTAGATAAGGACGGATGCCCAGTGAGCTGGTGGGAGTCAAGTGCTAATTTGCTATTTTGAGAAAAGCCAGTCACTTTATTTTAGTTTTCAGCTCTAACGTTAAATCTACTTCTGACCTCAAAGGAAATAATTACCTATTTTATAAATTCATAAGTTGGACTGAGTAGCATTTAATAGATAGCAATGTCTCTTAACTACTTTGGTGCTTTTAAAAATAATTGAAGAAAGTCACTGTGCCAACATGTTTTAAAAATAACCTATGCAAACACAGTTATTATCTCTAGCCGAGTTTTAATGCTGTGAACAAAAATAATTCTTACTATTCTTCTGAGGAATACTTACTTTATCATGGGCTTTGAATTGGAGAATGTCCCTAAATATCCAATTTTTTTTAAAGAATAAAGCAGTGCTATAACTTTATAAAAGATATTTCAGTGGCTTAACTATAAAAATGCTAAATGTATGCCCTCTAAACCTGCCTAATTTTTGCAAACCCTCTGAAATCATATTAAACATATCTTCTTGGTTGTAGAATTTACATTGTCGTTAATAATGAGTAATGAGATTTGACTTTAAGTTTTCAAATGAATATATGCCAGAAGATAGAAAAAACTAGTAAGTATGACTACATAAAAACTAAGAATTTCTCTATGAAAAGGAATATTATGAACAATATGTAAGTGATGAACTGTCTTAAAAAACAGCTTGCAAAGATCTAAAAACCTTTTAATATATATGTGATAAAAGGGCTAATTTCCTTTAATATGCAAATAGTACTTACGTATTTGTAATAAAAATATTCCCAATAGGCGAATGAGCAACAACTACAAACAGGTAGAGCAAAAGAAACCGAAATGACCAGTAATCACGAGAATGCTCAGTCTCACTGACAATTGAAGAACTGCAAATTAAGAGTAGATATGACCCCATGGACAAGAATAGACTCAAATGGATTAAAGACTTAAATGGAAGGCCCCAAACCATAAAATTTCCAGAAGAAAACATAGGCAGTAATCTCTCCGATATTGCTACTAGTAATTTCTTTTCAGACATATCTCCTTGGGAAAGGGACACAAAAGAAAAAAACAAACAAAAGGGAAGACATCTAACTAAAAAATGTTTGCACAGCAAAGGAAAACATCAACAAAATGAAAAGACCACTGACTGAATGGGAAAAGGTATTCACTCATAATGCATCTGAGGAGGGATTAATATCAGAATACAGAAAGAACTCATATAACTTAATGACAACAAAAACCAAACAATCCAGTTAAAAAATGGGCAGTAGACCTGAACAGATACTTCTCCAAAGAGGAAATACAGATGGTCAATAGACATATGAAAAGATGCTCAAGGTCACTAATCATCAGAGAAATGCAAATTGAAACCACAGTGAGATATCACCTCACACCTGTCAGAATGGCTGTCATCAATAAACCAAAGAACAACAAGTGTTGGCGAGGATGCAGAGAAAAGGGAGCCCTCATACACTGTTGGTGGGATTGCACATTGGTACAGCTGCTACGGAAAAGTCTGGAGGTTTCTCAAAAAATTAAAAATGGATCTACCTTTTGATCTAGAAATTGCACTTCTGGGTATTTATCCAAAGAAAACCAAAACAATAATTCATAAAGATCTATGCACCCCTATGTTCACGGCAGCACTGTTTACAATAAC
>NW_011889011.1:509416-511852 GCF_000151845.1 Pteropus vampyrus
GTCTGGAGGTTTCTCAAAAAATTAAAAATGGATCTACCTTTTGATCTAGAAATTGCACTTCTGGGTATTTATCCAAAGAAAACCAAAACAATAATTCATAAAGATCTATGCACCCCTATGTTCACGGCAGCACTGTTTACAATAACTAAGCTATGGAAGCAACCTAAATGCCCATCAACAGACGATTGGATAAAGAAGTTACGATTCATACACGCAATGGAATATTACTCAGCCATTAAAAAAATGAAATCCTCCCATTTGCAACGACATAGATGGACCTAGAGGTCATTATGCTGAGTGAAATAAGTCAGAGAAAGATAAATACCATATGATTTCACTTATATGTGGAATCTAAGGAACGAAAAGAACAAACTAATCAGAAACAGAGTCACAAACACAGAGGATAATCTGATGATGGCCAGAGGGCAGGGAGATTAGGGGGCTGGGAGAAAGGGGTGAAGGGTTAAAGAAGCACAAATCAGTAGTCGAGAGATGGTCAGGGGATGGGGAGCACGGCACGGGGAACGCAGTCAGCAGTGATGTAATGGCCGGGTGGGGGGCCAGAGGGAAGACAGAGCAATCAGGGGGATCGTTTCATAAACTATGTAAATGTCTAACCAGTGTACTCTATACTTGAAACTAATAATGAAATAAAATTTTTAAAAAGCAGATATTGGTAGACACTTGCATAAGCTTTGATGTACTGTTAACATCTGGACTCAAAAGTCTAATGGAATCTCTACCTCAGTGTGCCCGACACCGAGTTCGTCTGTGCCTTCCACGCCTGTGGCCCTGCTTGTCACTGGCTTGTGCTCATCTCAGCAGACTCCAGCCTTGTTTACCCAAGCCATCAAGCCAGGGTGCAGATGTCGTCTGGGTGTCCCCCGCCCCCACTCAGCCTCTGTGTCTCCTTATCGTCAAGTCCTGCCAGCTGTGTTTCAGCACGTGCTCTGGGCGTGTTGGCCCCACTAACGCCACCTGCGTTTCCAGCACTGTCCCAGAAGAGGTCTCACCGCTTCTACTCTCTTCTTCCAATGACATGAGCCATATTCTTCACCAAACTTATGATGTGGTCATTTTCATCTTAATTAAAATATAGTCTTTATTTTTCAAAGTAGGTGATAAAATCGCATTAATCAAAATTCAAAATTTGCAAAAAGATATACAGCGAAACATTGCCTGCCACCCCTTTACCCAAACAGCTTCTCTATTAAGAGGCGTCTGACACTGTAATCACTTTTTTTGAGTATCTTTCAAACATATTTTATGCATATACAACTATGTATACCTGCCTATTTATTCTTTATTTCTCTACTTAATATAAATGATAGCTTATTTATAGTGTTCTAATCAGTGGAGATATGTCCATCTCATTACATTTGAACTTCAATATTTTTCAGGACTGTATACTATTCCTCTACGTGGCTGGAACATAAAGTATTTAACTTAACTAATAATTCCCTCTTACTGATATTTAGGTGAGTTTTTTCAAGTTTTTGCTCTTCTACACCAAATTATAATTAATAGCCTTACATATGCAGCATCTTACATCTGTGTAAATGTTTCTGTAATATAAATACCGAGCAGTGGAACGCCTAGGTGGAAGACTGTGTGCCTCTGTAATTTCGGTAGATGTGGCCATGCCCTTCTTGGCTGCCATACCGAGTGAGATTCCTTTCAGGAATCTGCGAGATTGTCTGTCCCCACCACCCTTTCCAACATCGTGCGCCATCAACCAGTGAAACAATAAACGGCCGTCGCACCTTCATGCTCTGACTGAAGGCTGGACCCTGATGTCACTGCTTGAAGGGGGATGCATCTCTTTTCTCACAGGCGTTCCTATCCCTGGAGATTCAGTAGGTGGCCTGGCTTCCCGTAACTGCGATTAGAGCATCCTCGCTCCCTCCCTGCAAAGGCGTTCTGCATTTGGGTCTCGTGTCACCAGATTCCCCCACCTACTGTCCTTCGCAGTTGAAGTTTAATGTGGGAAAGCTAGATGTGTTCTCCTGGACGTCACTGACTTTCACCAGTGTGTCTGCCATCAGAGTACTATTTGACATTGTTTTGGAAATACTGGCCAATGCAATTAGATAAAAGAAAGAAACTCGATAGTAAAAATCAGAATCCTTCATTCACGTAAAGGCTGAGCATCCTCAGGGTTCTTCCCAGCCATTGTTTGGGGACAGCAAGCACCCTAAGGCAGGCTCACGCGGGGAGTTGCAGGATGCTTCTGACGCGTGACTGTGGCTCCGAGCCCCCCACACCCACCTCACCGGCCTTTCAGATGTTCTTAAAATTGCAAGGAAGTCTAAGGTTTCCTTCCCGCCCACCTCCCTCTGCTCCTCCCTCCCTCCCACCCTCCTTTCCTTCTTCACCGGGTTGGACCAGTATTACAGTTTGATGACTCTCTCAAACCCTGACACCTCCCTCCCAATT
>NW_011889011.1:511902-514940 GCF_000151845.1 Pteropus vampyrus
TTTTCATCTTAATTAAAATATAGTCTTTATTTTTCAAAGTAGGTGATAAAATCGCATTAATCAAAATTCAAAATTTGCAAAAAGATATACAGCGAAACATTGCCTGCCACCCCTTTACCCAAACAGCTTCTCTATTAAGAGGCGTCTGACACTGTAATCACTTTTTTTGAGTATCTTTCAAACATATTTTATGCATATACAACTATGTGTACCTGCCTATTTATTCTTTATTTCTCTACTTAATATAAATGATAGCTTATTTATAGTGTTCTAATCAGTGGAGATATGTCCATCTCATTACATTTGAACTTCAATATTTTTCAGGACTGTATACTATTCCTCTACGTGGCTGGAACATAAAGTATTTAACTTAACTAATAATTCCCTCTTACTGATATTTAGGTGAGTTTTTTCAAGTTTTTGCTCTTCTACACCAAATTATAATTAATAGCCTTACATATGCAGCATCTTACATCTGTGTAAATGTTTCTGTAATATAAATACCGAGCAGTGGAACGCCTAGGTGGAAGACTGTGTGCCTCTGTAATTTCGGTAGATGTGGCCATGCCCTTCTTGGCTGCCATACCGAGTGAGATTCCTTTCAGGAATCTGCGAGATTGTCTGTCCCCACCACCCTTTCCAACATCGTGCGCCATCAACCAGTGAAACAATAAACGGCCGTCGCACCTTCATGCTCTGACTGAAGGCTGGACCCTGATGTCACTGCTTGAAGGGGGATGCATCTCTTTTCTCACAGGCGTTCCTATCCCTGGAGATTCAGTAGGTGGCCTGGCTTCCCGTAACTGCGATTAGAGCATCCTCGCTCCCTCCCTGCAAAGGCGTTCTGCATTTGGGTCTCGTGTCACCAGATTCCCCCACCTACTGTCCTTCGCAGTTGAAGTTTAATGTGGGAAAGCTAGATGTGTTCTCCTGGACGTCACTGACTTTCACCAGTGTGTCTGCCATCAGAGTACTATTTGACATTGTTTTGGAAATACTGGCCAATGCAATTAGATAAAAGAAAGAAACTCGATAGTAAAAATCAGAATCCTTCATTCACGTAAAGGCTGAGCATCCTCAGGGTTCTTCCCAGCCAGTGTTTGGGGACAGCAAGCACCCTAAGGCAGGCTCACGCGGGGAGTTGCAGGATGCTTCTGACGCGTGACTGTGGCTCCGAGCCCCCCACACCCACCTCACCGGCCTTTCAGATGTTCTTAAAATTGCAAGGAAGTCTAAGGTTTCCTTCCCGCCCACCTCCCTCTGCTCCTCCCTCCCTCCCACCCTCCTTTCCTTCTTCACCGGGTTGGACCAGTATTACAGTTTGATGACTCTCTCAAACCCTGACACCTCCCTCCCAATTTTTAAATGTAGGTTTTAAAGTTTACATACAGTTAAATTCACTCTTTTTTTGATTCACAGTTCTGAGTTTTTACACATGTATAGATTCTGTTAACCTCCACCAAACACAGGATACGGAGCAATTCCAACGCCCCAAAGAATCCATCCTGCTTTTCCTCACAGGTATGTCCCTCACAGACCTCCTGGACATCAAATCAGATCTCGGTGTCTGTTTCTCAGAGGACCCGTGTTGTGGGACTGGGTTTAATGTATGTGGCAGTGAATGAACGGTCCTCGGGGCAGAATGTCACACTGTGTTTGTCCTTTGGCAATGCGACTTTTTACATTCTGGGGAACGTGATATTTGTGGAGGATATAGCGATGATAATGAGTTATCGTCTGGGTGTAAATGGCTTAGGATCTCACACGTCAGTTCAAGGTTGAACTCCAGCAGACTGAGCCGTCCCGTCCCACGGTGAGACCTGTGGGCATTGACGCTAGCAGCGCGTCAGCTGGGGCTGGGTCATTTTGGCATCAGGGATTGTGGATGAGAGGCTTCCTCTTTGGAAGGTGATTGGCCATGGCGATCTGTTAGGGATCCTTCCACTGGTCAGCTGCCGAGAATCTGTGATCCTAGGAGCCTACGCATCTCCTTTATGAGCTGGCTTCTGGAGTAGATCTTTTATTCCTATGAAACATTTGTCTTCTCTGCTTTCGTTTATTCATGGTACGTAGTACACCTAATCCATATATTTTTTTCTTCAATTGTTTTTCTGTTATTTATTTTTCTATTTTTTTATTGTTATATGAACTCTTTTAAAAATTACGGATGACCAAGCACCACTGGATACCATAAATGATTAGTTTCGATCCCACACTGTTAATTGTACTGTCGCCGTTGTTGTGTTGTTGTTGTTGTCGTGATACACCTTGCCTCCAGCCCACCCTCAGCCCCAGCCACACTGTTTTATGAAGTCGTAGTCTCTTGTGTTTTGACACATACGTGCATATAAAATTTGTCATAATGGGCTTCCTGGGTAACTGCAAGCGGTACTTCTGTGCTTTCACTGGATTTTCTTCAAGGGCACTTCCTTGGGCGAAAGATGGGAAGTTTACATGATGGCGTATTGATCAGAATACCGTAGAAACTTAATTTGGGGGTACTAGGTGGAGGTAAAAAGTCACGAGAGTATGAAAAGTAGCAGAAGGCCCGTCCACACACCCTCTTAAATGTTTTTATAAAACAGCCAGTGCCTCGTATAAAATGTGGAGATATTCAGAAAGGGTCTTTGACGCACTTAGTTTTTTGGATTTAATCCTCGTCCTCTCAGGGGAAAAGATGACCACACAGCTTTTCGCGCTCTCAGTAAAGGTGGTTCCCAGAGCAGTGAATTCCTATGGGTTAATGTAAGTGGAGGTTTAAACATGCCGAAGAGGTGAGACCCAAGGAAAGGAAGGGCCCAAACGTGAGCGGAGGGCCTCATGAGTCCCAGCTCCTGTCATATGTTTTCCACCCTGAAATAAATGTTTTAAGTTTGTAGTCTGAGGATTTTATGTGTGCCTGTAAATCTGGATACTTCCAGAAATCATAGAAATAGCTCATTATACTGATCCATGGAAAGGACACGCCTAGGAGAATGTATTTGGTTTTGATGGAAAATTATGACCCGATTCGTCTGTAATTCAGATTTCTTTGTTGA
>NW_011889011.1:515730-524960 GCF_000151845.1 Pteropus vampyrus
CCCTGTGTCATTCTCAACAGTAGGTTAAGATAGATATTCTAGCTATGGCGTTATGTTATGTAAATATTTCTGTACTTTGTTCTTTCAGAGATACTAAATCATTTGTATAATAATGTTCCAGCTTCACATGAATGAGAAAGACCTTTCCATTGTTAATAAAATAAATCGGTAGCCCTGGAGTTATCCATATCACCCTTAAAAATGACACGTTTTAATGAAACTAATCAAAAAGATTGGAGAATTTACTTCATCATGATGATGGTTGTTGGAGCTGAAAGACTGATAGGAAACCAGCATCATTTTCAAACAAAAACTTAAATCGTCTTAAATCCATAATTATGGTCACCATTTTAATAGATTAATTCATGTTATGTGTTTAAAGAGTAGTGAGTCTTAATAATGTAGTAACCTGAGAATGCAAACTATGCCATTTCTAAACTTTCCATCGACATATGGGCTGACAGCTTGGTTCTAGAGCTGTGCTTTCCAACACAGTCGCCGTCAGCCACACGTGGCCAGTCTGAATTGAGTTGTGCTATAATCGTAAAATGCTCACCAGGTTTCAAAACTTAGCATGAAAAAACAGTGTGCAGTATTAATACTTTCTTTATTGGTTAAATGTTGAAATGATATTTTGGAGATACAAAAAATATGAGAATTAATTTCATCTGTTTCTTTTTATTTCTTGAATTTGGCCACTAGAAAATTAAAAACTTCATGTGTGGCGCATACTTATGGCTTACATGATACTTCTTCTGGGCGGTACTGCTCTAGAGACTAAGAGGGTTAAGTGGGCCCTGTGCAGATGCCACGCCCTTCACACGTAGGCATTGAAAAGTCATTCTATCTTATATCAAACTTAACTTTGCCAAAGGCAAGGAAACACTTTTGGGGAAAACTAATTCAAGTTGTGCTTACTGGATAACAAGGCTTAGGGCCAAGGCTTAATTCCCATCCTTTGAAGGCAGAGTAGTTCAGTGCAACGCTTTTACCTAAGACACCAATAAAGTATGAGACGGCATTTACTTGCAGAAAGAAACATTACTTTCTGATCTCTGCTTAAAATCATGGCGCTTCCCTCCGTGAAATATTTAATTCTGATTAGCACCCTCACAAAGATGTAGAAAGGCTTAAAAAAGTTTCAAGGAGTTAGTATTTTATGGGGACATACGTGAAAAAGTTAGGAATTCCTCCATTGACAAAAACGCAGCAAGGACCCTCATCATCACCTTGACTGGTTCTCCAAACATCATCTTACAGCGTGGCATTGGCTTCTGAACACGGCAGTACGAGCCGCGGGCTGACTGGCCCAGGTCTGAATTCTCCCTCGTAAATGCACCAGGCGATGAAGCTACTTTCTACACTAGCTGTGCTACAATAGATTTTCACAAAGGATGCTGTAAATTAAACTCCCTCAGCGGCTCTCGCGAGGTAGTATTTCATATCACTACCATTTTGTAAATATGTAGTCGGTATTTTGAACTCAAGAATAGGACCTTATATTATATGACTTAAATTTTATTTAAAGAATTCATCACCCCAGCTTTCTAGACAGTTACCATCTCTTGGATGTTGATTTATTATTGCTTTTGTTTTCTTTCCCTATGATTCTCATATGATATTAATAGAAGTATACTCTCTCTATATTTATCCAATGCATTAATTTTAAAATGGTGTCAATACTACGGGGCACAAATCTATGGTAAGTTGCTGGAACACCCTTCTAGGTAAGAGACTACATATAGTTATTTTTGTTATTCTGGCGTGAAGCTCGGTACTTGGCTGGTAGGAGCTGCCCAAAAGATATTTGCTGCGTCGAATGAGCTGGGGATCACGCTCACTAAGCTTGGAGTACAGCTTTTCATCCGACCTCTTTATTGGACCGAAGTCGTTAGCAAGGCCACTATCCAACCCACATTTCTGCGTGTGGGAAACAAGAACGTAATGAAAATATCGCCAGATGCCTTGGCGGAATTCTGGGATTCTCAAATACTGAAGAAATAATATCCTCTGTTCTGTGCTCACAGCCCCAACTGCCATATGCTAGATCCAGCACTCGGAGGCCACTGGGGAAACGGCAGCGGAGTGAATTCAACTTTTTCCTCTCGGTCTAGTTATTTTATGCCGGTCTTCATGAAGGCAGGCCTTTCTGGGTGGCACTCACGACAGCAATAGAAGATCTACAGTTTCTCATTCAGTTCATTCAACTTTCGTTTGTAGCATGTCTCTTAAGTGCCAGAACCACAAAGATGAGGGGTGCACAGTCTGGTGAAGGGAATGTTCTGTTTGTTGATTCAGTTGCTATGTATGGAGCAGTTTCTCTATGTCAGGCTTTTTTTTTTTTTTTTTTAATAGTAACATTATGTTTCTTTTTTTAAAAAAAATATTTATTTAAATTAGTTTCAAGTATACAGTACATTGGTTAGACATCTATATAGGTCATGAAATGATCCCCCCCCAATTGCTCCCTCTCTCCCCTGGCCCTCCACCCAGCCATCGTACTAATGCTAACTGCATTCCCTGTGCCATGCTCCCCATCCTCGTGACCAACTACCAACTACTAATTTGTACTTCTTTAACCCTTCCCCTCATTCCCCCAGCCCCGCAAACCCTCTCCCCTCTGTCTGTCACCAAATTGTCCACTATATTTGTGAGTCTGTTCTTGATTAGTTTGTTATTTTTGTTCCTAAGATTCCATGTATAAGTGAAATCATATAGTATTTATCTTTCTCTGCCTGACGTATTTCACTCGGCATAAGAACCTCTAGGTCCATCTATGTCATTGCAAAATGGTAGGATTTCATTTTCTTTTAATGGCTGAATAGTATTCCATTGTATATATGAACCATAATTTCTTTATCGAATCATCTGTTAATGGGCATTTAGGTTGCTTCCATATCTTGGCTATTGTAAATTGTGCCGCCATGAATATTGGGGTGCATAGATCTTATGTCAGGCATTTGATTGTTCCCCATTAATAAAGAAAGCCAAAGTCCCTGCCCTGTTGGCACTTACATTCTAATAAAGAACAAGCAAATAAGTTGGTAATAAAAACTATGGCAGTAGCAAACAAGAGGAGAGGGTGACTGCGGAGGCCACTGAATTAGGGTGGTCACGGGAAGGTGTCGGTGAAGACGGCATTTGAGGTGCTATCCAAAGAATGAAAATGAGCCTTGTGAGATATGAGGGAAGAGGCAGAGAGAATGGCAGGTGCCGAGACCTAAACTTCAGGAAGAGTTTGGCTTGTTCCAGGATCGCAGAGGGAAGACTGTGTCGCTGGAGCTTGGTGGCCGGCTACCTGGGTGTGGGATAAGGCCGGAGGACAGGTGGGGGCCAGGTCATGCCCTCAGGTTGCAGTAAGGAGTGCAGGTTGTGGTCTGAACAGCAGTAAGTCACTGAGGTTTTAAGTCAGAAGTGACGTCACTTTATTCTTCTGACTGCCCTTGGGAGGGACAAGTGTAAAGGATAACGATGTGCTACAGACTATCATTCTTATGCTAGACAGAGATAATGGTGGAGACAGTGAAGCTAGGAGTAGAAAAATCCAAGATTTACTTCGGGGATAGGACCAAGGGCTTGATCGTAAGCAGGATAAGAGAAATAATAAATGGACAAAGACTGGAAGAGGAGAGGGGACCGCCCGGAGGGAGTCGCGGTGACAGACAACTTAAGCGGAGGGCGACAGGTTCTCCAATGGACGACTCCCGTACTCCACAGCTGAGCGACGGTGTCCGTTCATCCTACAGGGACTGCGCAGCCAGCACGTGCCGCAGACTGGGGCTGCCCCAGTGACGGTGCAGACGCAAACCCCGCTTCAGGAGGAAGCGTGTCCAATGTGGGCACACGCTGTGGAAGAGAAGAGAGATGGGAGTCAGGGTGAGGGGTGCCGAGGGGTTCTGAATTGTTCGTGATCTTAAGTAGCAGAGGAGAGAGGGCTTCCCCAGGAAGTGGACATTTAACCAGAGGTTTGGAATAGTGATAAATAAATGTCATAATAGAATCCTAGGAATGATTCATAAGAGTTGGACTCTTTATTTACCGGTTTTACTTATTTGTGTGACCTGTTGTTCTACGGGGCGGAGATGAAAGTAGGGGGTGGCTTTTTCCGTTGCTGCTGTCTCGAAACAAGGTTGCATGCATTTTCACCGTAGTATGCAATGCGTGTGAATAGTTCTTAGCTACTTTCCTTAGCAATGAGAAATTAGCCAGATTCACCTAGCCTTTTAAGTGAAGTGTCAAAAAGGAAAAAAATGAATGAAAAATAAGAATAGTGGTATCCACTTTATTCTGTGATCGAAGCAGATGTAGCAAGTGAGGTGTCAACTTGTATTCAGAATTAACAATAACATAGTACCTGGGGCGTAGGTGAATAATAAATGTTAGCACACACAGCCCAGTCTGCGAATGATCGCCTCTGTCTCCTGCAGACAAGCCCAGGCATATTTCACTTCGTGATACCAGTTACAAATGTGTAAGGAAGAAAGAGAAAAAAACAATGAGAAGTGTTATTTTCTTGAAGTAATTTATCACAGCTGTTGCCTCATCGATACAAGTATAAACTTCCACATCATCAAGAAGAGAACCAGCTATTTCTGTAATCAATCTAGAAATAATAAGCTGAGCATGTTTCTTTATTAACTTCCGTTATAAACATAAAAATATATTTCTACAAGTATGTCAAGAAAAGAAAAATATTGGTGGTTCTGGTATTTTCTTTCCACACTGGTTATTATCCGGAGTTGTCATCGTAAGAAATAACATAATAAAAATATTGATATACAGAAATACATTAAGATATATTAGTCACCATATAGCTCGAGGTTGCAGATAGGGAGAGAGGGTGAGATAAAACTTAGCGTGATGTTCTCGTGATAACTTTGTTCAATTCTTAAATATCGCCATACACCTTCCTCATAACTCAGTTTTAGTGGATTCTCAGGAACACATAAAACTTATCGAAAAATTTAGCCATGATTAAATTTTTATGTAATAGGTTGTGGTGACAAACTTTCCATATCACATGCAGGTGAAGTCAGTGTTCTACGTTCTACCTGCCATTAGCACTTGACATTATCTAGATAATAAATGTGACCTTAATGCTTTTTATTCTATTTTAAATTTGTAAAGAAATACCATCATTAGCTAAATATCTACCTCCAGAAAAAAATTATTTTGTATCTTAATGTCTTTGCAACACCAAGGTCGTTTGTTTCATCTGCTTCTTCTGACATAATATTAGAATTCCGTTTCTTTGATCCCCGTTTTTACCGACATTATTTATGCCAAACATGAAAATGCAGCAGATATTCTCATTTCAAAATAGTATTTTATCCCTTAAATGCTGTGTAACTGTACTCTGGATATTGAAGTGAGTGATCGTTCCCTCATGTGGAGAAAAAGCCAGAAAAATACAATTCTGAGAAATCCGTTTCCTTCACTACTTTCAAATCACATGGTGCCTAAGAATTTATAAGAACCGTGCATTAATAAGATCCGTGTCTAAAGTCACACGAGTGGTGAAGGGGAGAAACTGACAGAGTGGCATGGCGCCCCCCAAACAAGCCAGCCCCCCGCCCCCTTCTCCCGTCACCGTTTACCTGGTTCACCTCTCACGGGTCTTCTGAAATCGCTCTGTTTTTGGTTTCTTGATCTATTTCTTTCCCTCCCATTCTCCTGCTTCTTTCCTTCCTCCAGTCCTTTCCCTCTTTTCTGATCATTAAAACAAACAAACAAAACAAAACGAAACCTCAAAACCATGAATTACATGACTTTTTGACCTGAAAAGCTGCCGTCAAACACACACGATCAAGCTAAAACGATAATTCGTGTCAGGACGAGCTCCCGTTTTGGTTTTCCTAACATAAAAGTAAAGGATCGTAGAATTTTTATCGCGTTTAGTGAATGGAGTTTTTCTTTTGTTGCTGTTCTCAGCAAA
Organism: Pteropus vampyrus; assembly: GCF_000151845.1. Classification (NCBI taxonomy): domain Eukaryota; kingdom Metazoa; phylum Chordata; class Mammalia; order Chiroptera; family Pteropodidae; genus Pteropus; species Pteropus vampyrus. Next base: position 521,666 of record NW_011889011.1, read on the forward strand.
CTAAGTAGTTTTAATGTTAGCGCGGTTTCATTACTGTGCAAATCCGAAGCACTGTGCTTTCGGATTTATTTTTAATATCCATAATTTTGTGTTTGGTGACTTTATTGTCATTTTTCATTTAGCTTTGCAAAGTGCAATAATTTTTAAAGCTGTATTTTCAACTAGGAACCAAGATTTGTGATTAAAAAGAGGAAATTGAAGTAGCTAAAGGGTACAGACTTCCCGTTATGAGATGACTAAGTTCTGAGGGTTCAGTGCACTGTAGTTAATAACACTGTATGTATTCGAACGTTGCTGAGTAAGCACATCTTAATGTATATAGTGATGGCTATTAACTAAAGTTACTGTGGTGATCACTTTATAATACACATATATATCAGATATATTTAAAGTTGCACACCTAAAACGAATACAATATTATTTGTCAATTTTATGTCAATTAAAACACGAAGAAACATGAAGCCTAATATTGGAACTAGTTTAAAACATGGAAAACAATTAAGGAAATTTAGCAGAGAAATATTTGAGAATTATGACCACAAGACCATTTTCCCAAGGTTTCTTGTGATCTCGCAAGGAGAGATGGATAGCAGCACCATAACCACCCAGAGTCACCATCGGTCAGTAGCAGCCTTCAGTCGGAGGGTGTACTTAGATGCTTATTTAAAATGTGAGTCTGCATCATGGGAAAGCAAATGAATTGACATGACGTTGCTAGTTTGACGAAACCCTGCCTAAGCAATATCGTATGAAACTATCATTTCTGCACTATATTAATGATCCATCAAGTTTTGACAGTTCCTTAAAAAGTCAAGCATAGAGTTACCATATGACTTGCTGGTATTTACCCAAGAAAACATGTGTCTACATGACAACTTGTACACAAATGCTCACAGCAGCATTACTTATAATACCCCAAAAAGAAGAAGCAACCCAACTATCCATCAAATCATAGATATATGTGTTATGTTCATACAATATAATATTATTTAGCCATAAAAAGTAATGAAGTACAGACACATACTACAACCTTGAAAATATTGTGCTAAGTGAAAAAAGCAGACAAAAAAGCATATTATATGAAATGCCTAGAAAAGGCAAATCTATAGAGACAGAAGGTAGATTCCTAGTTGCCGGAGGCTTGGGTGAGTGACTGCTGATTGGTGGGAGATTCTTGGGGAGAAGGGGTGGGTAACAAAAATATTGGGGAACTATCTAGATAGTGATGGACAACTAGAATGTTTGTACAACTCTCTGAATGTACTAGAAGCTAGTAAACTGTATACTTTCAAAGGGTGAATTTTATGGTTTATGAATTATACATCAGGTAAAAAGAGATCAATCTGTCTAATTCTGAAAGAAAATTAGAAGTTTTTATGCATTAATCAGGTGAACTCATATTATTGTAATATAATGAAATGCGTAGTAAAATTTTTAGAAATTTCCTTCAAAGGCGGGGTAGAATGGCTATTATGGCAGATAAACACTTTATAAGAAGAGAAGGTTTGGTAAAGTTTGAAATCCATCCTGTAGGTAGTCCGTAAACCGTTTGGGGATCTAAAAACCAAAGAAAAATAAAGGGCAATTCTGTAAACAGCAACAGACATCCGGTGATAAATTCAATGCTGCCACACGGGCTACCTGCGACACCAGCTAGCTCACTTCCTGGACTTGCACAAACGCTTGGACACAGAGGATCTGACTCTTCTGCTGGCTTTTTTTTTTTTTTTTTTAATGCTATGTTTATAGAACTGATACCTGGGAAGGGAGCTTAGTATTCAAAGAACCAGATGATAAAATAATCTTTGGAGAAGATTCTCACAAGCTCCCCGAGGTTTTAGGCAAGCATCGTCTTAGCTAGGGCGGGGGCGCAGGGTGTGGGTCTGCCGCACAGGTGGAGGACCATGGCCATGTGGAGGCCACTGCGTGCCCTGTGTGCGGCACCAGCCACACGATCACCTGGCTGTAAGACCGGCCTCTCGCTTTTCTCAGTGTGTTTGGTGGAGTGACAAAGATACTAACATTTATTAAAGGGGGAAGTTTTAAAAACATGCATTTGTAGACAAATTTCTAATGAAATAGGATGTGACTTTAAAAGCTTTCTCTGTTTCCACATATGAATGCTATATTACTTGGAGAAATTGTCTAGATTTTTAAAATCCGACTTTAGTTTTTCTTTTAGAAAATAGAAGTTTTATGTTAAATGTTTAAAATCCTGAAAGAGGTGAATGAAACACTTTGTCATTTAATTGTGAGTGTTTTGCAAAGTTTATTTAGCTATTTAACGTCGCTATCTATGTGTCTCTATAATATTGGATCCCTCATTCTCATTTACAGAGATACATTCAATTCGAATTAAAGACTTCAGTGTGAAAAACGAAAACAAATAATCACCTTTTAATTAGCATCGGCAAGTTTTCAAAGTGAGAAGGAAAACAACAATTTCATTTTTCTAAGTTGGCATACATGGCACAGGATTGTTAGCGTTCTTTCTGTGGAAAGTACTTTTAGTTAATATAAGCATTTCCAAAGCTTAAAACATTACCTCAGGATTTCATCTCAGAAAAGACAAGGTAGGGAAAGTCCTTGAATAAAATAAAGACATGGCTTTGTTTTCAGCCCAGAGTTCGTTTTTCTAAATGTGCTTTATGGAGTGCCCAAAAATCAAAAGGAAAAAACGCCCCAGAGAGTGAGAACATAATGCCTACGGCCGGGAGATGATGGACAGTGCCAAGAACTGCAAAGGGTCTAAGATTTCACCTTGCTTGCAAGCTAACAAATTAGCCTGTCCTGGTTGCTTGGACACCGCTAAGGACAGGCGACTCCTGGGTCAGAAAAGAGAGTCGTTTATCACTCACAGCAACAACAATAGCCACATTATCATCATCCCCCAGACCCTCAGTTCCCATAGGGCAATGCGAATGGGGCCAGGTGACACCTGCACACACAGTATATGGAACGGAGTTAAAGTGGAGCGCGGGGCTCAGGGAACCCGGATCTCTCACAGCACAGCGAGCCTGCCTGCTCGTTGCCACCCAGGGAGATGCCGTCTCTGTCTCCCAAGGATGTTTGCTGCACAGACGTCCCTGAAAACGGTCCAGCACAGAGGCTCGTGCGGCACAATTGCAGAAACCTAAGAGCCAGTGGAGAATGATCTCCAGAGAGATTGGAGTTATTTTTTATTGTGAATTGTTAATATTATGGTGATTTAAATGTGCTCGGAATAATCTTTACCATAATGCTTGTTGTATTTCCCTGAAGAGCAATCATTTGAAATAAGTCAGGAGCATTTCAT
>NW_011889011.1:525445-531979 GCF_000151845.1 Pteropus vampyrus
GGGGGGAGCGGGGAAAGTCAAGCTGAAATGAAATGGGCCTGATGTTTGTGATAATTCTATCAATTTACATAGTTCAACTAGAGATGCTCTTGTGAGAAACCGTGTTAACACATCTGATGCCGAGTTAACAGTACACATCGAGCCACAGAGACTGAATCCGTCCAAATCCTAACAAGAATATGGCAGCAAATATGGAAAACAAAACAGTAGCCTACAGACTGGAAACGTTCGGTGTGCATCCCAGTCTTCAAGAAAGGACATGTCAGGGAGAGCAGGAACACTGCTCTGGTTTCCCACGCAAGCGAAGCCATGGTCCAGGTGATGTAACAAAGGCTACTACCTCATATGGAGCCGGAAAGGCAGGATCTTCAAGCTGGGTTCGGCAAAGGAAGAGGCACTCAGATCTAATTGTGAGCGGGCGTTGGATACTAGAGAGCTCCATAGAGTTTCAGAAGAGGGTTAGTCTATGTCTTATAGACTGCAGTAAAGCTGTTGACTGCGGGGATCATGGAAAGCTGTGGGGTGCTCTGAGAGAAAAGGGTGCGCTTCAGCACTGGATTGTCCTGATGCGTGACCTGTGCTGTGGACAGGAAGCCACAGTCAGGGCAATATGGAGAGACAGAATGGTTTCCTATAGGCAAAGGGTCAGACGAGGGTGCATTTTATCTCCCTACTTGTTTAATCTGTACACAGAACATATCGTATGAAAAACTGGGCTAGACTCAGAGGAAGGAGGAGTAAAAACTAGTGGAATAAATATCAACTTAAGATATATGGATGACACCAGGTTACTAGACGTTACTCACTCATAGTCACCAGGAGTTGGAACCACTTCGATGGCATCTAACATACATTTATAAACCAAAGAAGGTATCAGTGACTTAAAACAGCTTCTGATGAATGTGAGAGAAGAAAGTGCCAAAGTAGGACTGTGTTTGAACACCAAGAAGACAAAAATCATGACTTCAGAAGCGATACACAGCTTTAACCAAGACAAGGAAGACGTGGAAATGGCTAAAGATTTTGCTTACCTTGGTTTGGTCATCAGTACAAATGGAGACGGCAGCCAAGAAATCAAGAGAAGGCTGAGACTTGAAAGGGCATCAATGGAAGAAGTAGGAACGATCACCAAGAGCAGGGACATGTCATTGGAAACCAAGGCCGAGGTTATCCACACCCTCGTCTTCCCAGTTACTCTGCATGGATGTAGAAACTGGACGATGAAGAAGGCCGACAGGAAAATAATTGATTCGTTGGAATATGGTGTTGGAGGAGAGCTCTATAGACACCCTGGACCACCAGGAAGATGAACACGTGGACCCTGGAGCAAATTAAGCATGAGACATCGCTGGAGGCAGAAAAGACAGAACGGAAGCTGTCCTGCTGTGGGCGCATCGTGACAAGGCAGGGTTTTCTGGAAAAGACAAGAATGCTGGGAAACGTAGAAGGCAGCGGAAGAATGTTAGCAGGAAAACCAAGCATGAGATGGAGGGACATCCTAAAAGAAGCCAGAGGCAGGAGTCCGCGGGAGCTGGGCAGGGCTGTCTAGGACGGGGCCCTGTGGACGTCACTCGCTCATAGTCAGCAGGAGTCGGAGCCGCCTCAGTGGCACGTAACACACATGTCTAAAGCAAGTATCGTCCTCAGGTGTGCAGTTCATAGTCATGAAACAACTTGTAGAATATCATACAATTCAGGAAAGAAACACGAAAGTATTTTGACATTTTCCTTTTGAAACGTGTGATACCCAGGATATTTTTGCTTAGTTAACATGTCTGGATATTGAAAGGTGAGTTATTTTCTTTGTCCTTTTGTGTGATAGATAACTTAGCCTGTTGAAAGTTTCAAGGAACACCTCCACAGTTCTCAACATTATTTCAGACCCTTACTGCTATCTGTTTACTACTACAAATATATCTATAACACTGATGTCCTCATGGCTAATAAAAAAAAAAGTTTTTTTTGTTTTTTTCTAAAGGAGTAATTAGTTAATATGTCTTTCACCTGTAGCAATTAAAAAAAAAATCTCTACCTGGAAATTCCTTCCTTCTTGTTCTCTATCTGCCATCAATGTATCTTTCTCTCTGAAATATTTTTAACTCCTCCAGCCTTCGGCCATCTTCTCTGTTCTCAGCATTTGGTATATTGCACATGGTACAAACTCTAATATGGCATTTATCACATTGTAATGCATGTTTCTGTTTCAACATCACTAGCACCGTGCCTAGCACACAGCTACTTATTCAGCGACTGTTGAAAGTATGAATGAATGAATTTCAATGTCACTAGAAATTTGGTCTAAATCTTATTCATACTTGCTTTACAGCGTATGGAAATTAAAACTGTAATTTGAGCAAATTAAATTTTCTATATTAAATGCTGAAATATATGTCTCCTTCATGTTTTTATGCCATTAGTACTATTCTGGGTCCTTAATGCACTTCTAACGTACAGCCACTGTGGGATATTTAAAAAACAGAATATTACCAAATTATAAAAACAAACATCCAAATGCAAAAGATGATGTCTATAAATTTTTTACGTTTATTCTCATAATTGCAGACTTCTTTAATGGATGAAAATAGGAAAGAAAGCCTTTTAAAACAAAATGAATACACATTCATTCATTTGCTTATTCCAAAAGTCCTCAATAAACTTTTTTATCTGAGTATTTGGTAAGTGATGGATATGCAGAACTGTTTCAGAGGGAGTTGAGCGAAGACAGCTTTACTGAGATATAATTTGCATGCTACGAAATTCGCCCATTTAAAGTGTAAAATTCAGTGTTTTTTAGTATGTTCCCAGAGTTGCGTGACCATCACCACAATCAATTTTAGAATAGTCCATCACCGTGAAAAGAAACCCTCTACCCCTTAGCAGTAACTCCCATTTCTCCCCAAACGTGCTCCATCCTAGTCAACCACTTAACATACGTTCCGTGTCTCTAGCTTTGCCTGTTCTGGACATTTAATGTGAATGGAACATTTGGCGTGCGATGCTGTGTAACTGGCTCCTTTCACTTACATTTCATTTAAGTTTCATTCATGTCGTAGTACGAATCAGTACTCCATCCCTTTTGAATGACCATAAAATATTCCATTGCATGGATATACTACACGTACGCATACATTCATTTTCTAATTAATCCACCTTTGAGCTTTTGGGATTAATGCTGATATGAGCAGTCGCGTATGCGTATTTATATGGACATACGTCTTCATTTCTCTTGGGTAAATACCTAGGAGTCAAATTGCCGGGTCATGTGGTAACTGTATGTTTAACTGTTTGAGAAACTGTCAAAGTAGCTACACCTTTTTACATTCCCACCAGCAAGGCGTGAGGTTCCAATTTTTCCACATCTACAGAGATCTTAAGATTCTAACAGATATTTCCATATGGAGTTTCAGAATGTAAGATTATTTTGATGACTGCTAGAAAGCTCTTTTCCAATTTATGTTGGGAAATGCAGTTGATTCTTATTGTTTAGTAATAGCTGCTCACATTTACCGAGTCCTTAAAACACCCTATGCATTAATCTAAGAATTCCACATGTAGTTACCGATTTCATCTTGTAAGATAGGTTGTGAATATTTTTACTGTTGAGGATATTAAAGCATAGAAAGGGAAAATGGCACATTAAGAAAGTCGAGAAGACATTTCACCCAGCTGGCCTCGCTTGAGAGCCTCTGCATTTGAACTCACTCTATAGTGACAGGTGTCGAATGGTGCCTACCACTGGTTTAAGTCTTTGCCGCAAGTTAGAGAATATATTTACAAGTGGGATAGTATATGTATATCTAAGGGATAAAATTGTAGTGTCAGTTTTGATTTATGGGACAGACTTCCTTTTACTATCTAACTGATCATTTTGTTAACCATTGATTATGATTTGCTAAGTCAATAGAAGATACAGAATATTGATTTCTCATACTATATTATTCGTACTGACTGTCATTTAGTGAGTGCTTACTGTGTGCCAGGCACTCTTCCAAGTGTTTCTTGTATTAACTCAACAACGATGTGATGCTATCTTTGGAACACGTTAGCGTAAATATTTTTAATGCAGGAATCGATCATTTATATTAGCTCCCAATGAAAACATTCGCTTCTTCCATTCTTTTACTCAATAAAATAATTTAATTATATTCATTTTCTTCATCTTAAACATTATTGAGATAAATTTACTTTAGTGTCACGTGGAAAATTTTTTATAGCAAGAAAATATAGAGAGAGATAAGGGCTATAAGTCATCATTAAAAAACAAAAAGCTGGGGCTAATTAATTGTATTCACAAAGCTTTCAAGTTATCCCATCTCTGGGAGGGAAAGACATAGGTTGAGAACATTTAATATCAGAATAGATTTATATAGTACTAGCTTTTTCTTAAAATGGTGCTTCTGTGTGAGGAGCTGTTTTTCTTAGATACCTTTATGAGCCTCTTTTTGATTGAAGCAACTGAAAAATGCTAAATTGTTGGAAAATTGTCTCTACATAAAAGAGCAAAGAAAAAATTATATGTGAAAAATATATCATCTGTGATTAAGAAAACAAAGACACCAACCCTGAAACCTCAGTACAGTATAATCTCCAGTTTGCTGATTGTGATTTTTGGCCTCCATTTATATTTGAGTCAGTAATCTTCAAACTATTTTGCTCACGTATACCATGAAAACACTTATTTTGGACAATCACATACTTCCTTGCACCTTTTTAAGTCAATATAAAAATTTTTATTATAGGTTTATACTTGTAGTAGTACCATATTGTTAATATTAAGGTTTAAATAATAAAATAATTACATCATTTTAAAAAATGTTTTCAGTGGAATATTAAAATTGTGATGATTTTCTCCTTACTGTCATTTAAATGATCTACAAAAAAGCTCGTTTTGTAACAGTCCGAAATTTTATATTGTTCCTTCTTCCCTCGCCAATCTTTATCCTGATATAATACAGTCAATCGATTATTCACGGATTCCACATTTGCGAATTCTCCTAAATGCTAACCTGGGTCTGTGCCCCCGATCAACCCCGTGGCATTTCCCAGGCCCTTGCAGAGTGAGGACATCTGAGTTGCTCTGTGCAGCTTCAGAGCTGAGGTCGGATGAGGCGACGCTCTGCTGTCCTTGCTCGGCTCACCCTTTGAACAAGTGTCCTTTGTGAGGGGCGTTTGGTGCCACGTTTTCGTATTTTTGTGCTTTTGGCTGTGACTTTGCTGATTGACGTGCCTCCCGAGCGTGGTGCCAACGAGCTTCCTACTGTTCTTCAGCCCAGAAGGCCGAGACGCGTCCTGTGGGGAAAACGTGTGTGTTGGAGGTTTGTCCAGGTCAGGAGTGAGTTTTCGTGCTGTCAGCCGTGAATTCGATGTTAATGAATCAAGCCTATGCATTAAATTAGGTGTCTTCAAATGGACACGCACGTAAAACAAGGCTGCGTGTTGGTTGCTGATGACATGTGGCCAGAGACTCTCAGGAATCCCTGTATTTCTCCTGGGCACATCGGCTCAGCGTTCGCCGATTCGGTGTTTGTGGTGACTTATAGAATGTAACTCCTGAAAGTAACAAAAACGGACTATTTTTTGTTTTAAATTTCTTTCTGCATCACACTGAAATACATCTCTGCAACAAAAACACGGATAAATGTTGAAATTTAGGATATACATTTAAATTCCCTGGTATCGTAAGCCTCGGCATTAACAATTTCTACTGGATTGTGATACCGTTATGGGTATTTTTTTGGTATAAAATTATTAAAACAATATAAGTATACATTTGGATGAATAATTTTTGTTGGTGTTTTTGACAAATAATTATTAAGCATAAACATCGCATTAGAAATGCATCCTTAGATGGATCGGGTCATTTTCCTGACGGATAACATGTGCCTGGATGAGCATTACTTATTGCTAGCATGGGATAAGCACAGCATCATTCTGTTCTGTTCATTTTTACAGGAGTAAGCCCTTGATCGAATAAATAAACATATGGGAATAGAAAGGATTTTACTATAGCAGCATTACTTCATTCTCTTAAGGCTTCCAAATTACAATATGAGAAAAATGACTTAGTAATTCTTCATTAAGTTCTTTCGGTGCTTTCTCCATTTAGAACCCAATTGCGTCCATCTTTAATTTTGTTTAAAACAGAGAATTTGCAGCTACCCATTTGGAAAAAATAATCGTGTAGAGTCACTTTCAGTTTCTGAGAACTGACCATTAATTTTACCTGCTTTTTCGTTTAGAGGCATCTTATTTAATCTGATACATTTTGAAAAGGTTGGGAAAAGTGAAGTATTGTTGATTTCAATATACCTTTGCCAGTGCAGCATGTGTGATTCAATGGTTTTATCTCACTCCGAATATGTTTTTATCAAAGTCTTGGAGCCACATCTGTAACTTATTTAATTTATGGAAAACACCTGCCTTTTGACAGGATTGGCAAAACCAGTCTTTACCAAATTAGTCAGCCAATAAGAATTAATTCGTTAGAGAACAAAAAAAAAAGGGCCCTCGCCGTCATCTTGTTATAACTTAATA
>NW_011889011.1:533619-537861 GCF_000151845.1 Pteropus vampyrus
TTTTTTTTTTTTTTAGTCTTTTTTTTCCACTGTTCTTCATTAACATTTTCTCTCATCTCTATTTTGTTATTAAACCTGTCTAATACACTTTTATATTGTTGTTTTACTTCTCTAATTTCCATTTGAATCTTCTTTACAATTTCTGTTTCTCTGCTTCTCTGCCCTGTCTTTCCATTCATTCCAAGAATATTTTGTTTTACTTCATTAAGGACAGTAATTAACACTTGGCCATTTTAGTTTTGTTTCCTAGTTCCAAACTTAGAGGCACCTCCGGGTTTGTCTTAACTGATTTTCTTTTCTCTTGCAAATATGCTTTATTTTCTCGGTTCTTTCAAATGTCGGCTAATTTTGGACTTGTATCCTGGACATTATGAATCTAAATTTTGCAAAGTCTGGATTCTGTTGTCTTTTCTCTGATGACAGTTGTTTCTTTTGTTTCATGAGGCAATTATTTTGGCTGGATTTGAACCGAAAAATCTGTTCTTTGGGCACCAGCTTTGGAATTGGTTCAGATTTTTTTTTTTTTAAATAAACTTTTATTTAAAGCAGTTTTAGCTTTAGAGATAGTACGGGGAGTCCCCAGTATACTTCACCCCCAGTTTCCCAGTTTTTAACATCTTATGTTGTTCTACTACATTTGTTATCATTACTAAACCAATGTTGATAATTCTCATGAACTAAAGTCTAAACTTCACTCAGATTTTCTTTGTTTTTGCCAAATGGCCTTTTTCTCTTTCGGGATTCAGAATACCACACTGCATCCAGTCATTATATTTATGCCTCCTTAGGTTGCTCTGGGTGGGGACAGCTTTTCCGACTTCCCTGGTTTTTGGCGTCCCAGTCAGGTAGTTTTTAGACCGTACTTCAAGTGCGTCTTGTCTGATGCTTTTCTCGGGAGTAGACCAGGGTCATGCGTTTTCGAGAGGAAGACCACGGAGATAAAATGCCGTTTTCATTCGGTCGGTCTTATCAACTGAGCACAGAGTCGACGTGACTTCGCTCTGCTGCTGTTGGCCTGGATCGTGTGGCCGAAGTCCTTTCCCCAGATTCCCCTACGGAGAAGTGTCACTCGATCACCCTTTCCGCACTGCGTTCTTTGGAGGGGAGCCAGTATGTGCAGCCACACGCAAAGGGCGGAGGTCACACTGTCCTCTGCCGAGATGCTTCGTCTTATGCACCGTCGGGGGGCAGCGGTCAGCCGGAGAGGTGGGTAGACGGAACTTTGAGATTCCCATTCTGGCTCCTGTCCTTCAGAGATCCCCCAGCTTTGGTTCCCTCAGATTCGATGTTTTGCTTCTTCGGGCTAGAAAGACTGGTTCTGCCACCCGTGCGCCTGCAGCCCTGCGTGCCACAGCCGGTGTACCTGGCCGCAAGCTAAAAGCTGTGAAATCGAGCTTACAGGTCTTTGCTCCTCCTGGTGTGTACGCCCTACCAGAATCTTCCTTTTTTTTTTTTTTTGTTCCCTCCTCTGTGTCTTCAAGTATCTGCTTTCTCTACGAAATTCAGATGTTACAGTTGTTTTCTGCAAGGCACTTGGTCTGGTAGCATGTTACTCGGTCATTACAAAAAGCAGAAATCCTGGGCTCTGTTTTACACTGTCATGGTGAATGTGGGGAGGCTCAATGAGGCTTCTGATCAGAAAGAAATTAAAGGATAATTAGGCATTAAGAACTATGTAAGAAGTTAATAAAGGATGATATCAGACAGCATATGGTCAAGCACTAGGTTATGTGATATCAATAATAATTTAAAAATAGTAATAGCTAATAATAACCTAGATCCTTGTAACAGCCCAGTAAAGGTTAAATCGTGTGCGCAAGGTCAACTGACGTTGAGCCGAGATCCAGAAAATTCAGTCTAGTTCTAGGGATGATTTTGCGATCTCCTTGTCCCGATGGTTAATTGAATAGTAGTTTTCATGGTGCTGTTTCCTAGAGCTGCACTCAAGGAAAACCGTGCTCGCCGCCCTGACATGTGACGCTGAAAGGTGGCAGCGGCATAAAGGCGTGAGGCGGAAACAGGGCCCGAGAGTAGGGTTTCCGCCCACGAGCCGGATTCAGAGCTCACAGCTGGATGGGCTGCTCTGTGACCCCGGTTTTCAAAGGAGTTTCACTTCGATGGTCCACCTTAGTGACCTCTGTTCCAGGGGATCAATCGCTATGACTAGTGACCTGTTTTCTTATCAGTGCATTATGGTGTTTATTCGTAATACAGATTACGAGTAATGTTTATTGATATGCTGTTTATTTCTAATGCTGTTATAGGTGTCATTAAAACAATGCATTTCAGAACTTCTAATTTATAATGAAATCTCGGAAAATGGAGATAAGCTAAATTCTTGATCATGTCCCTTCGTTCTTGGAAGTTTTCTATGCATTATGAAATGTAGCAGAAGCCAGAAAAACAGACTACTTGGTTTAGCATTTACGCTCATCTCATCTAATCTGTCTTAGTTACAGTCTGTCGAGACGATGGACGCTGCTTTAATTCAGCTCTGCTCTAGGTGACTAAAGTTAGGGAACTATTTTCAGAAGACAGTTGTGCCCTGTACTAAAAGAACAGGCTCTGCACTAAGGACTCTTTCCAAAGTCTCGTAATACATCCACACACCTCAGCGCTTCCTTTATAACAGGCATTGGAGGAGGCGTACATCATCTCCATTTAGCAAGTAAGGAAGCTAAGAGTCAAGATGACCATGCCCTTGTCCTAAATCCTAAAATTAGCAAATGACACAACCAGGATTCAGATGACTCTTTTTCTGGCTCTAAAGACACTCTGCTAGTCTACGGCCATGCTACCCTGAATGTGCCCGATCCCGTCTGATCTCGGAAACTAAGCAGGGTCGAGCCTGGTTAGTATTTGGATGGGAGACCACCTAGGAAGACCAGGTGCCATAGGCATATAAAAAATAAAAATAAATAAATAAAGACACTGCTTTCTACGACTGTTTAAGAGGCGGTGGAAGGAGAGGGTCGGGTGCTTCCCCCCTCTCCTCCCCTCTCTCCTCTTTTGTTCCCCAAAGTACAGATGGGACATGGCACGTTTCTCACACGTGCCCCACTGCAAATGATGCTCCGGGAAAGCACTAGTCATTTTCTACATAACGTCATTTGGTTATGGATGATCAGGTCGGTGTAAGATGTTCGTTCTTCCCCACGCCGACATTTTAGCTGCCCTTTGATCGCTCTTTCCGTTGAAATCCATCCCATAAATCTGCCGTGCTGTTTGAACATACTTACTTCCGAAGTATTTATGAGATGCGTTCAAATGTAACTTAAGTTCAGAGACTGTAAACTTCTTTTTTTAATTTATAAGGAAAAGAAAAGGCTTTCAGATACGAATGGTTTAAGTAGTGGGACAGAATCGTCTGGTATGTTTTTTGAAGTTTTGTTTCCTGTAGTTTTTTGTTTTGTTTTGTTTTTTGTTTTTTCTAACTTTTGTCCGTAAGGCAAGATTTCCAGAATTTGAACCCCTGGAGAAAAAAGTCCTCAAGCTAAGATCTCCTAGACTTTTGATCCCTTTTTTTTAGTAGCTTTTAGAAAGTTCCCAGTTGCTTCTTCCTATATTCTCCCTAGGCCGTTTGCTTTTTGAAGAAGTCTATTCACGCTACTAGAACATCAAGTTTAGAGCCGGGACCACAAACCTTTTGTCTCTAATCGCCCCTCGCTCGTCCTCCGTCTGTTCTGACGCGTTGGTTGTCTTATGGTCTCTGATCTGAGGATGCCGCGAATATACCTCCAGGGCTTCCAATACACTGTTTTTCCCTTATGATTTCAACAGTGTCTCGTGACATCCACTTGAAAGTATATCGAAAGCACCTTTCCCCCTGTAATTGTTTTTCCCCCCCATCGATTGTCTTGATTTGGAACACGTTTGTCACTTCCAATTCTTATTTTTCCGACATACTTTCCACGCTGGCACAGAACGCCAGGCTTTCGCTCGTGCGCTGTCGCCTGTGCCACCGGCTCTCCTGCCGGGTCGTTTTTACCTCATTCTGTCTTAGAACCGTCATTTCTTGCTCTCTTTTTCTCAGACCTTCACAAGAGCTTTTCCTGTTTTAATCCCGTTTTCTGCCGCTCACCTGTGTAGGGAGTATCTGAATTATGTTATGAAGCCTTTGTCACGGCTGTGGTTTCTTTCTGATCACAAGGAAAAGGAATGTGGACTTTTCCTCGGAGACTGTTTTAGGCAGCCCGTTGCAGTAGGAGTGGAAGGGGGTTTAGAGTTAGGTTGAACTGAATT
>NW_011889011.1:537911-563851 GCF_000151845.1 Pteropus vampyrus
TTTTTCCCCCCCATCGATTGTCTTGATTTGGAACACGTTTGTCACTTCCAATTCTTATTTTTCCGACATACTTTCCACGCTGGCACAGAACGCCAGGCTTTCGCTCGTGCGCTGTCGCCTGTGCCACCGGCTCTCCTGCCGGGTCGTTTTTACCTCATTCTGTCTTAGAGCCGTCATTTCTTGCTCTCTTTTTCTCAGACCTTCACAAGAGCTTTTCCTGTTTTAATCCCGTTTTCTGCCGCTCACCTGTGTAGGGAGTATCTGAATTATGTTATGAAGCCTTTGTCGCGGCTGTGGTTTCTTTCTGATCACAAGGAAAAGGAATGTGGACTTTTCCTCGGAGACTGTTTTAGGCAGCCCGTTGCAGTAGGAGTGGAAGGGGGTTTAGAGTTAGGTTGAACTGAATTTGAGTTCTGATTCCAACACAAAGTAGCCGATGTCCTTAGGAAAGCGACTGAGATTCTCTAGGTCTCGATTTACCATTCTATTAAATAAGGATAATAATATTGACCTTACTGGGTCACGGGGAAGCTTAGAGATAGCATCATGTGCGAGGTGTAACTTCTGCCACGTCATAAGTGCTTGATCCTTATTGGCATTGCAGGTTTATTTTATTAGAGTTATTAGTAGGTGGGCATCTCACATTTGAATTGAGAACGAGTTAGTGGTGATGCTCTATTTAAAGGACATACAGTGATAAATAAGCTATCACGCCTGGCTTTGAAGAATTTGTCATCTTTTAATAAAGGTAAAGTATGTACCCAAAACATCGAAGGCAGTGCAAATATCGATAGTTTTTGAAGGCTACTACGTGACACTTGTAAATACTATACGCTTTATGTAATGAATCACAGAACATTTTCCATGGTTTATCCAGACGTGGAAGTTAGGGGACTGAGAGTTAATGAGCGAGGGTTCGTACGTCCATCCCAGTCCAGAAGCTGCTCGTGGCCCTACAGGGATGGGTGCCTGCGTAAGTCCTTCTGACTCCACAGAGTGTGCTCGTGGCCTCGCGCACCACTGCTGCCATGGGAGAATGTGGCGACTGTTGCAAGCGAATGCCACTGGAGTCGCGAAGAGGTGGGCTCTGCCCCCGGGGGGCCAGGAATGAGAGGCCCCTCGGAGGAGGTCACGGTCCGGGTGGATCATGGAGGCGAGCTGGCTTTCCACCGACGGAGCTGAAGGAGGCATGAATCAAGACGAGAGATGCATCCAGTGCTTTTCTGCGATGTGTTTTCTCGGAGCACTTAGTTTAGCAGAGTCCGTGTGGGGGCTACAGAGAAAATGCTGGGAAGCAGGTTCATGCCAGGCGAGAGGAGGGGGCTTGGGGTTTTCTCCGCAGTGGTCGCTATGAGACTTTCAAGTATCTGCTGCGAGATGGTGAGAGCTCTGCGTCGGTCAGGCGTACTCTGCAGAATGGCATAGGACATACTGGAAGCGAAGCGGTAAATCAAGACTCCGGTTGGAAGGCCATTGCAAGAATTTGGAAAAGATTTATCGAGAGCAACGGAAATGGAAAGGAGAGGACAGATGGGAGGGACATTGCCGTGGCGGTGTGGCAACTGAGCGAGGAGAAGGCTTGCACGAGGCTGCAGGGTTACAGCCCGGGCCTCCAGGGGAATAGTGGTTCCAGTAAGAGAAGTGGCGTCACTAGTTTCCAAAGTAAAGACAAACCGGTATCTCCATAAGGCCCAGCGGAGACTGGGCTGGGACCCCCGATGCCCAGGGCTCTTACGCACAGCTGGGGTGGGGCGTGGGGGTGGGGGGTCTGCTCCCTCGTCTTTAATGCAGCTAGACTTTTCTCCGCTGCTATAGAGCAGGTCCCTAAATAATTTCGTTTCCTTATAATGTCGATGCGACGCAGTAGGACCTTAGCTCTTGTTTACGTCAACGAGCCCAGGGTAGAACTGGTTTCATTACCGTTGTTTCACTTAAAGTCACAGAACGAGGACCTCCTGTACCAAGAGCGCGAACCCGATGCGTCTGAGTTCTGTGGAGCGGGGCTCGGTGGAGGGAGCTGTGTCTGCACAGGCTGTCAGAGGCGAATCTCTGAAAAACTCAAGGGACTCTTACAGTTCAGGCGAGGAAGCGCTCCGCCTGAGTCCCGTTCCCCAGGACAGACGTCGAAAGGAGCGTGAAGTTTTCTTTGTGGGTCACTGACTAATACATGAAAGGGAAACTGTGTTTCTCCAAGCCTCGTTCGACAGCGCTGTACGCGAAAGGAAACGTATGCAGTTCACCGGGGGCTGAGATTGGGTCAGGGTTGGTTCAGAAACGTTGCTGTTGCCACTTGAGAGCTTTGACGAATGCTCACTTTCTTTTTTTCTCCCCTCCAATTGTCTTGGGCAGTGTTTGTGAGGTTCAACTCCAGCCATGGTTTCCCAGTGGAGGTCGATTCCGCCACCAGCATCTTTCAGCTCAAGGAGGTGGTTGCTAAGCGACAGGGGGTTCCGGCTGACCAGTTGCGTGTGATTTTCGCAGGGAAGGAGCTCAAGAATGACTTGATGGTGCAGGTGAGTCTCCTTGGTGGGCTGTTCCTGAAATGCAGCCAGCCCCATTGCTCATGCGGCTGGCGCTGCCAAGCTGACATTCATGCCTGACATCTAATAGAATAAATAGTGCCTGGGGATTCCTTGAACTTTACTCCACACCGCTTCATTAATTCTGACCTTCTTAATTATGCATTAAAACAGCAAGCAGGACGGGTTGGAAGAACAACCGTGAGAGAGAGAGAGAGAGAGAGAGAGAAAACACACAAACTGGGCTTAGTGCATAAACGTTTACTGACTGTGCACGCAGCAAGGCACGATCTCGGTGTCTGTTCAATTTCTACCTACTTATTCCGTTTGAATCTTAATGAGGAAGGATTCGAATAAACTGCTCCCAATCAGGCTACTCACTCGCTGTGCGGTGCGGGATTTGCAACCCAATTGTGACCCCTGGAGGAGAGAGGGGAGCCTGCTGCTGGCGCTGGCGGGGAAGGGCCGGGCTCAGGGCCCCAGTCACAGGGGGAGTCTGGAGCTTGCCCCGCCCCTGCCCCCACCCCCGTGATTGGTCTGAAGCTGGTGATGAGGGAGGATGGAGCATGGCAGAAAGGCCACCTCCGTGCTGAATTTCATCAAGCTCCAGAGAAATTATCCCTAGAATGGGCCCCGAAATGTGAGAGAGGGAGCAGGGCACGCGCGTGTGTGTGCGTGGTGCGCACGCGTGTGTGTATGTGACGTGTGCCTGTGTGTGTGTGTGGCTGTGCCTGTGTGTGTCCTGTGTTTGTGGTGTGCATGTGTGCATGTGTGTGTGGCATGTGCCCTGTGTGTGGCACATGTGTGGGGTGTATGTGTGTGTGTGGCATGTGTGTGGGGTGTGTGTGTGTGTGTGTGTGTGGCGTGTGCCCTGTGTGGCATGTGTGTGGCATGTGTGGCGTGTATGTGTGTGTGCGTGGGTGTGTGTGATGAGTGCCTTCCCCCGCCCCCACCGTCCCCAGTTCCACGAAGCCCGCGTCCCTGCATCTGGGGTTCCGCCCGGAACAGGGACTCCGGAGGGATAAGGGGAGCACTAGCTGGGCGACGGGAGGACAGTGCTGTCACCTAGGAGTCTTGGCCGTCATGCGCTGGGGAAGCATGCCCTTCAGCGCAGGGAGAAGTTACTCCTTGTGGAAGCACGACAGAGGACATGCTCTCTGGGGACCCAGAGCACCCTGCAGACAGGTTTCCTTTTACGGAGCCAGCACAGGTCCACTGTGCTCCTGTCTGCAGACGTGTAAGGCCCCGCTGTGTCCAGGAGCAGCTATGTCCAGCCACACAGAGCCCCCTCTTGTTGACGTCCATTGCTCAGTCTCCTCCATGTTGATATTACCCGCTTTGTGAGATGCGTTCAAGGTACAAAGGATGCTGTAGAAATGCAGGTGGCCCCACCCGTGGGCGGCTCCCGCTGAGGGCAGAGGTGCTAGCTCTGGGCCACAAACTGCTGTGCCTGGCTTTTAGGCAGTTTGTTTCTATAAGGAGGTGTCTGCGCCGAAAAGGGTTTTGATTTTTTTTTTTATTTCAGTCAGCTAAAAAGCTTTTACCGTAGCTGCCAACCTCTAAATCCAAGAATGTTTTCTCCACAAACAAACGACTTTAAAACAGCTCCTTGAACCTAAGTGATTTGTCCCGCCAGGCGTTCTGCGGTTCCGAGGTCTGCAGCGTCACACCTCTGCCACCTGCCCGAGCAGATCGGTCAGACTGATTGTAACAGGAGATTGATTTTTACAACCATTTATGGAAAAGCTATGTATTGATTTAGAGTCTCTATTTTGAGAGATACTTCTTAAAAACTTCTAATGCTCTGGGATTCTCAGGGGATCCCAAAGACGGGCCAAACCCATCCCTGCTTTTGTGGGGACCGCTCTGTGTGGGGTTCCAAGATCAAGAGGAATATTAGGCTGAACCACGTGGCCCAGGTTAAAACAGCGAGACATTTCCTGTGCTTCAGCCTAATAGATGAGGACTCGATACCCCTTACGGGACAAAGGAAGCCTGAGTTCCCTCAAGGTGGCGAAAACAGACCTGAACGGAGGTGACCGCAGCTTCCAAGGGGGAAGGGACACTGAGGGCTCCAGGGAGGGAGCGGGAGCACGGCCTGCGCCGGGGAAGGCACGAGTTCCTGTTCCAGAACCCGGAGCAGGCGCCGACGACGGGGCAGGACGGGAATTTGGAGCTGTGTGGACAGAGCCCTGACCGCCTGGCATTGCGGTGATGCGCCTGGGGAGCTGGAGCAAAGCAGGGTCCCGGGGGAGAAACGGGAGTCGGAGGCTGGGGTGGCTGCGGGAAGGCCGAGGGGCTCTCACACGAGGTGGCCCTTGGTGGCAGCAGCAGGTCTGTGTGGACATGTGCCGTGGGCAGTTGAGAAAGCAGGTGTGGGGCTTTGGGGCTCACTGCACATTTACGGGCAACTGCCATGGAGGAAGGGGTTCAGAGCCCTGAGCAGCTCCTTTGCTCACAGAGTAAGGCGGGGAGCCAGGCGAGGGGGCATCATCCGCCCACGGGACCGTCCTCAGGACATTTTCGGGGGAATGACTGGCAAGGAAGCACATGCACAGGCGGAGAGCGAGGAAGGGAAGGGCCTCTGGATGTGGGGACAGCAGTGCTGGCTCAGTGGCTCCAGGACTCCAGTCCAGGACCCCGGAAGGCGAAGGCTAGAACGCGGGGTTCAGAGTGAGTCGCGGGAGTGTGTATTGAGTGGGGTTCAGCTTGTGAGAAGGTAGGGGGGACTGGGGGTCAGTTGCCTGACGACCTGGGACCCCAAGTCCTGGCCCTTGGCGGGGCGGGTGGCTGACTCTTAACATGGTCATCATCAGTGTGAAAAAGCACTTTTATATTCTGATTTTCTTCTGCTTAATGTTGTCTCTTATGCATTTTCGTGTTGTTTTATAATCTTTGTTTTCAAGTGCATGGATGATACTCTATAGTTTATATCATAGTATTACTCAAGTATTTAGGGAGTATCCAGTTTTTTAATATTACAAACTAAGACAAACTGATTTTTGAAATGTATCTTACCTGCTTAGAGAATGTGGCCTCTGTGCGTTTTACTTTGCTCTTTCGTAAAACGGGAACAGTAACGGTGCCTGTCGCTGGGATTTCGCGGGGGCTACAATGGCTAATTTCTGTGGCGCTCTCGGCACAGAGTATGACAAGTAGTAAACACTATATACATGTCGGCACTGATTAGCGTCATCGTCATCGTGATCGTCCTTATCGTTATTCGGCAGTTACTTCAGAGTCTAAGAGGTCACCATGAATGACACAAGACTCCTTTTCACCATGAATTAGGATGAGCATACCTGCAATCAATTAGAGAGTTAAGACAATGATAACAGGATAGGTATCTTGCTGGGGTGAATATATGTGTGTGTTTGTTTATGTGTGTGTGTATATATGTGCTTGTATAATTGTTATATATTTTCACTGAAAAGAACTCTGTGGAGTTTATAAATAAATTTTGACCCTTTCATATGCAGGTTTTACTTATCTTACAAATAGTGGAATTTGGATGTAGCAAGCTTAAAACATTTTATAGTTCCGCTAAACAAATTTGGTAAAAATGGAAAACTATAGTTGTAGTGTTCGGCAGAGATTCATCATGGTATTATTGCTTTTAAAATATATTTTCGTAAAGTGGATCTCTGCTACACTCTGTTAGAAGCAAATTGGAGAGAGTTATATGTTTTTCTATTCCATAAACAGTGTCTCTTTCTGTTTTTTCCTTATACCTGCAAGTACACAGTATAAAATATTAATCTTTCCCGTATTATTTACAGTGAGTTGATATTTTTTCTTTGGAAAGAGTTCTTGTCAGCTCGCGCAATGAGTATTCGGGGCCCATTCAAATGACGGCTCACTCCTTCTCTTGTGCCCCAAATCTGACACGCTACATATCAAACATCCCTGAAATCACCTCTACGTGATTTTACGTTTACTATTAAGAATCATACAAAGAAAATAAGGTTTTAATGCCATTGTGTATACCAAAACTGATGGTCTTTGCAATTAGATCCCGTTAAAATGACAGGGACTCGTGAATTTATATAAGAACTGTTTGAGCAGAATTTATTGTATTCACAGAAGCTGTATTATTATCAATATCATTAATATCAATAAGGTTTATTAGTTAGTGTATTAGAGTTCTCCAGAGAAACAGAACCATCAGGCTCGGATGAAATAGGGCAAGTTGGGATGAGATGGGATCAGATAGATAGAATATAAGGGGTTATTTCATGCAGTTAAGGAGGTGGAGAGGTCCCGAGGTATCTGCAAGCTTAGCTCCAGTCCAAGTCTGAAGGCCCGACAACCAAGAGAGGTGACAGTGTAGATCCAGCCTGTAGGCTGGTAGGCTCGGGACCCAGGAAGAGCTGATATTTCAGTTCAAGTCCAAAGACAGGAAGAATACCAGTGTCCTGACTTGAATGCTTCTGGGAAGGAGGAATTTAATCTTATTCCTGGGAGGGTCAGCATTTTTGTTCAGACCTTCAAGGATTGGATGGGGCCCACCCATATTGGGGAGAGTCTACCCGTTCGAATGTTAATCTCACCCGAAACGTCCTCACAAACACACCAACACTCGTGTCTCACCAAACGTTTGGGCTCCCTGGCTCAGTCAAGTAGACACATAAAATTAACCATTACAGCCTGGACATGGAAACCTCGTTATATTTAATTAAGGCTATAGGGAAGTCACTCTATTTGTCGTCTCTTTGCAATAATGAATTAGACATCCAAACTAGGAAATAAAGTACGACTTACTTTTGCCCAGAAATTTTTGCTTCATGAGAGGATTCATCCAGATGGATACTCATAAATTCCTTTAAACAAATATTCAATTTTATGGTGTTAAAATGTATATACACATTTGGAGACCATCGTTTCGTATAATAGGTCATTCTGCGGTAGGCATTAAAGGGCATCAGTTTATTGCCCCTATTCTTCTAAGCTTTGTGAGATGACAAGATTTAGGATTGGAAGGCCAGAGACATTTAGACTTTAATAGCTTAGGCTGTAAATATTAAAGAAAAATAACCCCCAAAAGCCAGATTATTTAATGGGCTATATTTGTAGTGATATATACTATATATATTTCAAAATTTGTAAGCAGTGAAAACCAGCTTTCACTGAAAGGGTAAATCATATCCAATGGCTAAAGAATTCAAGTGTTTGAAATCTGTAAGAAAATGTACCTGTTATTTTCAGAAACGTTATAGGTTGTTTTGATCATATCTCTAATTAACCTGCTAAACTCTGAAACTAAAAACTGCACAGGGACATTGGGAATGCCCTGTGTGTGCCTTGAACCGCCCCTAACAAAAGCAAACGTCGTGTAGCTAACTTTTTGAAAGCTGGTGTTTTCTTAATGTCCTTTTAATTATTTTTCAGCATTATTATTTTCCTTTTAATATACTTAGGCTGTATTTTTATGACTATAGAATTAATATATGGTGGTTATAAAAATTCAAATGACAGGGAAAAGCGTACAAACAGCCCCCTATAACTCTGCTTCTGTGTTTTTAATAATTAAGAACGGTTCATTACTAATCATTCTTTATATGATAATATGTAGGCTATCACTTATAATATTATTATTTATTCCTTTAATTTTATCAAGGTGTCATGTATTTTACTGAAATTATTACCTCAAGTATACCTGAGTACATTAAAGAAGCAAACTTTTGATATTTCTGTAACTTGTTAGGTCTCAGTTTAGTGATTTAGGTGTTGAGAAGCCAGCCAATTGTTTTCATATAAGACTTTATGTTAAATTCTAGGCATTTATTTGCAAGTTTGATGGTTATATTTTGTTAAACGGTATGGAATCGGCAGAATATTTTTGATATTTTTGATATCAAAGAATATTCTTTGATATTTTTATATAATCTTGGACCAGTTGTTCATAACTATTTACTCACTTCTGTTTAGTTACCCTTTATCATTATAGTGCCGTACTGTACAGTCACAGAATGTGCAATGAGAAGTTACGGCTGAGAAAAATAAACAAAAAAACCCGAGCATCCGAGCTGCGTAACGTTTTCAGGAACAAGTGCAGAGTCGACCCTGCTGTATGAGGGGCGGAGTGGCGGGCGGGGGGGCTGAGTGGGCTCGCTGGGGTCTCCCTCTCGCTTTCCTGCTCTTTCTTTCTTTTCATAGTGATCATAGATGACATGACCGTCATAGCTTGTCATACAAAGTGGGGCACTTTTGAAAATGGAAAGAAAGGTTCTATTAATAATCACGCCAGGACGACAGTGCCCGCTGGCGTTGTCCAGGGCTTGTAGACACTGATGGCTGCCTCGGGTACTGGGCAGTGTTTCTCAAGTTCTTTTAGAAAGAAAGTGTTTTTTGGTGACTTCTCTCAAGCTTAAGACCACATTTCAGTAGCTTTAGACCACAATTTCATTATGACAATTTTCATAATAAAAAAGAAGAGGTTCTGTCTTTTTAACTGGTGAAAGACCTTTTTGAGATTAGAATGCAACTGATACCACAACATTTTAAACAGTTTCTTAAAATTCGTAGTTCCTAGAGGATATGTACACAGGCCGGTTCGAGAAACACCGTTAGATTCTGATTCTTTTTTTCATGC
The DNA here is from genome assembly GCF_000151845.1 of Pteropus vampyrus. Classification (NCBI taxonomy): domain Eukaryota; kingdom Metazoa; phylum Chordata; class Mammalia; order Chiroptera; family Pteropodidae; genus Pteropus; species Pteropus vampyrus. Next base: position 547,023 of record NW_011889011.1, read on the forward strand.
ATTAGTATGTTCTGTTTTGTCATTGGCAAGATTTTAAGAGTCTTAAAGACGAAAGGAAAATGGAAAGAATATGGATGTCGAAAAGTGGGTGTGGTCCGGCTCAGGTTTCTCTCCCAGGAGGTAAAGGGACATGAGGGAGTCAAGTTTTGACGTTTCACTTGAATCTGTCAAAGGACAACTCCAGCAAGGTGTGGTGAGTTGCGGATGCACAAAGTAATACCTGTCACCATCACTAAAATAGCTAAATGACTAAAATATAAAACAGTGATGACGCCAAATGCGGGTGAGGATGTGGAGAAACGGGGTCACTCGCATATCGCTGGTGGAAATATGGACGGAAACAGTTCAGCCGCTCTGTAGGAGCGCGTGATAGTCCCTTAGAAAACTAAACACACGCTTACCGCATGGCACAGTAGTCACACTCTCGGTCATTTGTCCCAGAGGAATAAAGACTTATGGTCACACAAAAACCAACAGGTGAATGTTTATAGCAGCATCATTCACATCAGCCCCAAATGAGAAACTACCCTGATGCCTTTCGAGGGGCGACTGGTCACCCAAACTGTGGTGTGTCCGCACCCCACGCCAGGCCGGTCCTAAAAAAGCGTGCAGCCCCATGCGAAAGCAGCGAGCCGTCTTCACCAAGAGAGTTCATTGCTCGCGTCTTTTCACAAATATGTGTGTAAAGGAGGAACGAACTACCGATACACATTTTAGATGGATTTCAAGGGAGTTATGCAGAGTGAAGAAAAGCCAGTCCCAAAAGGTCATGTACTGAATGATTCCGTTTATATAACATTCTTGAAATGACAAAATTATAAGAGGAAGAGAGACGAGTGGCTACTAGGGGTTAAGGAGGCGCTGGGAGCGGGAGGGAAGAGTGCGTGGCGGTGAAAGAGCCTGTGACCCCTGTGCGGACAGCTGTGCTGTGTCTCGACTGTACCAAGCTGATCGCACGGCTGTGATGTCACCCTGTAGTTTCGCAGACGTCACCACTGGGGTAACTGGGAGTGGTGCCTGGGTCTCTCTATTTCATTTCTCGTGACGACGTGTGAACCTGTTACGACCTCGAGATAAAGTTTAATTAAAAAAACAAAAGAGAAGTTTTCCCTCTTTCATAGAGGAATAGAAATAATCTCTCCTATAGAAAGTAAGCAAGCATGCTATTTGTGTGTATTTTAAAGGGACAGTGTTTATTAGTGAGTGACTTTCAACATGAGAAGTTAGAAAATAATTTAACTCATCTCAGAGACATTGAAAGACAAACTTGCACTGAGCGTAGGGCCAATAATTCTTATAGAAGTGTTAAGGCATCTTCCTTGAATTCTTAATCAGCATCTTTAGTACCTTGTAGGTCTGAATGGACACAGGTAGTATTTATTTTCAAAGCCTTTCTCAAATTTTCAAGTAAACAAAAATAAACAGTTCTTGACAGTTGTGTACTCTGGTTGTATATATTTTCCGAATGGATTTGAGCCGTGCACGATCTCTGTAGAAAATAAGCGAGCCTCATGCAGCCACTGAGGTTCTAATGGCGACAGGAAACACCCACTCAAAAAGCGTCCCCCTTTCGTGAGCGTCACACACGCATGCAGTGGGAGGGATCCGGGGATGAGGTGGTTCCAGTCACAAACTAAGTTTATTTCAAATCCTTTCAATCTGACTCCTATACAGGAGAGAGAGGGGCTAGATTAAATCGGAACATCGAAACAGTTCGGCCATGATTTTTTCTTTATCTATAAAGAAGAATTCTGCAAAGGACAGTATAAGTGGCCAATACGTTTTACTAAACATTCATTTTTTTCTCCGATTGGAAGACAAAAGGAAGCCAGGTTATATGCCATATACTCTGAGAACAGTCATACAATGGTCTCTTGCATTTGCATAAGTGAGAGTCTCAAACACTTCAGGAAAAAGAATTTTTATTCCCAAGGGCTGACTTGCTAACGAAACGGCTGGCCTCATTCATTTAGGTGAACGCAGATACCCTCTCGAGCGCTTCCACAGAACTGGCACGTTAGAATAACAGCCGGTAAGCACGGCTAAGTGTCAGAGCCTGGAATCTGAGGATGATCATCTCTACACAGCAAGTGCTCACTTCAGGAAGACCCGAATTTAATCTGTGTCTGGCTATTTACATGTGCCAGCCAGAAAGAGTCTCTGAATGACTTACCTCTTTACATAATTCAGAAGCCTCAGAAATGTTATTTTTCTGTTGAAAGGAAATCTTGACATCTGCGTGCCCCCGCGGGCTTATGAAACGTCTTTGAGGATTGCCATGGATAAACGCAGACTGAAGGGGAGGAAAAAAAAAAAAAAACCGTTGAGATTTTTTAGCTTATAAGAGGCTGAAGATATATGGTCTGTGGGTTTATCTAATAGGCTCATATCTCTCAGACGTTGCCGCTGCCCTTATTGTGCTCATATCCCAAGGTGTGAGGGAGAGAAACTCGGGGGCAAACCAATCCCTCCAATCTTAACACAGGATGCGTTTTCTTAGAGAATATGAGGCAAAAGCCTGTCTCTTAGGAACCCTGACAAATGAAAGAGGTGCTATTACACACTGAGAAATTTTATTACTATTCAGCGAAGTCCTCGTTGCGAATATTCTGCTCTGCTGTCTCTGTTATTGGACTCAAATGCAGTCTTCCAGCTGACCTGATTTTGTTTCCGATTTCATTGAATATAGTCATCTTCCTTTAGAGAAGAATTTCCGAAACGTGAATCTGTGTCTATACCATCCACCCGAAAGCTTCTAAACCAAAAGATCACTCACCCAAATCCTACCTTTTCCTTCTCTCTCACCAAGTAATTATGACAAGCCCGGGGTTACTTGTCAGAGAGCCAAGAAAGGTTTTATATGAGAAAGCTCTTTAAAGCTCATGTACCAGACTCACTTGGCTGATCAATGAGAGTTCCTGTTTCATTCATTTTCCATTTGAAGGGGGGCTCGAGTCACAGCTTGAATTGATAGATTAACATTGATAAATATTCACTCTATCTTTCATCTTTTTTAGACGTGCAGTAAATGGGAGATGGTGTAAAACGTGTAGTAAAAATAATTTATTTTAGTTATAACTTCAGTGATGCCCACAAGACAGAGAAAACAAAATTAAATAGGACAGGGAGAGTTTTACCTTCCTGTCCTAATGTGTCGCATTTCCTTCAATTAGTTCAATATTGATAAGAATACAGCTCTCAAAAACCATTTAGAAGCAGAATTTTAATTAAATGAAAATAACATCGGATAAGTGGATGTCTGTCGCTGCAGGAGCCTTTGTAAGGCCCTAGAGGATGAGCTCAGAGAGCATTCTTTGGTCATGAGCTAAAACACAGGACATGCAGACTTATTTGCAAGGTATCGAACATCTCGGGTGTTCCTGATTTGTGGGGCAAGCCCGTGATTTATAAAGTTAGAGTGCTCTAGTCTCGACGACTTGTGGATTTAAAAAAATTTGTTTTAGCCTTTTGTGCATCTGTACCTTCATACAGACACACATATTAACTTGGGGTATGCAGTTCTTAGGAAGAAAATTATAAATTTTGTGTATTGCATTTCTGTAAACTGCGTTTTCTTGAGGGTTTTATTGTGTCATTAGTTTTATTTTACCTCTAAATGTTTCTTCCTATTGCTGGGTCTGGTCATTTCGCATTCGCAGGGTCAGTCCTCTATGGTTTATCATGAGACTGATTATGGCACAGAGCTCTGCTTTTTAATAAAACATTCTGACATTAGAGGTCAAAGTGGGGCATGTGAGAGCCCCATGATGTTTATGTTTTGGGGTACATCACGAACTCTATTTCAAATGTGTGGACTTTTGAAATCTCAGTACGGTTTTCGCCGAGGATATTTTCTGTTCATTTCTACATCCTTAAGTATTTCAAAGGGAATCGGATCTGTGTGTTTGCATTCAATTTATGCATAATTCATCAAAACATTGTTCCGAAAGGGGAGAAAATAAAAACAAAACAGACATATCTAGTGCTGTTTCGAACTTGGGCACTGAGAACTTCGTAACCTTCAAACGAGGCAACGTGAGCTTCCTCAGTTTACCTGTTTCGCCCCTCAGTCAACTCTCATTTTGAGTAACGTTGACATACACGTTGTTCCTGTAGACGCTGACATTTCTTTGATACTTATTTTTATTACAGGGGAGTTTTATGAGGTCATATCCAACATATGCTCATTGCCATATGTAACAGAGAAGTTAAAACTTCAAGAATGTCACACACTAGGTGAAATCAGTTAGAATTCTACTCTGGTTTCCAGTACACAGATATAATGAAGAGGAGACAAATCACTCTATAAAGTCAGACTTTCTGCAATAGGCAAGTCATTAAAATTCTCCATCGTCTATTTTTCTCATCTATAAATTGAAGATAGGAACAGTGCCTGTATTTTTATAAGATTATTATGCTTATTGACTGAAATTATACCTATAAAAGCTTACATATAAGCACATTTTAAACTGTTACTAATTTAGTTTGATGACCCATTCTCAAAAGAAAAGAAAAAGCATTTATTTCTGATGTACAATAGATTCACCCTGAAATTTATTTTGTTTTAAACCACTCCAAAAGAGAACAAGTTTACCCCATGCCAAATGTCGTGTTCCAGACTCCACACTCAGGGTAACCTCAGAATGGCATTGTATGAATTGTGGGAGCTTCTTTAAGTCTTAGGGCACACTGTAACCTTAAGAAGAGACTACATTCTATTTTAATGGAGTTCACCTCTGTTTTAATGTGCTGGGTATATCTGAACACACCATGTCATTGTGGGAGCGAAGTTGCAGGAGTACTTGCTGTCCAAACTCTCTTACTTTGACGAGGGGCACAGTGATTTGAGGCTGCTCCGAAGAGTTTGTGAGCCACTCGAGTGTAAAGTTAGAGGGGAGGGCAAGAGGATCGGGGACACTTGGAAGACCAGGCGCATCGCAGGACCTACTTAAACGAGTCATTTGTCGCTTTTGCAGTTTTGAGCAGAATGAAAATGCTAAATTTACATATTCTATCCTTTCGTAGTCCATTTAAAACTAGTAGCATGGTTCTTGCCTATTAAATTAGTATCTTTTTGTGTTTCTGTTTTGAGTCTTTTAGAAGGAAAGGTTGATTTCTTGTAAGTCAGTCTTCATGTATTGCTTGTCATATGATGTTATATAATATTGTTGAGTTCATCTCTATTTTTTATCTTCAGCTCCATTCCATTGCTGTTTTTTTCTTTAAACTTTGAATATCACATATTGGTTATCATTCCTATTCACCGATAGTAAACAATTTTATAAATGTTTCCATTTTCCCGCAAATGGGTATATGGGCTATTAAAAGACTAAATCGGTTATAAAAAAAAGGGGAACTTCTTCTTTTGATTGATTTCAATTTATAAAAAAGTTGTCATTGAAAGTTTAAAAATTAATTTGGACATATAGTAGACAAATATAACGATTATTACTTTATGAAAATAGCAATATATTCACTAATTACTTTTAAGGCTTCGTTTGATTAGAAAACATACCTGTAGATTTTGTATTATGAATCTGAAAAATACAATACATTTGTTGATAGTCCTTTAGGGTTTGGTATTTGACTTGATATTTTCAGTTCCTGTTTCTGGTGGCAGAATGTTGCAATGGACTAGACTTCTATTCAAAAACATTGGATTCTTTATATTTTTTCTATTATTATTATTATTATTATTATTATTATTATTATTATTATTATTATTTTGGCATAAGAGATTGATGAGAGAACTTTAAGTATCAGATCATTTCTTTGACTGAATGAGTTTTATCTATAAGTAGTTCTTTTATAGACAGGAGAAAAATAACTAAACATAGAGGGCTGACTACCGGTCATAGACCACATTCCAGCCTCTGCTCACATTTGCTTATGCGTCCCTGTCATGCGTTCTGCCTGCGGGTCCCACCTCTCACCCTCCGCAGCATTCATAATCACCGTCCATCCTGTATCAGGAGGCTTCTCAGTTCTTTCAGCAGCTCTGATTGGGTTAAATACAGCGGTTTGCTGGGAAACTTTATGTCTCCGTGATAAAAAGTTCTGATTGTAGCCTTGGAGTTGCTGAGGTATAAATCCTCCCGCCCCGGTCTTTTGCAAGGCGCCAACCTGATAATACTGACTGAGAAATGGGAAAAGATGCCCACGCCCCGTGCTTAGGACCTTTTAAATCATAAGAAACCTTTGTTCACGAAACCCTTTCAAACATGAAGAAAATGGACATGTCCTTAAACCCTTTCTCCCCGTTTTAGCATCTGTATATTTCACCTACAGTTTTGGACAAACTCGCTTGGCCGTTTTGAAGGAGTGAAGCGAGTGCCAGCCCACAGAACCGGCCGCCTGGGTGCTGGACCAGTTACACGCTCCCTAGGATGCTCTGCGGATTAATGTGGCCCAGCGTTTTATTTCAGGATCAATGACACGGTTTATTTAGTTGCATCGTCAATTTAAACCCCTGGCTCTTCTTCACAAGGTCTATATTTAAGCCAGTTCTCTCATTCTGTATTTATACAACCAATAAAAAAAAAAAAAACCCATTGCTGAACATGCTTTTATTGAAAACCCCTATATGCTACAAGTGAGATATGATGGACCCCGCTCCCAACAACCTTACAACCGGTGACGAGTGTGTGTGCCCGTGGAGTGCGTGGGTTACAGCGACCCTGGGTTTGGCCTTGGGGGCCGCCGGTTATTACCTTTGCGGACCTCTGCACGTCAGTCGGTCAGTCAACCATCCTGTGCCTTGACGTCCTGTCCTAAAATGAGAAAAGCAGCATTGGCCGCCTCGCAGCGGCCTGAGCGTGCGGTGAATGAACACGCGTGGAGGACTTCAGGGGCGTCTGGCCCGCGGAGAGCACCCCTTGCCGTCAGTTGCTGGTATTGCAGTTTCAGCATTGTCACCATCTTCACAGTGCGGCTGGAGGACTCGGGGAGGGCGTCTCAGCGGGCAGAGTGGGAGGCTGAGCCTCACAGAGATAAGATGACTTTTCCTGTGTTGAAAAGTCACAAAGACATCTGTGCAGAGGTAACAAGACACGGAAAGATCGGCACGGAGCTCGGAGCAGTGCGGAGCTGCCGTCGTGTGTTGGGCCCGAACGGGGGGGGAACAGGAGGAAGGAGGAAGGGGCGTCCCGATGCGGGCGGACGCCGGGAGCCGGGGCTCGGAGCCCGGGCTCGGGAATTTAGACGTCTTCGTCAGCTGTTTGGTCCGTAGCCCTGGAGCGATGCAGGCAACAGGAATCAGGCGGGATTTAGGGAGCTGGGGCGGCTTTGTGCCGAGGGCGTGACATCCTGCGGGGAGAGAAACGGAAGGAGGTGGCCGGGCCACTTGGGCGACTCCCGGCGGGCGAGGCGGGCGGTGCGGGTACAGGAGGCCGCGCAGGCGCAGGTGCCGCGGGGCAGGTGCTGCAGGGGACCCGGGGGTGGGGGGGGCGTGTAGGGCCCGTTAGGCGCGGTGTGAGCTCTGGGGCCAGGGACTGGGCCCCGACGCGGGAGGGGCGATCGCCGGGCTCAGTGGTTCACGAGCTGTCAACGAATATGAGCTGTAAACGTGTGCCTTGTCCTTCTTCCAGTGAGGACGAGACAGGGACGGTCCCAGCTCTCACACCAGGTCCTTGCATCCCGAGAGCAATAAGTCATTACAGCTTTCTGTCAGAACGTCATAAAGAGGAAGGGCACAGGTTAAACACACACACACACACACACACACACACACACACACACACACACACACACACACACACCCAGCAAAAAGATAGAAGGAACCTGGGTGCCTGGTGGTGTCACACAGCCCCTGGGCCAGCCCTGGACAGCTTCGTGTAGGCTCCTTGTGACATGTGACACACTCCGTTTTGGTTATGATTCTGTAGACAGTGCTTTACTACACTCACTCAAACTCAGTCCTAGCTGTTAAACTAATAACAGCGGTAAATTTCGGATAATGGTGAATGCTTCGAATAAAAGAAAATGGGCTCAAGACTGGTGATACTACCTTAGATTTATATGAAATCTTCTTAATATGGTGATAGTTGAGCTAAGACCCAAGGGAGCCAGCGCTGAGGATATCTGATGAAAAATAGTCCCGAGGGAGGGAACAGCAGGTGCAGAGGACCTGGAGTGGCAGGAGCTGAGCATTTTTCAGGGTGACACAGAAGGCAGTGAGGCCAGGACCTGCTGGAAGCAAGGAGCTTAATTCGGAGACCAACGCAGTTGTCTGCGGATCGGACTTGGCCACATTGCTAGAACTTGCAATGGAGAAAAGTGTGTGGATTTCTGATGCTTTTGAGGCTGTTTTACTAGAACTTGCCCATAAACTCACTGAGTGTGGGATATGAGAGAAGAATATTTAAATATGACACGCAGATATTTGGTTTGAACACACATTAGTTGTTGATGGCTGCAGGGACGGGAGAGGATGGGGGAAAAAGAGGAATATTATGGGGGGCGGGGTTCTAATACATTTCATTGGAGGGGTTTAAGGTTTCAAATAAATTTTAAGTGGAAATATCCAGTAGGCAGTTTGCCGATGTGAGTCCGTTTCTGAGGGTAGAGAATAATAAAACAGAAATGTAAATTTGAGACTCAGTGTTGGACACGGGGTGCTAGCCAATAATCTATGGCAAGACGCAGTCTTCAATTAAAGTTTGTTCGAGAACATCCACATATACTCCCAGCAAGGATGAGGTTAGATGTCGAATCTCGCTAGAGTAATAGAAAGTCACGGAATCTGTATCAGCGGCTTCACATTTGATTGGCATGCTTTGTTCTTTTGCAATGCCTGATGTTAGCAATCTTGCTTTCCTGTACAAGTCGAATTTTCATTACAAGTCAAAGATAAATGAATGGCTTATATATAAGCCATTGTATAAAATTTGGAGGGGATATATACTTGTAATTGAATTGCAAGTACTTCAGGAATGCAAATGAGAATGGGCATAGTATAAAAAAATACCGATATGCCCACCATTCAGCTTCAGAGAAAATAAAATTACAGCTAAAATCGAAGGCCCGGATGTCCTCTCTGATTCTGTTTCCCTCCTTTCTCCCCCGGAGAGGGAACTCTTATTCTGAATTTGGAATTCGTCATTGCCATCCATGTTTTCAGTGCCCCTTTTACATATGTATTTACCAATCCATAAATAATATGGAATACTAGTCATCGGCATGTTTTTAAACTTTAAATAAGTGATATTATATTATACCTTTCTTATGCCACCCCGTATTTTTATTCAGCTATATTTCGAGATTAATCCATGTTGGTGCAAGTAACACCGTTTTTTGAGATGATTTATTTTTGTTAATGAATGACACCCCCCTCGTGAATATTACTCAGGGTATTCACTCTTACATGGTTGGGAATCGAAACTGTTTCTGCTTTTTTGTGTCACAGATAATGCTGCCCTGAACATTCCGTGTAAGTTTCCTCGCACACATGCAAGACTTTCTCTTAATCAGTTCCTAGGAGTAGAATTTCTGAGTCGAAGGGCTGTGCATCTTCAGCTTTCCTAGGTATCGATGATTGTTCTGCCAGGTGATTGAAACAATTTCTGCTCCCTCCTGCCTTCCTGGAGAGTTCCGTTTGTCTCACACCCTACTCAATGTTTAAATATTTTCAGACTTTTAAGTTCTGAGTCTGACCGGTGTGAAGTTTTATATCATGGCAGATGTAACTTAACTTACATTTCCCAATTAATAGTTGATTGAGCTTCTTTTCATAGATACTGGCCGTTTATAGTTCCTCTTTTGAGCATTAAGTATTCTGTTACCAACTTTTCTAATGGGTCTGTTTTTTTTCAGTAAATTATTTTAACGCTCAGAGAATACTAATGATGTTGGCGTTTTATAAATTACGAATTATCCGCCAGACTACAGTTTGTTTTTTAGCTTCGATGCCGTTATAGGACATATACATTTCCCATTTTAATGTGGAAAACTCCAACCTTTCTGTGTCTAATTTAAGAAATCTTTCCTATGTTATGGTCATGAATTTTTAAATCATTTAAAATAAGTTTTAAAGATTCAGCTTTCAAATACAGGTCTTTAATAACTGGAATTTATCCTTGTGAATGCCATATGAGAAAGATCTACTTTTATTTTCTACAGGAATAACCTGTTGCCCACTTCCGTTTTTGAATATTCATGTCAAGTTTCCATGTATGGCTGGATGGGATCATAATTCCTTTTCAGGATTTATTTTAAAATGTGTCTACAATTTGGTCAAAATGTGACATTGCAATGTTTATAACCTGTACTTAATCTATATGGAAACTGGGTTTGAATACATAAAAATCCAACTATCTCCAATTGAAACTCGTTAATGCGCCCAGTTAATGAGGATTGCCCCTCCCCCAGGCCATTTTCAGATACTGAGAATTAACAGCTATACACATAAACACATGAAAAAACAGGACTATGAGCTGAAACATTTTAAATGTATTTTTCAGATGTGAATAAGGTATAATTATTTATAATACTGCTTAAATCACCAAGTATAATGTGTGTTCTCAAAAAAGAGGTTCTTTGGTTGTCTCATTTAGACTATGAAAGATTTTGTAAACTTGTGATTGGATTTGTTTTCTGGATGAATATTGTTGACATTAAAGATTAGTCAGGCAAAAATATGCAAAGTTCTCCACTAAAATTAATCATTAAAATCTTTTATATGTCAATGCTTGCTGTGTACCAAGCTGATTTTAGTTTTTCCTCTTAGGGAATATGAAAGTTTAGATCCAGATTCACTTTTTATCTGTGCATACTAGATACTCTTCAATGAAGGTCAAGAACTTTTGGATGTGAAGTGTATTCATTAGGTCTTTGGGGATCCCGAGTACATAGTAAATGAAAGGCATTTCATATTATTTTTATGTCTCACGTGGTATCACCATTTAATTTATTTCATCGATGTTGCCACATCTTATTATTTCATAGATAATGGCTCATATCTGGGTACGTTATTGGTCATGTACATTCAGGAGTAAGATGATCTGGTGCACTAGTAAAAATGTGACATTTTTGGCACAGAGCCTTAGCTTCATCATCTGTTTGTCATAGGATGGTAAGCACGTTAATATTCCTACAGCTTCGTTTTGTACCTGAGAAGACAGGAGTAATAGTATCTGACCTTGAGTTGTCGTGAAGGTTAAATATAATATTGTTTGCAGAGCACCTGGAACAGTGCCTAGGCACAAGGTAGGCACTCAAATGCTTCTTCCTTTCTTCCTAATACATAGTTTGTCATTAATCACCCATTGTGGATAATAAATTTTCCAGACGAATACCCTTCCTCTCAAAGTTATTAAAAATTACCTGAAGGTAGATCAAGCAGATTCTCTCTGGACATCAGCTTTTGTACAGGAATGCCTGTGGTGGGGCTCTTGCTTGCAAATGTGTCCTTGTGTGTGTGTGTGGGGGGGCGGGGGGTGTCTGTTTCCACGAGGGCTGAAGTGATGGATTTTTACCTCAGTTTGAGCTTGAGCTCTGTCACATTGTTTGGCTTAAGTTTGCAGTTTGGGTTACTTGAATTCAATAACAGGAAAGAATACACAGGTAGAAAAAGGTTGAAACTGGATTATCACTAGAGTTTCAGCCATCATGGTTTTTTTTCTGGCATTAGAAAAAAGTGCTAACCAGTTTAAACTTTTAAAGTATTCCCATTTTCCTCTGCTTATCTCTTAGTGGGTGATAATTTTGCTTATGCTTTTCAAGACTCGAATCTACAGAGATTTATTCTCTTTAATCTTTTCTAAGTTTCAATGTAGTATTTTTGGCTGTTTCCTTTTAAAAATAATAGAGATAGCATGTTACTTCTCAAAATATTTGCCATAGGCCCTTTTTATCAGAATCTCCTGGAGCAGTTTTTTGAGACCTATGTGGGATGGGGGACCCTCCCCAAATCTATCGGAGTCTCTAGTAGTTTCACGAAGGTACCTGCATTTTTAACAGTCTCCCCAGGTGATTCTCCAGGTGACAGGTGCATGCTCGGTTTGGAACTCAAAAATCTAGATTTTTCAACCCGCAGCCGTTCTGAGATAGCAATCTCTCAGTTGCTCATCTAAGGAGTTTGACAATAACAAAAAACATAAAAATGAAAGTCAACGTCTTCTGTAATCTCACCGCCCGAAGATGATTTGTTACATGTGTTGGTCTGTGGGGAGTGTCTTTGGGCCGTTCCAGGGTCAGGCGGGCCTCTGGGGTGCCGAGTGGTGTGTCAGACTTTTGACACGGCCCCTGGCCAGCTGTGGAGTCGAGAACTTTGTTCACTCTGTGTGTCAGTTTCCTCATCTGTAAAGTGAGAATAATAAATGTGTTATTGGTCTATCTTAGTCCTTTATACCGCCTTATTGTATTTTCGTAAAGACTGAGCAAGTGCTTGTAAAATGCTTAGTAAGTTCCTAGTACATAGTAAGTGCTCAATCAATTTCAGCTATTATTTTTATTTTTTATTTATATTAGCTCTTATAAATAATGTTGCTATGAATATTCGTGTACCAGTTTTTATATGGACATATATTTCTCTTGGGAATATACCTAGCTATAGAATTACTGGGTCATATGGGAGCATTCGTTTAATCATTCGAAGAAGTATCAGACTGTTTTCCAGATGCCTGATGATATTTATATTCATTTGGTTTCATGACGATAGCAGAAGTTCGCAGGGCGCACTGAGAAGTCTGCTTTGGCGGTGATGCTCTGACACACCGTAATTGTCGTTTCTGAGCTCAGGGCTTGGGCTCCGGGTGCGTGAGTGCTCTCCCTTGGTTTCTGTCCTTAGACCTGTAAACTTTCCTAGACTGAGCTGGGAACCGAAAGCCGTTAAAGTAAAGGGCATAATCTGGTGGCAGTGCTGTCACCGTCAGGGCGCGCCGAGGCTCCCTGGAGCTTTCCACGTGCGAGGCTTTTATCCCAAAGAGCAGCATCTGGCCCTGAGCGGCTGGCAACCTGTGTCTGTAAATGCAGCCCCCTGCTCATTAGCATGGATCAAACACATTTCGAATGGGAAAATGGCATTTAAGTCGCCTCTCTTCTACCGAACGAATATTTCTCTGAACCTTTTTGCCATTTCTCACTCTCCGATGTCATATTGCCCCACGGCATGTGACTGTGATTGGTGTGATTTGTGCACAGTATGGATCCATCAGAGGATGAAATGCGTGGTTAGGAGGAGAGGCAGCCAGCCTCAGCACCAAGTCACCAGAGTATGTCAGAAGGGTGTTGTAAAGTGGAAAAACACGGAGATGCGACGTTGTGGCTTTGATGTAGAAGTTGGCATGTTTTCTTTTGGACTTAAAAAAAAGAAAAGAATCCCTAATTTTCACTAGTAAAGGTGGTTTGTATCACAAGATTGGCAACATTTACCATCATTATGGGAAAACAAGTAAAAATTCCTTGGAGTTTCGGTAATATTGTTTGCATCTACTACCCTGAGATGTTTGATTTTCTTCACAGGCTGCATCTGTTTAATTCAAATTATGCACATGTCTCTCTGGATAGCAGTTTCTTCCAGCCGTTGAGATAGTGCGGCGGAGAGACAGGCTTTCCACAGCTGGCTGTCCTTGGGGACTACTCTGTGCTCAGTCCTAAACCTGGACCATATATTTTCAGACCTTCATCCTTTTTAAAAGTCATTTCTTCTGTTGATTATTAAGTTGATTCATTTAAATATATTTTAAAGCTTTTCAATCTTCTAGGTACAGAATCTAAGGTTGGTACCTCTTTACTCAAATTGCCATTTCAGTGGTAGAAAGTGGACCTGAGAAGCTTATTATCCCCAACCTGGTCTGAGTTAGTAGGCAAATTATTAAGAATAAGACCAGAACGAAAAAGTTAGGTAATTTGACAATGTAGTAAATAACTTTTACCTGAAGGAAAAGTCTGGAAACCAAAATTTTGGAAATATTGATCGATGTATTGCCTACAAACCACACAGAAAAAATCTTACTGCCTGGCAACGGGTTTAATTGCATTTATCAAAACACTTCCAAGTAAAATGCACTTACTCTGCTACTTTTAAGACACATAACTGTGAAAAAGAGAATGAAGCAAATAATTTAGGGATATTGCTTCCAACTACAGCCAAAAACATAATTTTCTTCTTGGTACAGACAAAAGCTTGATCAGGTAATGAACTCTCCTTACCACCTCTCAGCAAAGGACAGGCTCCTTCATAGCTAGAGTTGCCCTGATGTCACCGGTGGGGGCGCGGAGTGTGTGGGGGACTCAGACGGTGGGGAAAACGTATGATCTTAAATGAGGATTTTAAAAAGATATAATTTAGGGAAATAGAATAGAATATGCCAGCAGATGCTCACCCTCAACAATGCTGTTGATATTGCGATGACATCATATAAATGTAGACCAAGCAAGGGTCGTTCACACAAATGTCCCCAAGTGCCAGGTAGGTACTTTAAAGGGTACGATATTGGAAGTAAAAGCTTGGAAAGCGATGGAGCCTTTGGGAGCCTGGAGAATGCGCGATCCTCTTAAAGGCATTAAAGATGTAAATGTTTAGACTCCCGTACCACCGAACAGTAGGATTCAGTGGTTTTCAACCTCAAATGAAAAGATGTCCGTTATCAGTGCTGGTGAGTGTAATTTATGAGGGCTTTTCATTAGTCAGAACGTTCTGGAAAATATATTCTAAGAATACCATTAGTCTTTAGTTAAATTTGAGTTTTTTTTTTTTTTACCTCAATTAAATTACATATTGCCAGGTGTTAAGCAGCTACTCTTTTTTTTTTTTTTTGGTACTTTTCAATTACAGATGATACAATATTATATTAGTCTCAGGTGTACAACACAGCGATTAGATATTTATATAACTCAGGAAGTGATTTCCCAAATAAATCTAGTGCCCACCTGTCACTGTACCTAGTTATTATAATATTATTGACTACGTGCCCTGTCTGGACTTCATTATCCCCATGACTGTATTGTCACTGCTGATTTCTATTTCTTGGTTTCTTCTTTTTCACCCAGGACCCCAACCCTTCTCCCATCTGACGACCACAGATCTGTTTTCTGTATCTGTGAGTTCCCGTTTTGTTTATTCTTTTCTTTTATTTTTTAGATTCCACATATAAATGAAATCATATGGCATTTGTCCTTCTCTGCCAGACTTACTTCACTTAGCATAATACCCTCTAGACCCATCCATCTTGTCACAAATGGCAAGATTTCATTTTTTATGGCTGAGTAATATTTCATCGTGTATATATACCATTTTCTTTTTTTACTCATTTGTCTGTCTATGGGCACCTGTATCTGTATCTTGGCTATTGCTTCTGTATCTTGGCTATTGTAAATAATGCTGAAATGAACGTGGGGGTGCATGTATGTTTTTAAGCAGCCGCCCCTAAAGTTGGAATCTTTCGACATAAAGGTATACATATACGTGAGTGGTAGTCTTTCATGAATATCTGTCAAAACAGTTTTCACGCCAACTCTTTCTGCCTTTTGGAAATTCGTCAGTTTCAACGGCCTTTATTTAATTCATCAATTTGCTGCAACGTTTGATCGCCTGCACACAACCACTTTACTTCTTAGTTCTGCATCATGGCATCATTTGTTGAATATATTTAAACAACAACAAAAAATGAGATTACACTCATATTGAAATTTAAATATCTGTGGTGCTGCAGTTTCAACAGACTTTCCTCGTTTGGCTGTTTTTCCGTGGGCACAGGTGAAAATGGCAGTTTCTTAAACCTGTTCTTCTGCAGAAAAGCTGGCAAGATTTTCTCACCTCAGTCAGCCGCATCCTCAATGTCAAAAACATTAAGAGAAAAAAGTAGAATACTGTTATTTTTAAAGAGGTGTTATTGACTAGCATTCTGTCATCTCTCAGAAATAAGTGAACATCTGCAAGTGTTCCTTAGAATCAGATGTCCTTTATCTTCCGAAACAGAATAATAGAATTTTTACTGGGCTGTAAAATCAAAAGTTTGGGAACAAGTTAGTCGTATACAACACCTCCAGTGTCGAAAATCTATTGCTTTTGAAGACAACCTGATTCATAGTTCTTTCAAGATGAAGAGTTTTAAGAATGCTCACTAGGTAGATAATATATAATCTTTATATTTTCCATTCTGATTATCTTATTCTGTCTTTTTTCATAACATAGCCTTATTTTAAAACTTCAGAAGCTCAGCGAAGAACCTAATCTCTGTGACAATCATAATCTTTTTGTCCCAACAGCAGTTCAAAACTGCTTGCCCTTATTTATGACAGAAATTAGCTTAATATGAGACCAATGGTCATGCTTTGTAAGTGTTAAGTGTATGTTATGGAGCGACAAGCTGTGCCCATTTCCTAAAGACATCAGCCACCTGTGTCTGAGATCTCAGGTTCGTCGTGTCCCCTCACCTGGGGGTCCAGCCTGGCACCCTGTGTGTGCCTTTGCCTCACCCGCTCCTGAGCTGGAGGCTCTGTGTGCCAACTCTGGGCCAAATGAACTGTCATGGTGGGCGATGTCCAGGACCCACTCCCTTAGGAAAACAAACAAACGAAACACTGAGAAGGTGGCTTGAATGGAGATATTACTCTTTGAACTTAATTTATAAATTGAACAAAAGCCAGGGGGAAAAAAAAGCAATAACACTGTCATGAGGCAATAGGATGGTGATTTAGGCAATAGTTTTTTGAATGAAACGGAAAAAGAAACTGGGTACCCGTCAGAGAGTCAGACGATGCGGCCGCCATCAGCCACCTTCCGGCCTTCGCGTCCCTTTCATTTCGTCGGGATGCCTCGCTCTCTAATTAGTCGCTGTCTGAGACGGCTTGTTAATTCCGCTCTGTCTCTGCTCTCTGTGTTTCGCAAA